>NC_030417.2:14819646-15189646 GCF_001660625.3 Ictalurus punctatus | reverse complement strand
TGGCTGGCTTTCTATCCATTTGTGTATTTCAGTTCAACAAGTGCAACTAAGATAAAAAAATTTTTAATCATAATAATGTGTAATTGTGTCTGTATGTGTCTCGAATGTCTTTTTTTCAACAACAAATTCATTATTTAGTAAATAAAGTCAAAATTTGTATACTTTATATAAACTTTTATAACTTTTTATTTACTTACATAAAAGTAAGTATATTTAAGTAAGTTTTTTGTTTTCATATACATTTTTAATGTACATATATTAGTTTACCATTTGTAATAAGTATAAAATATTAGCAAATACTAATTAATACTAGCAAATACTAATTAGTAAAGCAATTAGTAAAGCATAATACTACTAATATTTATTGACCACTTACGTAATGATAGTAGATAATTCAATGTTGAATATACAGTTTGTATAGTATTAACCTTAAAATATACTCAATACTAATTATTTGTATATTACACTAAAGAATTTCATTACTATTAACTTTAAATATACTTAATACTCATTGTTAATATGTGGTAGTCATTTCATTAGTATTAACCTTAAATGTAGTTAATACTTAATCACTTATTAGTACTTTATAGTAAAGTAATAAGTAAGTAATATTATAAAGTTGTATGTTGAACAGTTGAACAGTAAAGAAATGAATCCAAAATATTACGAAAGGCAGGAGGGTTAGAATTAAGAACCAGGAACCCAAGTTTTTTCATGAATATAGTAAAATATACAGCTCTTTTTTTTTTTGTCTGATTAGGTGATTACTGCACACTACATGATTTTAGCCCTGAGACTAATGCTGCAAACTTGAAAATCTCCGCCTGCTACCACAAGAAAACACTAAAAACATGCTCTCAGCTTGAAATCTCAACTCATCAACTTGGGGTAGTACAGTACCAGTTCCTTCCCTGTTTAGAGAGTGACATCAGATCAACATGGCCGCTTACACTGTGAACAAAGTCCCCCTTCTATACTTTTAGATTAGTTTATAGCAGTATTGGCTTTAAATACAGATACAGTAGTTGGATACATCTGTAATTTACCATACTAATCACTGTTTGGAGAAAGATATCACTAATGTTGATGCAATTTTAGTTCTGCAATATTGCATGAATGTTTGAAGTTCACTATAGTAGAACAGTACCAGTAGCCACTCAGGCCTGTAACTGTAAACGTGCAGTTAAGTAAGCTTTTTATGAGCTCTGACAGAGCAAAGAAAAGAAAAATCTCACATTCTGCATGTCGAACATCTCTAGGTGGGAAACTACCGGTTACATCACGAACGCAGTACAATTTGGGGCTCGGTGACCAATTCCACCTGCCACCCCCACCCCATCAGTTTGGTGACTATTCACATAGTTTCAGCAGCTTGATTTTCTCAGTCTACAAGTGATCACTGCAACATTTTAAAGCATGTTTGCAATTCAAGCAGCGATTAATTGTGTATTGTGAACTCTTCTGTGTCATGCAGATCACATCTCTGAATCCAGTTTATCATCCATCTATTTGTGTGGGAGGGCAAGTGTAAATCCATCCATCCATCTTCTGTACTGCACACAGGTGGGAATTAATCTTTCAACTCTGGAGGTGCGAGGCAAACGTGCCAACCACTACACCACCATGCCCCCCACAAATGTAAATGTAATAATAATAATAATAATAATAATAATAATAATAATAATAATGCTTCTAAAAAAATTACCTGGGATGTCATACCCAAATGTTTGTTAAGAACAGAACAAATAAAAACAAACACAACATTATTTGTGATGCCACACAATATGAAATTAGCTACTTGTTTCTCTGTACCTCCACTTCTCTTTGCAGAACAGTCAATCCCCACTGCTTGCATCTCCCCAAGCAATATTTTCTCTTATTTTTCTTTCTTCTTCTTCTTAAACAAAATAGAATTTGAAAGTCGTGCAGGTGGCTGAGGGTAGTATACCTGTATCTCATGTACTACACACAAATAATAACTGTTAATTCTAGTCATTTACTTAATACTAATCATTAGTATTGTATACTAAAGTTATTTATTAAGTTCATAGTGTTATAGAAGTTGATTTGATAAGTATATATAACTGTTGTATTAGCATACTAAATAATTTTTCATTTATTATTATTTTAATAAAATAGGTGTAATATGTTTGAGTGTATGTGTGTAATGAGAAATCCAGACACTTTCTACTGGCTAAAATATGCTTTGCTTTAGTCACACTAAGTGTGTGTTATCTTCAACACACCTGAATCAGCGCAGCTAAGGCCCAGATAAACACCTCATGAGTCAAAGCAAGTAGTTAAAGTACACAAATGTGTCTGGACGCAAGATCTGCGGCTCAACATAATTGCATCACGGGGTGTGAATTGAGGTCACATGTATCTGTGCTTGAATCCATTGAGGTTCATGGCGTCCACCTGTGGAACTCAGACACACACGGATTTCAGAGGCCAAGACTTCACACACGATTACACAGATAGCAGATAAAGTACCTGTATGACAGGTCAGGAACACCTGCAAAGCTTCCTTCACACACATGTTATCAAAGGGACAGATCTTCATACAGGGTGGACACACACACTCATGCACACACTATCAGAGAGGCAAATCAGCAGTAGCTGCTGGTAGGCAACATCACAGGTTCAGCACAGATGTTCTGCAATTCAAGTTCAACCTGAAGCTGGAGTGTCACGCACCCCGGCACGCTACAAAGATAATGGCTAACTATTGACTAGCATGGCCTCCAAAAACTGTAGCACAAAGATTTTTTTAAACAAATTTTTATTACAAATCGACACACTTTTGTAATAGTTGAAAATGGCAGTTGTAGTATTTAATCTAACATTAGCTAGCATTGACATATAACTATGTATATTCACATTAAACTAGAAGTTGGACTCTGAGGCACATTTATTTTCTTCATATAGACAAATGCTTCACTTCTGCAGTTCTTTAGCTAAATTATGTTTCTGTCAAAAAGCTCCCACAATTCCGTTTCAGAGGTTGAACTGAATGTTGACATTGAATAGCAAAAATAATTACAGTTACCACACTGAAGGTGATAATTTTCCAGTAACAACATGTCCAGAAGTGTTTTATTTCTCTTAAATCACAGCAATTTGCCAACAATCAATTGTTTTATTAATCAATAAAACAGTTAAAAAGATAAAGTGTTAGAAACAGCACAGGAGAAACAACACCACAGCTCTGTTCATGACACTGTTCATTTGTGAAACACCCAACTGAACAATGCACTTCCATATTTGGATAAAATCTACAGTATTCACGCATTCCTGTACACTTGTACCAACATAATAGATCAGGTTGGTTCTTCAGATCTGACCCTCGAGGTCCACCGTCCTGCAGAGTTTACCTCCAAGCTCAAGCTGAATATTTTTTACAGCACAATGCTACTATAGAGGACTTATTTCTGTGAAAATTTCAGGTTTGTATCTGGTCCCCAACCAGAGATATTCAACCTGAAAGTGAGGGAATTTTTAATTGCACTTTCTCACCCCAATAAAAAAAGAAAAGTTTCAAAACCTGAAATGTTCTGCATGCACACTGTACTTACCTAGGTATCCCCTAAAAAATTAAGACTTAGACTCGAACCCTCACTAATCACTCAAAACAAAATGAGAAAAATTATAAATAGTCAAGCAACCAACTTTACAATTATTGGACCCCTTGAGCTGGAATGACCCTATATTTATTATTAAATTGTAATATAAGCTAGTGTACAGTACTACTCATCCTACTTGTGCTTTTGTGTGCTTTTGAGTATGTATAAATTTACACATGAGAAGATTAACTAATGTAAATCTCAACTTGATCAACTTCAAGTAATCAAATTTGCATGGATTACTGCACTTTTATATGTGGAATATACTGTCATTTAAATAGATTATTATTATTATTACGTTGACATCACTTAGCAGAAGCCTTATTCAGAGCTACTTAAAGAAGTGCTTTGGAGTCTCTATCAAAAGCACATCCTCATGCTGGTTCCCTAGGTCATGGACTAAGAATATAATTGAGAACATTTTGTGAAATCTAGTCAATGTATTTTATTGGCATAAATGAAATAATATAAAAAAATAAAGTAAGCAATTCAACACAAACCCAGAAATTAAGAACTCTAACACAAATAAAACTAATAAATTCAATTATGACAAAAGAAATAGCACCGTATAAACGGAGGACGGGCCTGTCAGTCTGCGCATATCCATAAGCCATAAACAAATGCCTCAGCTGATGGAAGATTTAGTGCTCATTTATTATTAATAATATATACATTATTAAATAGTTTTTATTGGCACAGAAGTGAGTCAAAATAATTGGCAGTTTTGTTTTTTAGGCCTTACCCTGATTATTCATTTCGTGCTCACAGCTGTCTGTGCACTTGACCTTTTATGGAGTTTTGTGGGCGTCACTACATGCAAATGTGTTGTGTCGGGAACAAGCACACACACACATACAAGCTTCTTTCCCTCTGTGCTGCCACGTTATTGTGTGTCTGTGTGTGTGTGTTGTAGATTTCTTATCAGTACAGTTTGCATGCTCACCGAGGTGGATCGTCGACCCTCATTATACCCTCATGCCATTACATCCTTCTTCTACAACTTCCCTCTTTCTCTCTCTCGCTCTTTCTCTCTCTTTCAATAACAGGTGTCTCCCTTCATCAGAGCTGGTTGTTCATACTGTACATGACTGGCTGTGTTCCAAAACAACTTTTACCTTAATTTACCAGGGTTTTGGATGTATTCATCTTCGTGTGTGTGTAAAAGAGTGTGTGTATATAAAGATACATAGCTGTTAAGGAATTGTGGGTGTTAAGGAATTGTAGGTGTTAAGGAATTGTAGGTGTTAATTGTGGGAGGTGTTACTTGAGGCTATTAGTGTGTAAGTTCACAAAATTAATTTTGAAAAAAAAAGCAAAAAGAAAAATTCAGACAGTTTGACAGTTGATATTAAAGATCATTCAAGGCCATTCTTTCAGTCTGGGATTCATTCAGTTATTCTTCATTAATAATACCAATATCTGCAATATACCTTATACAGTACCTACAGTACTCTGTATAAACATGTAAATCCACTGCTATAACACTAAATGAATAATAAAATAATAAAATAATAAAAATAATAAAATAAATAAACAAATAAATAAATAAAATGAAGCATTGAAATCCACCGCTACTAAATACAAACCACACATTAATAAGTCAATCCACTGCTACAAAAATAAACATACATTTAAATAAATGTTAATAAATAACTGAGTAAATTCTACCACAAATGAACATAAAACTAAATACATTGGAATAATATATGCTATAATGTATACTGGAGTAAATGTATGCACTACATTATATATTGTAAGTAAAATGTGTGTGTGTGTGTGTGTGTGTGTGTGTGTGTGTGTGTGTGTGATGTGTGGGTAAGTTTTGTAAAAATCATAGCAAGCTTTGGTAATATTTGTAAAAGTATGCATGACAGAGTTTCCTGGTAGATGATATGAAGATAGAAGCACATCTGGATGTTCAATTGATTAGTCGATTGTGTGTGTGTGTGTGTGTGTGTGTGTGTGTGTGTGTGTGTGTGTGTGTGTGTGTGTGTTATGTGTGTGGGTATTATGGGAATTTCCTGCCAGCTAAAGCTCTGCAGTTCCAGGAATGCACTGAAATCTCTCTGTGAGAATCATTTCCTGCCTGGAGGAAACACACAGATAAGACTGGCAAAGACTCAAACAAACACACACACACACACACACACACACACACACACACACACACACACACACACACACACACACACACACACACTCTCTCTCTCTCTCTCTCTCTCTCACACACACACACACACACACACACACACACACACACACACACACACACACACACACACACACACACACACACACACAGTTCTGTTCTTTTTCAAAACAATGCGCAATCATACATTATAAGAAGAGCCTATGCATAGCCACACCCATCTGTATATATTGTATAGCAGTGGTTCTCAAACTGGGCCCCCTGGGGGGCCACCAGGTGGCACCAGGGGGGTCTCATAGAAATTCCAGAACATTATTTAAAATATATATATATATATATTTTACCTCTATGTAAGTTAGGATTGTCAACTTTTGAACTATGAAGTACATAAAATTGAGAATTATTAATAAATGAAATCAATTATACACAGCACACTAAGACACACACACACACACACTACTGAGACATCAGTTAATATACTAGTGTACAGTACTGTTAGCTACATGCTGATTAAACCTAAGATCTCCATTAACATGGATAAGTTTTTAGATGGAGGACATAGTCTCTTAGCTGAGACGGTTAATACAGAAGAGTGTAATGTGAAAAAAAAAAAAAAATTGCGAAGATTTTAGGACTCTAGGGGGCCACAAAGGGATGCACCCTACACAAGGGGGGGCTCACACTGAAAAAGTTTGAGAACCACTACTGTATACTAACAGAGTCACATACACACACACACACACACACACACACACACATATATATAAGCAGTGTATGCATAAAACTTAAGTGCAAATAAGTGTTTGTGTGTGTTTGTGTGTGTGTGGGGGGGGGGGTGCACATGTCTTTACACATCTGTCATTTGAATTTCTACATTTGTGTTTTGTGTTATTGTATGTATGTATGTATATGTACAGTGGGGGAAAAAAGTATTTGATCCCCTGCTGATTTTGTACGTTTGCCCACTGACAAAGAAATGATCAGTCTATAATTTTAATGGTAGATTTATTTGAACAGTGAGAGACAGAATAACAACAAAAAAATCCAGAAAAACGCATGTCAAAAATGTTATAAATTGATTTGCATTTTAATGAGGGAAATAAGTATTTGACCCCTTTGCAAAACATGACTTAGTACTTGGTTTAAAAACCCTTGTTGGCAATCACAGAGGTCAGACGTTTCTTGTAGTTGGCCACCAGGTTTGCACACATCTCAGGAGGGATTTTGTCCCACTCCTCTTTGCAGATCTTCTCCAAATCATTAAGGTGTCGAGGCTGACGTTTGGCAACTCGAACCTTCAGCTCTCTCCACAGATTTTCTATGGGATTTAGGTCTGGAGACTGCCTAGGTCACTCCAGGACCTTAATGTGCTTCTTCTTGAGCCACTCCTTTGTTGCCTTGGCCGTGTGTTTTGGGTCATTGTCATGCTGGAATACCCATCCACGACCCATTTTCAATGCCCTGTCTGAGGGAAGGAGGTTTTCACCCAAGATTTGACGGTACATGGCCCCGTCCATCGTCCCTTTGATGCGGTGAAGTTGTCCTGTCCCCTTAGCAGAAAAAAACCCCCAAAGCATAATGTTTCCACCTCCATGTTTGACGGTGGGGATGGTGTTCCAGGGGTCATAGGCAGCATTCCTCCTCCTCCAAACACGGCGAGTTGAGTTGATGCCAAAGAGCTCCATTTTGGTCTCATCTGACCTCAACACTTTCACCCAGTTATCCGCTGAATCATTCAGATGTTCACTGGCAAACTTCAGACGGGCATGTATATGTGCTTTCTTGAGCAGCGGACCTTGTGCGCGCTGCAGGATTTCAGTCCTTCACGGCGTAGTGTGTTACCAATTGTTTTCTTGGTGACTATGGTCCCAGCTGCCTTGAGATCATTGACAAGATCCTCCCGTGTAGTTCTGGGCTGATTCCTCACTGTTCTCATGATCAATGCAACTCCACGAGGTGAGATCTTGCATGGAGCCCCAGGCCGAGGGAGATTGACAGTTCTTTTGTGCTTCTTCCATTTGCGAATAATCGCACCAACTGTTGTCCCCTTCTCACCAAGCTGCTTGGCAATGGTCTTGTAGCCCATTCCAGACTTGTGTAGGTCTACAGTCTTGTCCCTGACATCCTTGGAGAGCTCTTTGGTCTTGGCCATGGTGGAGAGTTTGGAATCTGATTGATTGATTGCTTCTGTGGACAGGTGTCTTTTATACAGGTAACAAACTGATATTAGGAGCACTCCCTTTAAGAGTGTGCTCCTAATCTCAGCTCGTTACCTGTATAAAAGACACCTGGGAGCCAGAAATCTTTCTGATTGAGAGGGGGTCAAATACTTTTTTCCCTCATTAAAATGCAAATTTATTTATAAAATTTTTGACATGCGTTTTTCTGGATTTTTTTGTTGTTATTCTGTCTCTCACTGTTCAAATAAACCTACCATTAAAATTATAGACTGATCATTTCTTTGTCAGTGGGCAAACGTACAAAATCAGCAGGGGATCAAATACTTTTTTCCCTTTTATATGTGTGTGTGTGTGTGTGTGTGTGTGTGTGTGTATATATATATATATATATATATATACACACACACACACACATATATATGTGTGTATATGTATTTGTGTGTGTGTCTGTCTACCTGTCTGTCTCAGATATTTCATCCATGATTAGTTGTGTGTATATGTGATTAGTGTGCAAGTGTATCTACTGCACCTGTGTGTGTATGTGTGTGTGTGTGTGTGTGTGTAGTGTGTGTGTGGTGCATTTCTCCCCCCTGTATGTGTAGGTATGTGTATAAGTGCAGGTGTGTGTCTATGTGTGTGCATCTCAGATATTTCATCCATGATTAATCATGTGTATGAGTACTTTGTATGTAAGTTTCTCTAATGCATCTGTGACTGTCTGTCTGTGTGTGTGTGTGTGTGTGTGTGTGTATGTGTGTGTGGTGTGTGGTGCATTTGTCTCTCCTGTATATGTAGGTATGTGTGTAAGTGCAGGTGTGTGTGTGTGTGTGAGTGTAAGAATGTGTGGTATCTGGTTGTTCCTCCTGGACAGCCAGGCACATATAATACACACTCACACACCCATTCATTCACTCTCACCTTCTTAGCAGAATCTCTATCTCCTATACTTAATATCCTGTATCTGAATTTGATCGAGGCATGGAGAGTTAAAAAAAAAAAATCCTATTAATACCACAGGACAGAGGTTTTTACATTATGTCAATATTTATCCATTGAAATGTGTGCTCATTTAGGGGGTTTACCACCTTAAAACACAAGCACCTGTCTTTAAACCTGAAAATAGGATCGAAGGGAAAATGCAGACTGAAGAAGGAAATCGTGTTTTTTTTGTTGTTGCTGTCATATAATGTAACTATATATATATATATATATATATATATATATATATATATATATATATATATTATTATTATTATTATTATTATTATTATTAATATATATTAATATATTATTATATTATCATATTACTATTATATCTATATATAATAGTAATAATATGATGTAGCAAGAAAAATAAATAAGACTACTAGCATGATACTGTATATGACTGCGAAGTTGACAAGAATTGAAATAAATCTAATGGGATTCTAGTATATTGCTGATTGTCACATCAGTCTTGGGCAATTCGCCACTACGCCACCAGAGGGCAATGTCCCACAGGTCCTAGAGATGCTTACTCCTTTCCATTTCCTGTCTGTATGGTACATAAAATGCATGGACATGTAGTGAGAACGTGAAGTCTTGCCAACAGTTGGATTCTTGCCTTTTGGATTACCCTTGTCTAGTTTGGGAGTTTATATTCTGTGAACTGATCTCTGCCTGTGACCTTGACCTTGCCTATAATAATAATAATAATAATAATAACAACAACAACAACAACAAACAGTCCTAATTGTCACATTAATCACTGCATTTAACCATTTTTTAACTGACACTCTCATTATTTGGCAGCTTATACAGTAAAATAGCACTTGATCCAGTGCATCCTATTATTTGACTTTTTTTGTCACATTTTCACAATCGATACAATATACTAAAGTGAGGTCATGAGATCATAATGTGTGAATGGGATTATAGGTTATTTAACACACTGTTGTGATTTGTCCAATTAATTAAATATAATGTGTGAATGATGTGAATATTCTGCACTCTCCTTTAAGAGTGGTTTGAAGGATAAGCTGACCAAGGACATATCAGCATACAGGACTTAGAGCTCACTTTAAGTTAGTTCATAACTTTATCCATTAAAAATTGGTACTCAAGGTAAGCAACATGACACTATTAATTAATACTATAAATCAATGAATAGTGATTTATTTAAGTTCTGTGTTTTCCCTCCTTAGTGGTGGAGCATTTGGTTTGCACATAGTTGGTATGTTCTGCAATATTTGCACTGTGAGTGTTTTTTGTTTTCATTTTGAGTTTTCTGTATCCAATACTTAATATCCTGTATCTAAATTTGATCGAGGCATGGAGAGTTTAAAAAATATTTTTTTAGACTTTGCCTTGCCTAGCCTAGTTAAACACAATTACTCTAAACTACTGTTCATTTTTATTAATTGTTTTGCTTAAATTACATCTTTCCAAGTAGGTTTTTCCCCAGATTTCTACTAGCCCTAGCTTTGTAACAAGTGGAATCTCAAACTCAACATTTGTACAGCAGAATGCTACTATAGAGGACTTATTTCTGTGAAAATTTCAGGGTTGTATCTGGTCCCTCACCAGAGATATTCAACCTGAAAATGAGGGGATTTTTTTTTAAATTGTACTTTCTCATCCCCCCAAAAAAGTAAGAGAAGTCTCAAACTTGAAATGTTCTGCATGCACATTATACTTACCCAGATACCCCCTAAAAAATTAAGACTGAGACTCAAACCCTTCCCATTATAAATTGACCCTAAATGTGGAACTGAGCAATCTTGAGCACTACATTTGGACTTAAGTTCACTTAAGCTGGACTTAATGTTTATATTTGCTCATGCACCTTGTAATGTGCTCTAGAGATTAAGGAGCTAGGACCATCCTTAGCAGAGATATTGAGGTTTCCATACACAGCTGTAAAATTTGTTGTGTGCCATGACACAAAGATGGCCATCATAGTTAAACCAAGTAAAATAAATAAATAGATTAAAAAAAGAACCTGGTGGTTATGCAATGCCAATACATAGAGGTAATCACAAAAAAGAAAAAAAAATGGTCAAGCAACCAATTTAGCAATTATAGATGACTATATTGACTAATAATCAAGCCTATTTTAATATGAATGATAAACCGAACATGTCCATTTATGGTAAACTGGAATATCTGGGATGAAATGTTAATGGGGATGTAGACATATCTCTCTCTTTATTATTCAACTGTAGGCTGTATCTCTTTCTTACTCACTGTCTGTCTCACCCTTTCTTATTTTGATCTTTGTATCGTTCCCTGTCTATTTTTCCGTCTCTATTTTTCTGACTGTCTCCTGTTCTTCATCAAAACCATATTGATTCTCTCCTCACTATCTCTCTTTCTCTCTCACTCTGTCTCCTGTGTCTCCTGTTCTTCATCAAATTCATGTTGGAGAGAACGAAAGTAAGATAACAGGAGGAGAAGAAAGCCAAATCAAAAAAAAAAAATATCTGTTTTTCCGTGCTGTTCCTTCGCAATGTTCATACAGAATTCCATTTAGAGTTGAAAAGTCATATTGATTCATTGCCTCATGAGGACGCAGGCTGTTTTCGAAGAGCAAGGAAAGTTTTTCCTTATTTAAGCATTTAATCAGTCAGTGCCTTAAAGCTTAAATATTATATATTGCTAATGTAAAGTGATAAATAATGATATTTAATTATGTATAATAAATAATGATGAAAGTGCACATTGTTCTCATCATGGACAGCTCAGAATATTCACTCGTTCCTCATTTCAGTTATATAACAGCTCATAGAAATCTGTTCACTGTTGATTAACCTGAATTAGATGCTGACAAGGTTAAGTTGTGATAAATAATATCCTAAATCATAAGAAAACATTAGACAATTATTGTGATGTAAAAAAATTGTATCTTATACAGATAATGTAGTGATGCCATTATCTGTATAAGGAATACAGCATACAGAATACAGCACCTGTAACAGTGCACTCTGAAGTGTTGTATTCCTCTTATACCACAGCAAATTACCAATACTTTTATTTGTGTTTAAATGAAAGAACAAAAAGACTACACATCCCTGTCAAAATGGCATGTTTTTGTGATTAAAAAAATGAATCCAAGATAAATCATGCCAGAACAGAAGTGAAAAGCAATCAGAAACATTTTAGGGACAAATGAAAAACATTCAACAATCTGGCTGCATAAGTATGCATACCCTTTTATAACTGGAGATGTGGCTGTGTTCAGAACGAACCAATCACATTCAATCTCATGTTCAAAAGTAATTATCATACAGCTGTCATCAATGAAATTATTTTGATAAACTCCAAATAAAGATCATCTGCTTCTGCAGGATTTTCTTGACATCTTCTTGGTTTCATTTGACTGCTGTATACATGGTCCACAAAGAACTTACAAAGCCTGTACAGGGTCTCACTCTCGATTAGAATCAATCAGGAAAGGAGTATAAAAGAATTTCCAAAACATTAGATGTAACATGGAACACTGTGAAGGCCATCATCAACAAGTGGAGAAAATGGAGCACCACTGTGACATCATCAAGAACAGGACGTCCCTCTGAAATTCATAAAAGGAAAAGAACTTACCCGGGAGGCTGCCAAGAGACTTACGGCATCATTAAAGCAGCTGCAGGAATATCTGACAAGTACTGATTACTCTCTGCATGTGACAACAATCTCTTGTATTTTTCACATGTCTGGGCTATGGGGTAGGGTGGCTAGACAGAAGCCCTTTCTCACAAAAACATCCCAAATAAATCACCCAAACAATTTGGCAAATTATGGTCCGATGCAACCAATTCCATAAGGTGTAATAATTCCATAATTCCAAAACGTATGTTTGGTGCAAAAAAAACCACAACACCACCTCCAAAAGAACACCATACCTAGGATGGTGAAGCATGGTGGTTGCAGCATCATGCTTTAGGGCTGCTTCTTTTCAGCCAGAACTGAGGCTTTTATCAGGGTATTTGAATATCTACAAATACCACTCGATTATAGTGCAACATCTTCAGGTGTCTGCAAGGAATTTCACCATTCAGCATGACAATGACCCAAAGCATACATTGAAATCAACAAAGGAATGGCTTATCCAAAAGAAGATCAATGTTTTTTGAATGGCCTAGCCAGATCCCAGACCTGAATCCAACTAAAACTCTATGGGGTGACCTGAAGGGGGCTGTGCACAGGAGATGTCCTTGCAATTTTGATGGATCTTGAATGTGTTTGCAATGAAGAACGTAATGGTGCAGTGCTGACACTGGAGACTCCTTCCATAAGTGTTTCCTTACAGACCAGATACTTGACCACATCAATGATATGGTCTTTTAAAAATGGTTTATTATTAGCCTTATGTGCATCATTAAACATACGAGTCCCTGTGAATTAGCTGTTACTCTATAAACATAATTCAAATAAACACTCTTTACAACCGTGATGAGCAGAAAAGTATCTCACAATGCACAACATATCAAACCTTTGAGGCAGATGAGCTTCGACAGTAGAACAGGCAATATTTTTCCAATATTCCAACTGTCCAGTTTGGGTGAATTGTAGCCTCAGTTTCACGTTCTATTCCAAAATTTTATTCCAAAGTTCTATTCATAAAATATTTTTAACTGCCACAAGAAAGGACAACCTTTGCAAGGTGTTGACTGATAAACATTGTGAGATGTATGGACATTTGGTGGCCACCCCCCTTTTTATGAAATATAAATAGTATTTAAAATTCTGATTGTTTCAACCTCAACGGGATATTATTATTATTATTATTATTATTATTATTATTATTATTATTATTATTATTATTATTGTCACTAACAGTGCAGTTGTACAGATGACCACATGTGGGTGTTATAAGATCTTGGCTTCACTGAACACACTGTGTGTGTGTGTGTGTGTGTGTGTGTGTGTGTGTGTGTGTGTGTGTGTGTGTGTGTGTGTGTGTGTGTGTGTGTTACAGATTCCAGCACATGAAAGGCCTCTGGGTTGCCAGTGTGTGATTTATACTCTGTGTGTGTTTCATATAAATCATAAAGAGAACAGAAACAGGGTAGTGTGTGTGTGTGTGTGTGTGTGTGTGTGTGTGTGTGTGTGTGTGTGTGTGTGTGTGTGTGTGTGTGTGTCTCATCCTTTGATGTGCAAGTTTAAAGAAGGAATAAAAGGAAAAGGTAGAGTCTTTATTGTGGTTGGACCTTTTGACTACTAAAACATCCCTCCTTCCTTCCTTCTCTTATTTATTTAAAGGCTTTGTGTGTGTGTGAGTGTGTGTGTGTGTGTGTGTGTGTGTGTGTTTTCCATATGTTATTAAGTAAAGCAATATATGCAAAGTGGTGTTCCCTTTAATATATGGATAAATGTAAATAAACATATAATCACACCCAGTTGTTTGACACACAGGCCACAAACAGAGTGGATGTGTATGTGTATATGTATATGTGTGTGGACAGAGCGAGAGTGAGATACATATATGATAACAACAGATTTCTACATTTACATTTACATTTACATTTACATTTATTCACTTAGCATACGCTTTTATCCAAAGCGACTTACAAATGAGAAAGATACAAGCAAAGCGATATATCAAGCAGAGAACAATACAAGTAGTGCTACCATACAAGATCCATTAATTGATTTCCAGAAGAAGCAAAGTGCAGAGTAGAGGTGTAAGTGCAAATTTATTTATTTATTTATTTTTTATTTTGAGTTGGTTAGGTGTTCATGGAAGAGGTGGGTCTTTAGCTGTTTTTTGAAGATGGTGAGAGATTCTGCGGTCCAGATTGAAATTTCTGTTATTATAATGCATATTTTGCATCTGAGCTTTACACTTGTATGCTGTAAATAATATCGATAAAACTCTGGCTAGTGGCTTCATCACTCCAGTCACCTTGCTTACTTGATTAAGTTAAATAAATATATAAATGTAATTTCACAAGCTGGCTAGCCGTCTTAGCTAGCATAGCCACTGTTGTCACAAATGCAAGAGATCTGATTCATAAACAAAATCAGAAATCATACCTATAAACAAAAATGTATGATGTTTAACCCTGGTTTGTATTCATGTATGTAAAACAAACTGTCGTGGTTATGCCAAAATCAGCACTGATCTACATTACCCATCAGCCCCAGCATGTCACATGACCCACTGATCACTCACACCTGTTCTGTGTTACTCCTAATAAAAACCCTTATTTATTTCTGGTTTCATTGGCAAGCTTCTGTTGTTGTCATGTTTGTGTGGTGTTGTGTGGGTCACAATGCTGATTATTGGCTGGCTGTTTTTGCTTAGTATTTCTGATTCTGGTCCTTGTTTTCACGGTTTTGGTTATCTGGTTGCACTTTATTTAAATAAAATCTGCACTTGCATTCCCCTCCTTTACAATTCCCTGACACAAACAAAAAATGAAGCCTGTTATTGAGGTTGCAAAAATTTAATAACAGTGTGTCATGATTGAGATATATAAAACTAATAAAAACCTTTTTTTGCCTATCCCACACCACTATAACTACACTTTACCTTGCAATGCAATCATTTGCATTTAAAATCTCATGCTTGGAATCTTCCACAAGTCACATGATAAACAGGAAGTTGCATTGTGGGAGTTACGTGAAGATCATGGGAAGAAAAAAAGTAAGTTTTTTTTCTTTTTTTTTTTAAAACAATATAGTGATATTGACTGATGGTTATTTGAAAGTATGACCCTGTTACCCAAATTATAGATTGAATGTAAAGTATTAATGGGAAAAAACATTTAAGTAAATGTAGCATGTATTTAAGGTACTAATGCCATTGGCATGGATGCTAGTCGATCACATTTTGTGTATTTTCTTTGTTATAATTATATGCTAAGTAGTGATGTGTCGTTCATGAACGATTCGCTTATTTTGAATGAATCTTTAACATGACATCTCAGACAGTGATTTGTTCGTTTTTTACCACACATGCGCTGCAACATCCCCATAGGTTCTGTACAGGAAACAGAAATGATTAGTTCACCTCTCAAGTCTTCGGGTTCGAGTTGTTCGTTCATCACGTCACAGTTCCACTGCATTCAGCCTATGGGGTGATCACGGGATGAATGAACAACTCGAACCTGAAGACTCGAGAGGTGAACTAATCATTTCTGTTTCCGGGGAACAGACATGATAAATGTGACGTGACAAAAGGATGACTCGGATCAGGAGGTGAGGTGAACTAACAGAATCTATAGCCTGAAGACCAGCTAAGCTATTAATTAATCATTTCTGTTTCTCATAAATTGGCCTTGGCTGCATTAGCCTATAGTTTATTTTTTATTCCAAATGTATTGTATTTGTTGTATGTGTTGCCTGAGATTTTAAATTAAGGTACATGCAAACTTTTTTACATTCAATGGTAAAAATAATTTTTTTAAAAACCCCAGAAAATCTTTGTCTGTGTGGGTTTTATCTGGGTTCTCTGGTTTCTTCCCATCTCCAAAAAAACCCCTCAAACAAACATGCCTGTAGATATATTGGTTTATATCTGTCTTACAAAGCATATAAATAATAAAGACTATGATAATGATGTTCAGTAACTTTATCCATGTAGATAAAGGCAACTTAAAAAAAAAAAAAACCTGAAGTGTATTAGTGATTGATTATTTTGTTATTTATTATTTTTATTTTGTCTTATGATATTTTGAATATTGCTGAACAAATCATTACACAATACAGTAGACCAACTTCAAAGATACTTTTACTTTGGGAACTGATTAACTAAGACTTTTACACAGATGTGCTACTGTGTAACACGTGCGAGTGGAATCACTCAGCCTAAATCCATCAGCACTCAGCTCACAATGTGGACGTGACATTTTGCCTGCCCAAATTTCTGTCTTTCTCTTTTCTCCGCTCTGAGAAATCGCTGAAAACATCTCAGGAATTTCTCCAGGGGCTGCTTTGGCACCTTAGAGACCCCACCATGTGCATGCGTGTGTGTGTGTATATACACGTGTGTAAGAGAGACACACTATTTTATACATGTGCACATACCTATATATGCCTACGTACACGTCTTGTTTGAAACAATATGGACATGCCATCCTGTTCTGTATAGGTATTTATCTCTGTGCATATGTAGCATATCCCTGTTCTCTCACAGCTTTAGCTATATATAATGTGTGTGTGTGTGTGTACAGTGCATCCGGAAAGTACTCACAGCGCTTCACTTTTTCCACATTTTGTTATGTTACAGCCTTATTCCAAAATGGATTAAATTCATTATTTTCCTCAAAATTCTAAAAACAATACCCCATAATGACAACGTGAAAGAGGTTTGTTTGAAATCTTTGCAAATTTATTAAAAAAAAAAAAAAAAAAGCACATGTACATAAGTATTCACAGCCTTTGCTCAATACTTTGTTGAAGCATCTTTGGCACCAATTACAGCCTCAAGTCTTTTTGAGAATGATGCTACAAGCTTGGCACACCTATTTTTGGGCAGTTTCTCCCATTCTTCTTTGCAGGACCTCTCAAGCTCCATCAGGTTGGATGGGGAGCGTCAGTGCACAGCCATTTTCAGATCTCTCCAGAGATGTTCAATAGGGTTCAAGTCTGGGCTTTGGCTGGGCCACTCAAGGACATTCACAGAGTTGTCCTGTAGCCACTCCTTTGTTATCTTGGCTGCGTGCTTAGGATTGTTGTCCTGTTGGAAGATGAACCTTCTCCCCAGTCTGAGGTCCAGAGTGCTCTGGAGCAGGTTTTCATCAAGGATGTCTCTGTACATTGTTGCATTCATCTTTCCCTCGATCCTGACTAGTCTCCCAGTTCCTGCCGCTGAAAAACATCCCCACAGCATGATGCTGCCACCACCATGCTTCACTGTAGGGATGGTATTGGCCAGGTGATGACTGGTGCCTGGTTTCCTCCAGACATGACGTTTGCCATTCAGGCCAAAGAGTTCAATCTTTGTTCAATCTTTGGTCTGAGAGTCCTTCAGGTGCCTTTTGGCAAACTCCAGGCAGCTGTCATGTGCCTTTTACTGAAGAGTGGCTTCCGTCTGGCCACTCTACCATACAGGCCTGATTGATGGAGTTCTGCAGAGATGGTTGTTCTTCTGGAAGGTTCTCTCTCCACAGAGACACACTGGAGCTCTGTCAGAGTGACCATCTGGTTTTTGGTCACCTCCCTGACTAAGGCCCTTCTCGTCCAATCGCTCAGTTTGGCCGTGCGGCCAGCTCTATGAAGAGTCCTGCTGGCTCCAAACTTCTTCCATTTACGGATGATGGAGGCTACTGTGCTCATTGGGACCTTCAATGCTGCAGAAATGTTTCTGTGCCCTTCCCCAGATCTGTGCCTCGATACAATCCTGTCTCGGAGGTCTACAGACAATTCCTTGGACTTCATGGCTTGGTTTGTGCTCCGACATGCATTGTTAACTGTGGGACCTTATATAGACAGGTGTGTGCCTTTCCAAATCATGTCCAATCAACTGAATTTACCACAGGTGGACTCCACTCAAGTTGTAGAAACATCTCAAGGATGATCAGTGGAAACAGGATGCACCTGAGCTCAATTTGAGTGTCATGTCAAAGGCTGTGAATAGTTATGTATATGTGCTTTTTTTGTTTTTAATTTTGAATAAATTTGCAAAGATTTCAAACAAACTTCTTTCATGTTGTCATTATGGTGTATTATTTCTAGAATTTTGAGGAAAATAATGAATTTAATCCATTTTGGAATAAGACTGTAACATGACAAAATGTGGGAAAAGTGAAGCGCTGTGAATACCTTCCAGATGCACTGTGTGTATATGTGTGTGTGTGTATATATGTATAATATATATATATATATATATATATATATATATATATATATATATATATATATATATATATATATATATATATATATATATATATATACACAGTATGCCCATATTTCTGATGTTCACATGACTGACAAGGTTAGAGGGTGATCATCCATCTTGTTTTGAGTTCAATCAGGAATTATAATGCAGCAGCTGGAAAACTTCTGCCAAAGCTATAAACTATAAAGCTATAAGCTATAATATTATATAATATTAATAAGCTACAACTATAATAAGCTATAAACTATAATAAGCTATAAATTATAAAGCTATAAGCTGCTAAACCTTTAAACATACATATATAATTACTCATCATCTATATGTACACGTACTATAGACCTTTCAGTTTTAATACATTGCTGCCATCTAGTGGAGAATCAGGAAACAAAAAGATGCCATCTGACTTGTGTTTTATGTCTTTTAATGAGCTTGGGGCTCAGGTTGAACCTCAAGAAAAGTGTGCCTCTCCAGTGCAGAGGACAACATTTCTAGGGGTTATATGGGATTCTACTACTATGAGGGTGTTTCTATCCCCAACACGTGTAGGGTCAATCCTATCCACATTGAGAAAGATAAAGCTGGGTCTGGGCATGCCCTCCAGTCTCTGAGAGACTGTTGGGGCTTATGGCAGCAGCAGCCAACGTCATACCATTGGGCCTATTGCACAGTAGACCGTTTCAGTGGTAGCTGAAAAGCCGGGGTTTCATCAGAGGATGAAACCTCCTAAGGTTAATCGGAGACACATGGCGATGCGTATGTGCTCTGAGAATTTGGAGGTGTCCCCAGTTTCTAGCCTCGGGTCACACCCTCGGGGCATCATCTTATCGCAAGACAGTAATGACAGATTCCTCCCTCACAGTCTTTGGAGCGGCCCTCATCTGGAGTGGCATATAAATTGCCTAGAAATGCGAGCTGTATTTCTAGCACTGAAATTCTTTCTTCGTCAATTACGAGGTCACCATGTGTTGGTTGTGACAGACAACACAGCGGTGGTCTCGTATATCAACCACCAGAGAGGGTTATATTTGTGCCCCCTGTTCAGGCAGGCGCAACTAGTTCTTCTCTCTGGGTGGAGGGAAAGTTCTTGTCAGTGAATGCACTGTACATTCCGGGCAACCGGAATGTGGGGGCAGACATCCTGTTGAGGCTGAGGCCAAGGGATTGAATCCATCCACAAGTGGTGGAATCCATATGGCGGAGGTTTGGCCAAGCGGAAGTGGATGTGTTCGCCTCCAGGGAGACAACACATTGCCCGCTGTATTTCATCCTCACTCCTCCTGCACCTATAGGGTTGGATGCCATGGTGCACTCGTGGCCACGGTCATATATATACGTTCTGGAGTTCTTACAAGGATGTTTCTCAGCAGGGTTGGCTCCTTCTACAATCAGGGTCTACATGGCCACCATTTCGGCCAGCCACACCCCTATTGATGGACCTCTGTGGGGCAACATCCTCTAACATCGAGGTTTATGCGTGCTGTCAGGCTGCTGAGGCCCATCTGCAGACAACGCATACCTTCCTGAGACCTTTCTGTGGTCCTGGAAGGCCTGTCAGGTGCCCCATTTGAACCCTTACTGTCGGTCTCAGAGAAGCTTCTGACTCTAAAGGTAGCTCTTCTGCTGGCCCTGACATCTCTCAAGCGAGTAGGAGATCTACAAACTCTCTCAGTTGCTCCTTCCTACCTTGACTTTGCCCCTGGATTAGCTGAGGCCTTCCTATATCCTAGGTCGGATTATATACCTAAAGTGCTTACATCTGCTTCCCAGTGTTGCAGGCTTTCTGCCTTCCTCCGTTCCTCACACCGGAACAAGAGAACCTACTATGTCTAGTAAGGGCTCGCTGCAATTACGTCCACCACTAAGGCCAGTGGTGTAAGTCGGAGAAGCTGCTGGTCTGCTTTGGCAGGGACAGTAAAGATGATGCTGTGTCGAAGCAGCGCATCTCCAATTGGATAGTGGAAGCAATCTCTATTGTTAACATACTCCACTAACCACCTAATTTACTATAAAGGTTAATGCTAGTTAGCTAGTTTTAATGAACAGTTTTTCTTTTTGGGTTTCAAGGCAAACATATGCTAACCCTTGACCTTAATGTAAGCCAACATAGTTTATCATGTGGAAGAGCCAAACAAATAGTAGCTAGTCAATACCACGGTGTGGTATAAAAAAATAAAATAAAAAATAAAAATTTAAACTCCCCTGGAAGACATCCTCCTCCAGCTGATACTGGCAGAGAGAGAGAGATATTTTAGTTATCAAACACTGTCTGACAATGACTAATAAAACAGTGGAGGCTACAAGTACAACTCCTAATCGCACACACACACACACACACCTCTTATACTCTGAATGCAAGCATTAGTATAAAATCACTGATATGGTGGCAGGCCAAAAAGATTTATTAAAACCATTAACATTTCAATAATTATTAGTGACATTAGGCCACATTTAGCTGACAGGACACGTGCTGAATGGCGATGCATGGTGACCCATTAGGAGGTAGTTTATAACATTGCAATGCATTCGTGTCATTAACAAATAACTGGCTATTGCAAACATTACATGGAGCATAACGTTAGCTGGTTTCATGACCACTCATGTGCAGTAAGAATCAGAAAGCCAGATTGGAATTCACAAAGAAATACAGAGATGAGCCACAAAAGTTCTGGAACCAAGATTAACCTTTACCAAAGTGATGGAAAGGCCAAAGTGTGGCAAAAGAAAGGATTTGATCATGATCCAAAACATACAATCTCATCTGTAAAATATGGTGGATGTAGTGTCATGGCTTGAGCTTGCATGGCTGTTTCTGGGAAAAAAAACTCACTAATCTTTATTGATGATGTAACTCATGATGGTAACAGCAGAATGATTTAGAAAGTTTACAGGAACATTTTACCATGGAACAGGAACTGTATCATGCAGCAAGACAATGATCCAAAACACACTGCCAACTCAAGAAAGGACTTTATTGGGGAAAAGTGGAAGGTTTTAAGCTGGTCCAAGTCAATCACTAGACCTTAACCCAATTGAGCAGCATTTCACCTCCTGAAACAAACAACAACTCGAAGCTGTGGTAAAGCCTGGAAAAGCATCACCAAAAAAGAAACCAACAATTTGGTGATATCATGAATTGCAGGCTTGATGCAGTTACTGCAAACAAGGGATTAGAAACCGAATGACTTTACTTCACGTCTTATGTTCTTATACTTTTGCTCACACAGAAATTGGGTGGTCTGATACAAAATGTACCATGTTTAATGTACCACTATGTAAATGTAGATTTAAAAAAAATCTATTTAAATTTATGCAAAAACGTTGTAATTGGATAGAATTGCAACCTCAGCACTGTTGTCGTCCAGTAGAGGTCAGTGTTGCTTCAAATTGTTCAGAGGGCAGCTTCCTGTGAGCTCAGCTCTTACCAGTGGAATCAATTACTGATGAAGTGCACATGGAAAAGTGTAGTCAGGCTGAAATCATAGACACTCCTGCACTTCCTTCCTGTCTACATCAACAAAATAAAACCTTTGAACAGTTTTCAGTGTGCTCTTGTTGGCTCTTCCTCCCCTTGGATTAATCCCAGTTGTCATCTTTCATTCACAGAGTGAAGATAAACATAGTGATAAGCTACACTTTTGCTTTTTGAGTCTCACTTCCTGTTTGCCCTGTACATTCATTAAAGATATAATTGAGCCACAATGAGCTATTTTTTTTAAAGACAGAGATCAGAGATTAGCATAAAGAAGATGGCTGAAAAATGTAGTATAAAGACAACGGCCTCTTATTTTGGCAGACATTTTGAATTAGCATTTTGGATGTACATGGCTATGTTGAAATAGGTTGGATGAGAACTATGCTGAGTAATGCTTTGGCATTCAAGATGGAGTCTCTCACATTGAAAAAAAGTTTTAAACATACTATAAAAGTTTTGCTCAGATCTGCCAAAAATAATAATAATGATAATAATATGCCAAGTCCATTCAAGTATAAGTTCAACCAAGCATACGAATGTATATTTAATGATATGAACAGTTTACTTTGGATGTCCTATCATGTGTAAAAATCTATGTTTGTCTGCCTGGGAAACCCCTTGCCATGGTGAATTTTTGAAATTTTCTTCTATTTATAGTTCTGGAAGCTACAGTGCTTCTCTTGTATGTATCTTAAACACAAGTAAAATTCTAGTGTTTTAACTTTACCCCTGAATATTAAAAGGGTCACATTTAAAGATTCCCTGCAGACGTTTTAATAGCTGACATCTGATAACAAACTGAATTGGTTATGCTTATGTTTATTTTGCTTTGACAACAACTGGCTATCTAACAACGTGATAAAAAAAATATCCATGTGGTTTAGGAGGAATACTTATGCTTATAGTTATAGTTGATAGTTATGATTTCTTAAAATTGATGTGTAAGTGTATGTTTACCTGAATTCAGCCACAGTGATGTCCAACAAATTTTCCCAGGCCACCACATACATTTCAGTAGGAGATCTGCTAGATATGCATTGTTACTTATAAACTTGTACTTTATTTAAAAGAAAAATATCAGTTAAAAAAAAGTGTGTTAAATACAGTGCTCTGCTTACCTTAATGTCCACATAATGTTTTTATGTGAGCAAGTTTTAACCTAGTAAAGCAATATGTTAAAAATATTTTGGTGAAAAGATTTTAATCAAAAATAGTTTTAAGTTACTGTGTAGTACTTTAGCTAACATTTAAAAGGTTTCAGGGAAAACCAATGAACAGACATAACGTTTTTCTTTTAGTATAGTTTTATAAACCCTGGCACAAACTGATGTAAGGTGAGCTTCAGCCATTCCAGTTGGGTCAAGGTTGGCTGCCAATGCCAGTTTTGTCTGTTGGGCCACAGTTGTGTCACCAGGTCTCACTGATTTTCACTCACATTTAAATCCACTTTGCCAATGTTGGGCCAACGTTGGCCATTTTGGTGGAGTAAAGGTTGGGTGCCATTGTTGGGACAATGTCAGTTTTTCTGTTGGGTGAACACTGGGCCAGCAGGGTCAACAGAACTTCAGCCACCTTTAAAATGACCAACTCACTGTTGGCTTAAACTCCGCCATTTTCTTGAACCAACATTGGGTCAATCAACTTTCAGCCACTTTTAAATCCACTTAAGACATAAGACCAAAATGTGATCAGTTAAAATTTGGTTAAAATTTTGTGATATAGTCAGCTTAATATGAAACCTGGCTTACGTGACAGAACTAACTTGTCCCGCAGACGTTCCAAAGAAAAAAATCCAACTATAAACTTTTAAATCTTACTATAGACTTTTAAATCTTACTATAAACTTTTAAAATTTTTGTTGTTGTCTTTTTTTTTTCTCCAATTTTTGTTCATTAATAATTAATAAATTCAACATTGCAATCATTGACAAATTTCTGTGGTATAAGTGGAAACTATATAAAAATATACATAACACTCTACCCTGGTGTGGATTATTATTGTGTAACCGCACAGTTTGACATGATATTCCAACATAATTTGTTTCAAAATCATGCATGAAGTTTTTGGTAATGACTTCCTGTTACAGAATTTCTTTAATCAGTTTTCATTTCAATTGTGTTACTAACAATTGTCCATTATTTTTATTCGACCTTAAACTAAATTTTCATTTTAGGCCATTATTCAAAGTGTGTTTTTTGATCACAGAAATTATGGAGTTTGCTTGATTTCATATTAATGTTTACAGGAGCTCGCAATTTTTCAGAATTACTGCAGATTTTCCCGAGATGTCATGTGACATCATCACAACGTGCATTCAGTCAAAGCTAAAAGGTCTCATTTACCAACAAAAATCACTGTGAAAGACAATTTTGTGCAATTTCGCATTTCGCAAAATCAAGCATTTTTGGATGCAACAATCACAAACAAACTCTACACAATCCTGTACGAACTGGCAAATGATAAGAGAGGAAACACAAAAGAAAGTAAGAAAAAAAGACATAAAAACAAGAACATTTTACAAAAGGGAGAATAAAAGGAAAAACGTCTATGGATTCACACTGAGTTGTAGTGAGCTAAGTTAGGGAGACACTTCTCAGAAATATTTGGAATTGTGTATTCAAGGTGTATAGATTGAAAGAGAATGAGCAAAATAATCTTTAATTTGGTCAGAATCTTTGGTGATTTTGCAACTAGGAATGCAGATTGACTTTGATATTACTTTGAGATTGATATTCTGCTTTCTTATTTACAATATAACAATGTTAGGCCAGGGTTGCTCATGAAAAGCCTTGCCAACATTGAGCTAACCTTGGGTCAGAAAAGGTTTGCCAAGGTTAGGCCAGTGTTGAGTCAACGCAGAGCCAGGGCTGTTTATGAAAAGTGTGCCAGAGTTGGTTATAAAATGTGCCACCAACATAGCCACTCAAAACGTGAGTTTGGAAACTTGGACATTCCTGCACTTTTCAATGACCAAGAGGTCAGTTGTTTGAATTCTGCTATGCAACACTTTATTTTTTTCTTAGTAGAAATGGCTTTATAGCTAAAGTAAACATACAGTAATTGAGGATCATTGTTAAGTCTTTTAAGATATCAAAAGAGAAAGCTTTGAACATAAAAAATGTCCTCTGCGAACAAAAGCAAGTAATTTCAAGTAATGCTAACAGTTAAGAAGACATTTTCTTTGGGTGTTAGCACTGCCTGTTACCATATAGCAAGGAAAATGAAATTGCAACACAAGTGTAGAAGCACCAAACAGAAGTAGAGCATCAGGAGGAATCAAGTCTGGAGGGTGAGAGAAGCCACTGTATTAGAAGCCAGATGTCAGGATCAGGCACCAGGCTATATGACAAGCTCTTTATTGTCTATTTTTTTGATGAATTGAAGACATCTTCATAAGCTTGAAAGATTGATATTTAAACCGAACCTGCGTTTTACTGTTTTGAGCAATTTAATGAGTCAGTACGGGGGAGGAGTTGTATATCTGGCTGTGTCTCATTACCCTAATGCATTGTTCTTCCTGACTCAGCACCTTCTCTTCCTCGGCTGTATTTGTTATCCCTCTTTCTGTCGATCAGATGTAAACCAAAGTGTTGCTTGATGAAGCAGCGTGATTCAGCAGATTACATACATGATGATGTACTGTAATTGAAAAATACAGTAGCTACATGTAGCCTGAATTATTATGCAAATACAGCTTTTGGATGGAGCTAGTGTAAAAGCATAAAGTGTAGTGCAGGCTGTTTTATTTTAAATGGAACATTTGTGTTAAAGGTGTAATGGTTGTGAGGCTCTAACTTAACGATGAGCGAATAAAGTAGCGACACACTATTTACACTCTATTAGTTCTGTCAATTTATGCATTCATAAGTTCATATAGAAAAATGTGGGGCTGTCATTTAATCCAGATATGGAAATTTGAGCAGCTACTGTATGAGTGCAGTAGATAGAAATCTGGAAGTCTCTGAAAGTTCATATATCAAACTGTTCGAGTCATCGAAATTCACACATTTATTTTCACACATTTGATCAGTCTGTTAGCTAGCATGTGCTAACTTGTCCGGATTCCTGAAAGGATTTTTAAGCCATGTTCAAAAAAATTCATAATCATTACTGCTAATGCTAGCTAGCTGGCTAACATGACAGGATATGTGAGGAAACTTTATTGTTTTGAGTTTAATCACTAGTGTAAGCTCATTTTGATAATCAGATACCTACTCAGAAACAGTCTGAGAACGCTTTTTTTTATTATTGATTTTGATCAGTACTAATGGCAGGACGATATGATGTGCATACCAGTAGGATGTATGAAAGATAATACTACGTGATTCTCCTTTACCATTAAATGCAATACAATTACAGTAAATGTAATACCATGCTACTGACCTTTACCAGGACTCTCAGGTATAGAGGCCACGCCTCCTTTTCTGGGAATGACAGGTACAGAGGCCACTCTTCCTTTAATGGTATTGCTAAAAACATAAACAGAGGCCACGCCTCCTTCGCTTGGAAGCTGAGAAACAAAGAAAAGACACTGTGCTCCACCAGTGTCTAACCTGCAGCTAGTGTGTGTGTGTGTGTGTGTGTGTGTGTGTGTGTGTGAGAGAGAGAGAGAGAGAGAGAGAAAGAGAGAGAGAGAGAGAGCGAGCGAGGGGAGGGGTCATGAAAGGTCTGAATAAGGAGTGACGGTACGAAGCTTGACAGCGGGGGATGTGCAGAAATCAATTCCAACCTGACATACAGGGCAACATCAAACCTTCACCATTATTAAGCTTATATTAGTCTTTCAGGCTTCAGGAATATGTGTGTGTGCGCGTGTGCGCGTGTGTGCGTGTGTTTGTGTGTGTGTGTGTGTGTGTGCGCACAAAATTATTAGGCTATGTCTGTAAGTCCTACTGAATACACATGTTATACAGAAATATAATGAATACAGTTTCTTAATCTTATGCATGATTAACATGCTAAAATGAGTGATTGAAATGAATTGAATCATTGACACTGGAAACATGAGTAATGAGTTGGAGGTTTTTTTTTTTTAATTTACTTTAAATTACTCAATCAACAAAACACAAACTCAATTAATAAAAAGTTCTAAAATAAAATAAATTACACAAAATGAAAACAATGAATCTTTCAGATCATTGACCTTCAACAAAAAAGTTCTAAAGTCTGATGTCTGATCTTGCTGTATGAAAAATAGCTTCCTATGAAGTGCATACACACACACACACACACACACACACACACACACACACACACACACACACACACATATGCGCAACAAAGGCAGGGACAATAGTTCCTGTGTGTGTGTGAAGACAAAGTGTAGGTTTCATGTTGCCAGGGCCGTTTTTGGCCATTTTGGCGCCCTAGGCGAAATTCCTTTTGGTCACAGGTACTCTCTTTCTTGTGGGTGGGCGAGTCGAGTGGGGGCAGGGGCGTTAGGATGCTCATCAGTGCCCCCAAGCTGGTGGCGCCCTAGGTGACCACCAATTTTCCTATGCCTAGAAACGGCCCTGCATGTTGCCATGTATGTATGCGCATATATGAGTGTGTGTGCACGTGTGTGTGCTCATGTGAACTGGATAATAATGTCAGCAGGTCATAAATACTGATAGTTTTCAGTTAGAGGCCAGTGTGGGGGAGGTTCAGTAGAGGCACGCCTTCTCAAATAAAGGTGTGTGTGTATGTGTCTTAACTGAAGCCTTGCAAAGTGAATGGGGTAGGTGATGGGTTCTAAAGAAGAGACTATAAAGCAGGGATTTTATTTATACCTCTTTTCCCCCCTACTAGCAATGCTGCTGCTTTAATGCAAGTATAATTACACGCTGTTGTATATAGCACATAACTGTAACTATATGGATTCAAAATGTAATGCTGATGGTGTTTAACATTCATGTAGCAGAGAGAGTGAGAATGGAATAGAATGACACACATACACACACACACCACACTGACACCAGACTACCCCGATGGAGGCAGATTGTTAAGTGCTTAAGAGATAGTAATGTATTTCAGTTAGTAATTTTGTAGTTTTTAAATAGGTACGTGAACATCGGTCTGCCTCAGAGCGTAGTCTGTGTGCGTGTTGTTCTACTAAGGAAATCATTTATTCGATATTTCCATTTCTCTTCCCACTTCCAACACACACACACACATTTCCTGGCAGGTGTCTCAGGTCTCTGGGAAGCAGATTCGAATAATCACCTTATTTTAAAGCAGATGTACATATTTATGTATGTATGTATATATTTAACCCAGTAATATCACACATACAAAGGCTGTTAATTAGAAACAACATAAATTGGCTCTTTTACACACGCACACATGCACACACACACACACACACACACCGGAACATGTGCTTATGTTTTTGGAGTGCGTTTGGAAGAAAGACCTGCACTGAACTACATGATCACTGAGGCTCCAAGTTTGACACACAGACTGGTTCAGCCCAGTAAGCAGATAGACTGACCCACATTTCTGTTGTGTGTGTGTGTGTGTGTGTGTGTGTGTGTGTGTGTGAGAGAGAGAGAGAGAGAGAGAGAGAGAGAGAGAGAGAGAGAGAGAGAGAGAGAGAGAGAGAGAGAGAGAGAGAAAATGTGTGTATTCTCAGCTCAGCAAGAGAGAGATCTTTTAACAGGCTCATGTGGCTTTAATTAGTATTCTGGAAAGACAGCAAGAGCAAAGGAATGAGTGAGAGAGAGAATTTGACATTAAAACCCTATAATATGGGCTTTTTAAAAGCTTCAATATTCTGAAAGGGAATGATGCCATGATATCATCAAAAGAGCAACAGCCAATCACACACCGGATTGGCGAAACTATAACACACACTTTGCTACATCATCGTTTATTCCAAATTACACGTACAGTTTTTACATCCATCACATCTATCCACACCACAACAACCAGACAGTCATCTAAAATCCAAACAAACCAAAGCTGCAGTCCCACATGGGTTCCTACTATTTAACAAGTATTATATGTATGCTTTTCAGGCCTGGAATGGAGCTGACCTATAAATGTGCCATCAAGTTCATTCCCTGAGAAAGAATTTGCTGTAAAAGCAGATTTGATCCAGAGGAGTGACCTTTGACCTCAGAAGACACAGTTAGTGTTTTCCTGGATGTGTGCTTCGCTGTGGGTGTGAGTTTACAGCGCTTAGCGTGGGTCAGTGATCTCTTGTTTCCTCTTGGAGAAATCCCCACTCTCAGCTTAAAGGGGTGGGCAAGGGAAACATCTGGATTTTACATCCTTCATTGTCTACAACAACTGAGGGAGGGTCAGAAAAGGGCTGATCAGAGTGGATGGGAGCATATAGGGATAGGCTGGCTACATGCAGGGACAGATGGGATGAATAGGATATCTTGGGTACATGGGATGGATGAGGTAGATACAGGGCCTATATGGGGTCGATGGTGATAGGTGGGGGTTGATCAATGTGGGAGTACACTGGAGTAGATCCATATATATTATGTATTTGGGGTACAGATGATGGATTAAAACAGTCATAGGATTGCTCAGGGCAGATAGGATGGAGGGGATGGTGGGGTAAATGGGATATACATGGTAGGTGATTAGATCAGATAGGTTGGAATATATGGGGTGGAATTGGGGAGCAACAACTATTTAGTATGGCATATAATTAATCAAAGAATCCTAATGCAGGCACTGTTGCCTTTCACAACTCACTACAGCTCAAATTTACAGAGCCTGCTGATGATAAAACTCATTATGATTATACTGGGCCTCCTCACGCAGCTCCATCCCCATGTGCATATGAGGCTCATGCAAAGCAGCTGTATTTTTTAATGTTTTGTTGCAATTTTTAGTAGTATGTACGTATGATAGAAAATTAGGGTTAGCTCCTACATTTCAGACAGATTATACAACCAGCAATAGCTCTGTCCTAAGCCCATAGGGGGGCCATAGACAGGGCCTCCTTGGGCAGCTTCATCACAAAATACAAAAGCATGTAAAAATACACACAGGAAGGCTCACAGGAAAACAAATACAGGCCATCCTCAAGCAATTTTCCCCCAGAACTATTAGGTTAACATAAATGTAGTAGATGTATATGGCCTCCTCATTCAGCTCCATCCCAGGGCTCATAGTTATCCATATACAAACCACAGATAAGCAGCTCCATCCTGTGTATCTTAGATGAGCATATACAAGCCTTCTTACAGACCACCATCCCAGGGCTGAGGTGTGCACATACAGAGGCTTCTTAAGCAGATTGATCCCAGAGATCACTGGAGGACATATACAGGGTGTCCTCAAGCAGCTCCAATCCATGACTCAAAGGTCACCAGACACAGGGTCTTCTTGACAAGATCCATGAACAGCTCTGGCCATGGGGGTATAATTGAGCATAATTATAACGTGTCTCCTAAAGGAGCTCCATCCCAGGGCTCAGAAGTCAGTGAATACAGTGGGTTCTTGAGTAGCCCCATTCGAGGAGGGACTATATAGGGCTTCCTCTTGTCACCATATTGCTCTTGTTCTTGGACCTCTATGAGGCATGTAAATGTAGGGACTTCTTGGGTACCTAAGCAGCTCAAAGCCTCTGAGTCTTGGATCGGAGCTCCTTAAGCACAGCCTGCCAGCATATACAGGGACTTCTTGAACAGATCTACAACCAGTTTTATCCCTGGTGTTATAGGGGACCATAATTATAAAGGGCTCCTCAACAGAGCCCCATACTAGGGCTCATAGGTGAACATATACAGGGCCTCTTAATGCAGCTCCATCCTAAAGCTCATAGATGATAGTATATCCAAGCTTTCTGGCACCTCTAAGAGGCATGTAAATACAAGGCCTTCTTGAACACAGTGATCCCACAGATGACTAGCGGACATACACATGATGTCTTCAAGCAGCTCCAGTCTAGGACTCAAAGGACAGTATAAACAAGGGAAGTAATTTTAAAGGGCCTCCTCAAGCAGCTCCACCCCAGGGCTAATAGGATGGTCTATACAGGGCCTATACAAGCAATTTAGTCTTGGGGATCATGGGTGAGCATATACAGGGCCCTTTAAGTTGATCAGTTCTTGAGGGCTTACCTTAAGTATCTTGGAGTAATTTGGTAGATCTTTCAAAAATCCATGAACTGGCTCCCAGAGGTCTGACTTTAGCAAAATAAACAAATGAAACATCCTACGATTACAGTATTGCTTTACCCAATGTCTTTTTGAGCATTTGGATTTGATTACTTTGGGATAACCTCATCATGTATCTAATATTCCTTTAAAACTTTGCACAGCTTTACTATATTAGTGTTAAGAGCTTGTGTGTGTGTGTGTGTGTGTGTGTGTGTGTGTGTGTGTGTGTGTGTGTGTGTGTGTGTGTGTGTGTGCTGTATCATGAACATAAATGAAGCATTATTCTGCTGGAACTCTAGGAATCTTAAACGCTTTCACTTCCTACAGCAAGTCAACAAGATTTAATTTAATTTTACACACACACACACACACACACAATCGGTGCATAGGGCAGTGTGTATTTCCTGGACTCCTGTGGTGAGTACATGTGTGCGTGTTTGTTTGTGAGTTTGAAGGTCAGGATGTCCATTAGCAGTTTAATGGTCTCAGAAGCCTTTATAGCCACTTTAACTCATACTGCCCGCAAGGCTTTCACATTATACAGACAGAAAGAAAGGGAGACAGGGAGTGTGTGTGTATACGAGAAAGAGTGAGTTTTAGAATGTAAAAGAAATGAGGGAAGATTAAGGCTCTGTCCCAAATGTTAGAATTCACATCTGGTTACTGTTCTCATTAGAAAGTTAGCCATTTTTAAGAACAAGATTTTAACCAGATTTTTTGATAGATTTGATTTCACTTTATACCACAGCAATGTTGAATTTTCAATTCTGATTGGTCACAAGGTGTTGATTATTTATCTATAACAGCACCTCTGACAGTAGGTCTCACTAAAAGGAAAATCACAACTTGATATTAATGTGCTCATTCTAATACGTTATTGTTCCTATAGTAGCACCTCATTCACTGGGACTTGTATGGTGGCCGCGTCATATAAGCTAAGACTAATAATAATAATAAACATACGTATAATCCTTGTTACAGTGGAGTTTTCAGCAAGGAGATGTTTAACATTTATGGAAGGAGTCGTCAGTATCAACGCTTTGCAGCTGTCAGTTACGTGTTTTCCAACACAGTAACAAGCTACATTACCTGTCTTATTAACATCGAGAGAAAGTGAGTGAATAAATGTTTATAGCTGCTATAACTTAAGTGATAACAGGAACTATCTTTATTTAGAAAAGTAATATAGTGAGTTAAATACTACACAGTGAGTGTATTTTGTGTTAGAAGTCATGTATTTTCAGGAGCCATGAGTTCTGAACAAAAACACTTCATCTATGTCAAAGTAACATTAAAACTTTATTGTTTTGGCACCGTTATTTATTTATTTAGTTATTTATTTAAAAAATGGAAAAAAGCTAAAATTCTTTTAGTGTTAGACATCTGCACAGGAAAAAAGCAATGGAAAGAAACTAAAGTAAAATAAAAGAAAGATGTTTTTCAGAGAAGAATCCACCCAAACCACCTACTCTTGTGCTATTAATTTTCTGACAGCCCCAGGATCACGGGTCAGGCTGTAAAGTAACTACAGTATATAATTTTAGTCGAACAAACTTGTTTCTTAGTAACTTACCAACACATCTGAGAAAGATGATTTATCATTTGTTTTGGCTTGTTTTCAAAGTCGCAGTTGCTCTGTATGTGCTAGCCGTCAAAAAAATCTGACAATCTAATCTAAAAGCATTTAAGGTTCATGCATATAAGGTTTATACAAATGGAAAATCCACACATCAGTTGCTGAAATTATCTCCAAAATGAAGTTTTAATGGAATTTGTACATAATGTGCTTCAGGCTGAGGTAATGACAGAAAGAAATTACAGTACTGTGCACTCTGCGCGCACACACATACAAATCAAATGGATTTACAACAAGGATCACTGGAATAACTGAGCTGCTGTTCACTGGGGTATTATTGTACAGATCAGGTTTTTGGAGGCGTGCCATGAAGCACATTAGACAGCATTTACATTAGATATTAGTCAGAGAGACAAATGAGTTATAAAAACCAGCAGAACATGATATGTCCATTCATAATACAAATGTTCTAAATAAGCAGTCCTTAAAAAGCTTCCTGAAGACAATTTCTATAAAGAGTTGTAATGACTTAGAGGTTGGACATACTTATGCCATTGCATTATAAAGCGTTACAACATTACATTACAGTGGACATAAAACACATCCCTGTTAAAAATTTTTGTGATGTAAAAAAAAATTAAACTAAGATACAAATCATGTCAGAACTTTTTCCACCCTCAATGTGAAATTACAAATTAAGTGAAAAACAATCAGAAACCTTTTAGGGAAAATAAATTTAAAAAATAACCTTGCTGCAGACTTTACAGTAAGTGTGCACAGCGTTTTATAATTGTGGATGTGGCTGTGTTCAGAATGAACCATCACATTCAATCTCGTGTTCAAATGTAATTATCAAACAGCTGTCATCAATAAAATTGTTCTGATTAACCCTCAATAAAGATCAGCTGTTTCTGTAAGATTTTCTGTAGGTTCATCTTGGTTTCATCTGACTGCTGAAGCCATGCTCCACAAAGAGCTGACAACTCCTTGTCGAAAGGAATTGATCAGGAGAGGGGTACAAATTTTTTCCTAAATATTAGAACACTGTGAAGGCCATCATCAACAAGTGGAGAAAATGGAGCACCACAGTGACATCACCAAGAACAGGACGTCCTACAAAATTTACAAAAGGCAAGACAAAATCTTACCACGGAGGCTGCCAAGAGTACTGATTACTCTCTGCATGTGACAACAATCTCGTATTCTTCACATGTCTGGGCTATAAAGTAGGGTGGCTAGATGGAAGCCCTTTCTCACAAAAATATCTTCAGGTCCACTTAAATCACCCCAAACAATGTGGCAAAATGTGTTATGGTCTGATGAGAACAATTCCAAAAGGTATCATCATAATTCCATAATTCCAATAGGTATGTTTGGTGCAAAAAAAAAACAAAAAAAAAAAAAAAAACTCATCACCAAAAGGTCACCATACCCACAGTGAAGCAGGGTGGTGGCAGCATCATGCTTTAGGGCTGCTTTTCTTCAGCCAGAACTGGGGCTTTTATCAAGGTGGAGGGAATCATGAATAGCTACAAGTACCAGTCAGTTTTAGTTCAAAACCTTCAGGTGTCTGCTAGTAATCTGAAGATGAAAAGGAATTTCACTTTTCAGCATAGCAGTGACCCAAAGCATACATTCAAATCAACAAAGGAATGGCTTATCCAAAATAAGATAAATGTTTTTCACTTTTATTTGTATACTTTGCAAAAGTGGGAAAATTTGAATTTGTGTTAGTCTTTTACTTGACAATAACCTGCCAACAGGGGTGTAGACTTTTTATATCCCTTCTAGGCCCCATATAGGACATTATACACAGTCCTAAATAATCAATATATGAGCCCTAGTGTGACCTGAACATATTAAAGTCACAAATAGTTGTAAAAGACCATCAAATGAAGTGGGCGAAGACTGTACTTTAACATAACGCTTGTTAACTATAATGACCACTGACTGAGCACAATAAAACCATTCATCCAGAAAAAAAAACACTTGGGGTATGCTGTTACAGGAAAATAATCAACGGTGGGGTGATGTGATGCAGCCTGACGCAAGGAGATACTGTAAACACCCCAAAGTTGATTATTTTCCAATAACAGCACGACTTGAAACTGGTTCATTCCTCTTCCAGTACAGCAATTTGCCAACAACCATTTTTATACATTAAAGAATAATACCTTGCACTTTATATCCATTTATAGCTACATTTAATGTTGCGGAATGTCCACAAAAGAAGTTGGCTCCTATTATTGTTATTTTTGTTTATTGTTTATATATTGTTTAGCTACATATAAACAGTCATTCCCTCAAAAGCCTCAGAAGCCCTCAATCCTGAGGATGTTCCTGTGGTGGAAAATTTAAAGCTGGAGCTTTATCTCTGATTTACAAAGCAATGACACTGGTGATTCCTTCCAAAAATGTTAAATAATCAACTCCTCAGAGAAAACGTATCCATATGAACATTTAACATGTTTCGTAAGTCTGCGTGTACGTTGTTACTATAGAAACAATAATTAATATAGTATAACTATTAATATAAACTTGTAATTTTCCTTGCAGTTGAAAATACCACTAGAGCTGCTGTTACAGAAAATGAATCAACATCATCTAACCAATCAGACTCAAGAATTCGATGTGTAACGCAATGCCATTTTCTGTATCTGTTTTGGGCTGTAAAATTTGAATCTGCTTCAGTATTCAGACTTAAACTGGAAGTGGGAGTGGTCTGTAACAGATTTTTGTTATGCCCTAGAAACACTGGAAAACATTGAAAAACAGGGCTTCTGGAAGATAAACTGTATTTTTTTTTTCATTCACAAATTATAACAACAGCTATTTTCCCAAATTTCTCCATCTGGGGGTAATAAAGTATTATCTTATCTTATCTTAATTGCAGAACATAGCATTATTCAACTCCTGAAACAAAAAAAAACCCCAAACCAAACCAAAAATGAATACTCCACATACTGTCCATAACTGTATTCGTATTTGTTTAGAACACATTATCTGTTCGATACAAATAAAGTATTTGTATTTGCATGCCTCACATACACACACACACACACACACACACACACACACACACAACAAATGAACCACAACAGATACTATTGTGCTCGGCTAAGTGTGGAAGAAATGCCTGCAGGAATTCATGTTTTTCTCCATATACAACACACACACACACACACACACACACACACACACACACACACACACACACTCACACACACACACACACCCCAACCAAGGAGTAACACACCCCCCACTGAGGAAACTCATCACCCACTAAGCTCATTTATGACAGATACTAACAGGCTAAAGCTTCCTTTCACACAGAGAGAGGAGGAAAATGGGGGGGATGGAAAGCAGGGGTGGAAAAGGAGAAACGCGAGAGAAGGAGGAGAGAGGAGGTTTGTGATGGTTGTGTTATACAGATCTATTTTTTTTATTAATATACCTTTAGGAGAGAATTAAATATGGACATTTTATCACGTTATCATTTAAATAAATTGAAAGCTTTAGGGACAAGAGAAGAACACAAAATAAAGATGGGGCGGGGGGGGGGGGGGGGTGAGAAACATACTCCTTTTCACTCCAACTGAGGGTTATGAAAAATGTATGATATTATGTGTGTGCGTGTGTGTGTGTGTATGCGTGCATGCGTGCTCACATCAGCATGGGGCCATGTCCCAAATTGATGCGAGTGCTTTCCTGTAGCAAGAAGGTGATTAGGCTGCACCTGTTCACCTTTTACACTCCACTGACACACACACACACACACAATTTTCTATAGCCCTCATTTGGAGTAAGAAGGTGTTGGATGTTTCTCACCCTAATCACTCGCTCTTTCTCTCTTTCAATACTTTTCTTCCCCTGAGACTTATACACTGACACAAATGATTAACTGGTGACAGTGAGTACATTTAAAAAAAAATTTTTTTTTGAAGAAAATTAAGTTTTTAATCATTGTTATTGAATAGATGCATTCATTATTAAGCTTCAAAGACATCCCAGTAAAAATTAATGATCAAAGTTCTGACTTTTTATACATTTATTTTTATTATTATACATTTTTTATTTTCTAATAAAATTTCATATAAGTTGTTTGTGTGTAAATACACACACAATATAAAATATATAAAGGTGTATGGTTATCTAAATATAGTATATACAACCTGTAAATAATAAATTAAAATGAATGTAAAAAAAATTTCTATAAATAAAATAATGAAATAATAATAATTAATTTTAATTAATAAGGTTAATTATTATTATTATTATTATTATTTTTATTATTATTATTATTATTATTATTATTATTATTATTATTATTATTATTATTATTATTATTATTTCAGAACCGTGATTACCGAGACACCAATTTATTAATGTGGTTCAATGTTTCTATATAAATTTGCTTTAAATTGTATGTGTGTGTGTTACTGCAGAACTTATTTACTTGATTTAGGTAAATACACGTTTAAATAATTAAAATGATTTTTTACCTGACAATTATGATTTTTTAATAATTATTATTATTAATTAACACATTAAAACTATAAAAGGCTGAGAGTAATCTTTACCATTAATCTTTACATAAATAATCAGACAGCTGCGACACACATAGCTTAGGAACATGGATACATAGAGTAATTTAGACACAGATCGGACACACACACAAACAAGAGCAATTTTCTGAAATGTCTCATAGGTTTAACCCTCCTATTATGTTATGGGTCAATTTGACCATTTCCACATTTGAAATGTCTGAAAAACTGCTTAATCTTCCTTTTTCTCTTTGAAATTTTTTGACTTTCCTCATTTAGGGTCATGAACTTGTATGTAAATATTTCTTATGTCTTGTCTCAGACAAGCCATAATAAAGGTTTACTGTTTCAAGCTGTTCTTTGCTGTTTTTGTGTGTATTTAAACTGTGGGGAGTCATTTTGACCCACAACATAATTTATGTAATGTTTTTTCCCCAACATAATAGAAGGTTTAAAAGCATGATTAATGTACAGTGCTGGAACAGCTAGAATAATTAGGTAATACTACATTAACCTGTGGGAATTATGGTAATTATGAGGCGACATATCACCTCTGACTTGGAAATTAATCATTTCTGTGGCAGCAGTACAGCTATGGTAGCTAGTGGTTAGCTCAATCTTATTTTAAAACCGCTGTCTGGTTTCAGAAAGCTAAATGCTACAAGTGAAAAAGCTACATCACACTATACTGTCATTACGTCACCTCTGTTAGAAAGCAACAGCCACCACTGCCTTGTAGGAACATTACTGACAAAATGGATTAAACAAATGTGTTAATATGTGCGTTTGTTGGAGGAGTGTGTCTATTTATTTCATGTGTGTCTGGACATGAATTTATCATCAGATGTCCCTTGACTATATGACCATTTTGACCAGGTGGAGACATTTTTCCAACCCCAAAGTATAAAATAAAAAGAGTGAACAGATCCCCATTTGGTTACTGAGGTTAGGATTGTGTAGGCATAGCATTATTTAGCTACACTAACAAACAAGTCAATGAAAGTACCTCACATAGCTTTGTATAGATGTATGTGCGTGTATAAGTGGGTGCTTGTGTAATGTAAGTTTGTACCTAAAGGACAAAAGACAGAAGGATGAATAGAAGAGAGACATTTGATCAGCCGTTTCCACACTGTGACATTCAGAAAAGCCTTGTAATTATAAACTTACACACACACTTTCTTCCGGATGCATCTTTTCTTGTCTCACCTGTGCTTGACTTGCTTCCTGTTGGTATTGGGTCTCTCAAACAGAAACTCACACTGAATGAGCTTTAAAGGATCCTGCTATGAGATAATCTAAAGCTCAGACATGAATGCAGGTGTGTTTGTGTGTGTATTAGGGGTATTTTTCTGAGTCCATAGAATTCCAGCTTTAGTGGAATTGTGAGAGGGCAGGTACAGCAGCCACGCCTCCATTAGTGTGACTGACAGGATAAGTGCAGAGGCCACACCTCATTTAGCATGACTTACAGGTCACTCTTGCTTTAGTAGAACTGAGGAGGTGGTCACCAACCCTCTTCCTTGAAATCTACCTTCCTGCATGGCTCATCTCCAACCAAAAGCTAACACACATGTTTTGGTTTATCAAGAACTTTTTAAGGCTTCTAAAGATCAGATGGTCATGTGGGCATGATAGTCTTCAGGAAGATAGATCTCCAGTAACAGGGTTTGTGACTATTGGTCTACATTTACGGCATCTAGCAGACACCCTTATCCACAGTGACATGAAGAAATGCTTTGTAGTCTGTATCAAAAACACATCCTCATGCTAGCTCACTAGGTCAGGGACTAAAATTGTCAGTCTAAAAACCCTGCTGGGGAGGAGTAGAATATGAAGAGAAAACACAACTCAAGGATATAGTTATTTATTAATTTTAGATAAATGTGTCATTAGATTTGGGGGGCACGGTGGCTTAGTGGTTAACATGTTTGACTCGCACCTCTGGGTTAGGAGTCTCAAATCCTGCCTCTGCCCTGTGTGCATCGAGTTTGCATCTTCTCCCAGTGCTTCAGGCATTTCCTTCAGGTACTCCAGTTTCCTCCCCCAGTCCAATGACATACGTTGTAGGCTGAGTGGCATTTCCAAATTGTCCGTAGTGTGTGAATGTGTGTGCGAATGCTTTTGCGATTGTACTCCAGCCTCCCTAAGACCCTGTGTAGGATAAGTGTATGGATGGATGGATGGATGGATGGATATTATTAGATTGACAAAATGCAGATAGGCCACACCTCCTTTATAGCCTTAGGCCATGCCTCCTTTCATAAGACAAACAAGACAAGTGCAGAGGCCATACCTGCTTTAGTGGTACTGAGGAGGTCAAGCCAAACCTCCTTTCATGAGACTGACAGGACAAGCACAGAAGCCACATCTCCTGTACTAGAATGGTTGGGACAAGCAAAGAGGACATGTCTCCTTTAATGGGATTATCAGGACACACATAAAAGGCATGCCTCCTTTAGTGAGACTGACATGAGTACTGAGACCACACCTCCTTTCAATGAGGTTCGTAGGACAACCGTTTGCCATGCCTTCTTAGCATGACTGACAGGACATGCACAGCGGTTATGTCTGCATTAGTGGCACTGAAAAGATGGGCCACACCACCTTTTGTGAGACACACAGGCACCATGCATGGTAGATAAAATTGTCAATGAGTGTTGCTACAGGAGTATAGTGGAGTAAATGGCCGAAAGCAGAAAGAACATTGCTCGGAAACTGAGTATGTTGAGCATAAGCTATCTTTTTATTTACCCTTGTGCCTGGGTCATGGTGATGAAAAATAATATAAAACTATTCAAGACCGATACGTTTGGCAGCTTTCCTAGCTTGCTCATTACTTTTAGCTCTGCTCCTCTCTTGGCCACATTGACACGTATTCAGCTCTTTCCTGGGCCAGGAGATAATTCTCATAATAAGTGGCCCAGTGTGTGGAGTTTTGTTCGCAGGTCCACGATATACTGTACTAAACTTCATTTTTACTGAACTTGATCAGCTGGGATCTCTTTCAGGATCATAACCCTGGAGATTACTTGAAACAGTGCCTTGGCCATGCTCTTCCCTGAGATCATCCACAGTGCCACTGCTTTGATATGTCACATTGTGTAGTTCACAAGGACTAACATGAAATCTGAACCAATTCTTTTGAAGGGGATCTCAATAAGGAAGAGAGGGAGCAGTGGTGTATTTGGGGAGGCTGTTGAATTCACCAGCTGATATTCGTGGCAAGATTCACATCATTCACATCCATCACGTAAATGATGGGACCAACAACTGGGTCACAGTTTCCCCTGTTAGAATGTCCAAACCCACTTTGAATAGCTTAATATTAATAATTGTAGTATAATCTTTTTTTAAGTGGGGGAAGGCTAGTGCAGCCCCATCTCAAACACTTTGATTGTCCATCACTGTGACCAGCTCAAAAACATTCATCCATGCATTGTCATGTGGCCCCACCCAATCACAATTATGCAACATACTCAGAAGTGCATCTGCTGTTAAGGCAATGCAAACACACCATTTTACTAGTCCTAGTGATAAATCAGCAGCTAGCTAACTAAATCCCAGTCAATTTGGTTACCAAAATTACTGGGTAGGAAAGATGGCAGTGACTACTATGCGTTTGGCTATTGTATTCAATTCTGAGATGCCACATCTCTTCAGAGTCTTATCTGAAATCAGGCTTCAGTGGATCAGGGTCTGTGTGCAGCCTGAATTCACAAACGCCTAATGTATACCCCCTTGAGTACTAAGCATTACTCCGTATTTCACCTCCAAGTTGGGGGAGAACCTCAGAGATCAGGCACACCTGACCTGCTTCCATAGGAATCAATTTGCCTGGAAGTGGGGTCTCTGAAGCTCAAACAGACCAGCTTGGGCCCCAATTTGTTGAACAATGGCCTGCCCAAACATCAGGGTTGCAAGTCCAGTGTGTACCATGAACTCCAGCAGCTTTTTGAGATGTGACTAGGAGGTAGGTGCAATTCTCGGGGTGGTGAAAATGGCACAGCATGTTTCAGGGTCCTCAAACATGTTCCTGGATCCATGTGGTCCTTGGCCAGCCAGATAGAACCAGTCAGATGCTGGATTGGTGACACTGGACCCAAGGCAGTAGCCAAAAGACAGGTGGCGAACTGACCCTCTAAGGTGAACATCAATGGTAGGTCTACTTCTTCAATTCCACTGAGCAGAACTGCCAGTGGTCCTCTGAGGACAGCCTGACCTACTCGAGCATGGCTCTTCTAATTGCCAAATAATCCAGCTGATCCTGCCAGTTCAACCTCTCCAGTCAGAAGAGCCTGGATACAGAGCCCCCCACTTACTCTTTGGCCAGCTACATACTGTATGCCAAGGTGGTACCCTTGAACATATCCAGGTATGGCTTGGTATCACTAACTCATTGGTGGTGTAGCTAGAGAGGAGGAAAGGGTTATGGTGCTTTTTAGAACTGCTTGATCCACAGCATGCTCATCTGGGATTCTAGCTGATCCTTGCCTGCGTGCATTACAGGGTAAGACCACACATTAACTTATGAGCTTGGCAGCCTTCCAGCTTGTTAATCAATGTTCCGGGAAAAAGAGAAAAAGAAAACATCACATTAGTACCCTGGGAAAACAGGGCTCTAGTGTGCCATGCCAATCATTACACCTGCAGCTCATCCCCAAAACACCACCCTCCTGCTACAAACTCGTACTAAACCATGTCCCCATCTGATACACACTGATTGAGTCAATATCAGGTGTTGGTTGTTAGCACAGAGTGAAATACTCTTGTACAGTGTCAGAACTTTATGTGAAACATTAGTCCTTTGGCAAGTGTTTCTCAGCCTCATAGTTCTTTGCAGACATGTTCAGACACACACCTGCCAGTGACACATCACACAGCTTTGAACCTATATACTGTACAATAAGCACAAAACCACAAGGAAACTGTGTGTTTGTGTTACAATTGTGTGGGGGGGTGTCTGTTACAATGTAGCACATTGGACACTGTCTTTAGTCATTGTTTCTATCCTTTAATCATGACTTGATGGATAATAATTACACACACATACACACACACATACACACACACACACACACACACACACACTGGGAAAATGTAAAGGAACAGTTATGATAAAATAAAATGTACACAATGTTCCCATGTATTAACCAAAAAAAGTTTGGTGAACAGTATTTATGTATAGTTTTACACTGGCACGCTAATATAGCTAACAAGTAATAGAAGACTAGAAGACTCACCCAAAATGCTTTCTGTCGGTGGATGATAAAGCTAATTATTTTTTTTATTTATTTTTTTTGTAGATGTGCGCCAAACAAAAATAACAGTGAGGCAAAGAACTGTTTTGACTGCTACATAATAATAATAATATCCTATATTTATTTATTTATTTACCACCCACCCAAAGAAACCATAGCCCGGCCTTCTTGTTTTCTATCAGCTCAAAAGACCACAGCTCATGAAATCACAGGTCAGTGTTTATCTACATAAAATCAGTACACAGTAAAAGTAAATGCTAGCAGAAGCAAAGATGTGTATTCCACAATCATTATCCATAGCGAGGGTGTGAATTGTTATGCTGTCGAGATCATAAATGCTATGGCTAAAATCGCCATATTGTATTGACACCTCATTAAAGGCACCAACTTTTTTTTTTTTTTTTTTTCAAAAATATTCAGATTAAAGCTGTCAGGTAGATATTTATTCAAAATTCCATTACATTTCTTTATTTGCTGCAAGATCCAGTACAAAACAAAAGAAGCAAACACTGAACAGTAAGTCTCGGTAGATCAAGTCCTTTTGTCTAAAGGGGACATTTTCCCCCTGAAATGTTCCTTGAAATAAACACAACCACAGTGTATTGGAAAGCATTAGATAAGACATAGATAGCACATGCACTTATTCCCTCAGATAGCCATTGCCTGAGGTGACCCTATTTTGTCAGAAGACAAATACAATCCCCCATCCCCCTAAAAAAACACCTCTTAGATGTTTTGCCCAGCTTGTGTGACAGTGACAGCAGATCTGTGTTGCACTCTCTCTTTCTCTCTCTCTCTCTCTCTCTCTCTCTCACTCTTTCTCATACACAATGATTACACACAAATACTAACTAGTGATCTATCTATCCATTATATCTCAAATAAATTCTGTTTATTCCCTTTTGGTTCTGTCTCTTTTTCATGATTTATATGGAGTTTGTGATTCTGTGTGCTTTAGTGCAGAAGTGTGAATTGTACTGCATGTTAATGGGGGAAGACCTGCTGTGTAAGACTGTGTGTGTGTGTTTGTGTGTGTGTGCATGCTCTGATTGAGCTGAATAGGTTGTCGACATGAGGGTCACAGAGGTTAGAGGTCACTCACACACATGGTTCAGGAGGTGATTTGGACCAAAATTAATGTGCGCGCACACACACACACACACACACACACACACACACACACAGAAAGAGAGAGAGTGAGAACATTTAGCATTGATAAATCACAGGAATTGTTCTGAACAATTGATAGATGGAATCCAAACATGGTCATTCTCAGCTCCGCCCTTTCTTTCACTTGTGACATCACGCTTTGGTTGACACAGTAACTGGAAGAACAGAGGCTTGTCCTTAGCTGAACTGCAACACACACACACACACACACACACACACACACACACACACACACACACACACACAACAGTGTGATGCCAAGGCATTCCTAAAAGTCATTCCCTTGATAACACTCACTTTCTCTCACACACACATACACACGTGCACACACGCACACCATACACACACACACACACACACACACACACACACACACACACACACACACACACACACACACACACACACACACACACACACACACACACACACACACAAATGTGCAGTGGTCTATGAAGAACATACACAGTTTCCATGGACACAAACAGGGAAACAGAGAAAGAGATGAATATGATCAGAACCAGCTGCTGGCTGGTTGATACAAAATGTGTGTGTGTGTGTGTGTGTGTGTGTGCGTGTGTGTGTGTGTGTGTGTGTGTGTGTAGGAGATAGAGAAAGAGTGTGGAAAAGTGCTGAAAGCTGCTTACTGTGCTCTTGGCTAAGCTTCCTCTGCAAACATATTGCTGTTTAAAAAGTAGAGTGCACGCACACACACAAACTTCACTCATGTTATGAAGTATTAATATTTACACACACACACACTGATTTATATGACTGTGTGGTGAGTGGCACAGTTAAACGGAGCAGGTGATTTTGAGTATGCAGACAAGTGTGTGTGTGTGTGTGACCTCATGTTTTTTTTTGCCATGATGTTAAGTGCCAAGTAATAGGAGATTATGTGTGTTACAAAGATGTAAATACTGCCAACAGATGGAAAAGTGTGCATGTAAACACACAAATAATTTACATCGTGTACTGTAGAGTATATGTAAAGGCACACCTACATTAGGAGCCACTACATTAGTCATCTATCTACAGTATTAGAGAGTTAAACTCTTATAACTCCATCTCTCTCTGTCTGTCGCTCTCCCGCTTTCTCTCTCTTTCTCTCTCTCTGCCACGTGCACTTCAGTGCAGAGGAATATAATTATGGCTGCTGCCACAAAATGGGAGAGAGCAAGAGAGAGAGAGGAAAAAAAGGGAAGAAAAAGCTGTATTTGATTCGGAAATATATAGTCAACAGAGTTGATTTCATTAATTGTGTTTTCCTGTCCTCAAAAATTTTACTTCAACACCTCTTTCTTCTTCTTCTTCTTCTTCACTATTTCATTACTTTTACGATACAAATCTACATACGAACAAATATATTCATAAAATTGTTCATGCGAACATTTACACAAATGATGCAATATTCATGAAAGTCCAGTTAGTTCACAAAAAAATGTTTGTATCTCACGAGTGCTCGAGAATTTGTTGCAAGCCAGAAACAAAATCCATAAATGAAGACAAATAACACTAGCCATTCAATTAGGGCAAAAGTAACAGCACCCTATAACAGGAGGAATGAGTTAGTGTGTGTCCATGTTAGCTGATGTGCTGCAGTGGCTGAGCTGTATTATGGGAAAGACAACCATTTAGTTGTCGTTTTATTGTTTTCGGCTCTATCTGAGCATCCCCTTATATGGAGTTCCCTTTCAAAGGGAACTCAATGTTGCATGAGCTCCACACTGTGGGAAGTGCCCTCACGCGTGACCGGTATCTGAAGCTTGTTTAACATCTTGCCTATGTATGACATGGTATAAAACAGCACCTGTGAACCATGCCATCAACCTTATCTTCAGCAAGACTGCATGTCAGTTTTTGTGTAACACTTGCAAAAGACTCTTCATTTCCTCTCTATATTTAAAAAAATAAATAAATCAGGAAGTGTGTCACACTTTGCTCCCATTTCATTGGGGGTGGGGAGGGGTTACACTTTCTGTGTGAAGTGTCTAGGGCCGGAGCATGCCACATCAGCCCTCAAGAAGTCTCACTGTGAAGTCTCACATTGCGAACGCCTTACAATCAGGCAGCTCCATTCGCGGCTCGCTCTCTTCTCGGCCAAAGTGAGTTGAGTTTCAGAGCCTCGCTGATCTGGGCCGGCCACTGCTGAGGCAACCAGACGGCTTAGGTCCTGGGGATCTGGTATGGTGGGCAAAGCCTATGCGGCAGTGGCTCTCACTTGTGGGTCACTGCATACAATGACATTATTGCAGGCCTACCAAGCAGACCTGCTGAGTGAGCTCATCATTGGGGAGGGACTTGGGCCTGAGGCAGTGGCGTAGCTTCACTGCACAACGGATATGTCTGTCTGGGCAACCATGCAAATGGCCCATCATATCAGTTGTTCAATAGTTAGCTTGATTGTGGCAGAGAGGTACCTATGGCTCAACCTCTCAGGAATGGGGGACAAAGATAAAGTCTCCCTGCTGGATGCTCCTGTTGAACCTTCTGGCCTGTTTGGCGGCACGATTAATGCCACCACTGACAGGTTTCGTGAGGCGAAACAGCAAATGGCAGCGTTCAGTCAGTTCTTTCCCTGTCGTGTCACGTTCGCACTTCCCCAGTGCTAGTTCGAGAGAGGCACAGAAGGTGAGTGTGGCAGCCTACCTCACCCTGTGGAGAGCCAGGAGGACCGGGTTGCCACAGTTGCAGCCTGCTAATAGGCCTGATCTAAGAAAGATCAAAAAGTCCAAGCAGAGAAAGAAGGAGCAGTCCTTATGGGATGCGGAGGGACGTATCAGGGGAAGTGAGGTTGTTAGGGCAGTTAGCATAGGAAGTAAGAGTCCTCTTGGACAAAGGTGCCACAGAACATGTACCCCGTTCCTTGAGGGAGGGAGGTTTTTACAGCCATTATTTCCTGGTCTGCAAAAAAGATGAAAGTATGCGGCCAATTTTAGATGTGTGTCGTCTGAACCATAGTCTTCGGACATAAAGTTTCAAGATGCTGGCGCTCAAACTTATCGATTCAGTTCAAGGACTGGTTTTTGAAGATGGATCTAAAGGAGGCATATTTCCACAAATATCCAGAAATATTGCCCAATCCCGGGAAGTTCCTTAGGTTTGCGTTTGGAGGCAACACGTACCGATATCAGGTTCTTCACTTCAGACTAGCTTCATCCCCTCGCACCTTCACAAAGTGTATGGATGCCGCTCTGGCTCCCTTGAGACTACAGGGCATCTGTGTACTGCACTACCTGGATGACTGGTTAATCCTAGCACGATCCAGGGAACTGGCAATTCAACATCGAGATGTTGTTATTGCCCACATGAGGAGCTTGGGGCTCAGGTTGAACCTCGATAAACGTATGCTTTCTCCAGTACAGAGGACAACTTTTCTAGGTTTTATATGGGATTTTACTATGATGAGGGCATTTCTATCCCCAACACATGTTGAGTCAATCATATCAACACTGAGCAAGATAAAGCTGGGTCTGGGCATCCCCTCCAGTCTCTATGAGAGTCTGTTGGGGCTTATGGCAGCAGCAGCCAATATTGTACCATTGGGCCTATTGCACATGAGACTGTTTCAGTGATGACTGCAAAGTTATGGGTTTCGTTCAAGAATGAACCCTCAGAGTAATCAGTGTCATGCAGCGATGCCTACATGCTCTGAGAATTTGGAGGTGTCCCTGGTTTCTAGCCTCGGGTCACACTCTAGGGGCATCTCCTTATTTCAAGATGGTAATGACAGATGGCTCCCTCATGGGCTGGGGTGCAGACTTAGATGGCTGTCCAGCTCACAGTCTCTTTAACGACCCTTATCTGGTGTGGCATATAAATCGTCTAGAAATGTGGGACTTATTTCTAGCATTGAAATTCTTTCTTCCTCAAATGAGAGGTCATCATGTGTTAGTTGTGACCGACAACACAGTAGTGGTCTCACATATCAACCACCAGGGAGGGTTACGTTCAAGCCCCCTGTTCAGGCAGGCACAACTAATTCTTCTCTGGGCAGAGGGAAAATTTTTTGTCAGTGAGTGCAATGTACATTACGGGCAACTGGATGAGGCCTGGGGAATGGAGGCTCCATCCACAAGTGGTGGAGTCCATATGGCGGAGGTTCGGCCAAGCAGAAATGGATCTGTTCACCTCAGAGGAGACAACACACTGCCCGCTGTGGTTCACTCCCACTCCTCCTACACCATTGGGGCGGGACGCCATGATGCACACATGTCTGAGGTCACGTCTGTACGTTTCTTCCCTGATCGCTCTGCTCCCACAAGTTCTAGCGAGAGTTCACCAAGACCGTCTACGTCTGCTGCTAGTAACACCTTATTGGCCAGCTCAAATATGGTTCTCAGAGATAATATCTCTGCTAGATGGCACTCATTGGGAGACTCCTGTCCACAGGGATCTACTGTCTCAAGCTGGAGGGCTGATTTATCACCCTCGGCCGGAAATATTGAAACTGTGGGTCTGGCCCCTGAGGGGAACCAGTTCATAGTTTCTGGTCTCTTAACTGAGGTTGTAGAGGCCATGTTGAATGCTAGAACAAATCCATGAGAAAACTGTATGCGGTCATGTGGTGACTTTTTGTCTTGTGGTGTGAGGAATGTCAGCTAGACCCAGAAAACTGCACAATATCTACTGTCCTGGAGTTCTTAAATGGGCATTTGTCAGCAGGGTTGACTCCTTCTATAATCAGGGTGTACATGGCTGCCATTTTGGCCAGCCACGCCCCTATTGATGGAGCCTCTGTGACGCAACATCCTCTAACATCGAGGTTTATGCGTGTCAGGTGTCAGGCGGCTGAGGCCCATCTACAGACCACACATACCTTCCTGGGACATTTCTGTGGTCCTGGAAGGCCTGTCAAGTGCCCCATTTGAGCCCTTAGAGTCAGCCTCAGAGAAGCTTCAGACTCTATAGGTAGCTCTTCTGCTGGCCCTGACATCTCTCAAGCAAGTAGGAGATCTACAAGCTCTCTCTGTTGCTCCTTCCTACCTTGACTTTTCCCCTGGATTAGCCAAGGCCTTCCTATATCCTAGGCCGGATTATACTCCTAAAGTGCCTACGTCTGTTGCCCAGCTGGTAGTGTTGCAGACTTTTTGCCCTCCTCCGTTCCTTCATTCCGGAACAAGAGAAATTGTACCTACTGTGTCCAGTAAGGGCTCTCTTTACTTATGTCCACTGCTCGGGCCAGTGGTGCAAATAGAAGTTTGCTGGTCTGATTTGGAGGTGACAGTAGAAGTGATTCTGTGTCAAAGCAGCGCATCTCTAATTGGACAGTGGAAGCAATCTCTATCGCTTGTGAGGTGCACGGTCTCACTATACCTCTGGGCATTAGGACTCATTCCACTAGGGGGTCGCCTCCTTGAAGGCTTTGTCCAAAGGGGTACCCTTACAGGATGTGTGTGCTGTGCCAGGCTGGTCTACGCCACACACATTCATTCGATATTACAGCCTGGACATACATTCCACCCCAGGCTGAAGTGTCCTGAATGACCAGGCTGAATGACCCTCGGGTTCTGATCTTTTGAACAGGCCATACCATTAGTATGACGGAGAGGTTATTCTTGTTCGCACAGCATGGACCTTTTGAAAGGGAACATCTGGTTTACGCACGTAACCCTGTTGAGATTTTGTGAAGCTTTGTCATACTGGAGCATACCTGTGAATTGCATCTTCGCTTTAGATAATAGAGGCTGACCGTGTGGTTCACAGACGCCGTTTTATATCAGGCGACACGCTTAATTGCCTACTCACCTGATCACAGCATGCCTATAAATAGGCATGATGTTGCACAAGCTTCAGATGCTGGTCATGTGCGAGGGTGCTTCCCATAGCGTGAAGCTCAGGCAATGTATCGTTCCCTTCTCAGGGAACAAGGTTAACTGCATAACCCAGACGTTTTTTGATAATAAATAAAAGGAACTCAGCTGTGCCTTGGTCCTCGGGTGACTGGATTTTATCAACGTACTCACATGAATATGAAGAAATATAACTCTATATTCAGTATAACTTATTTAAAGGTAAGAAGTACTACTTTATTCAATCTGTACAGGATTTCGTGGTGTTTTTCTGTGATGGTTGCAGTCAAAATTCTTCAAAGTTTGCGATGCAATTTGCTGTTTTTTGTGCTTTTTTTGCAGAAATCTACTTGATTTGACGAAATTGCAATTGCACAAAATAATTGTTCATGGACTTTCACAGTAATGTTTGTTGGTAAATGAGACCTGTTCTCATGTTTGCCACACGTGAATTGAAGAGGGCTTTGTCTGAATGCATGTTGTGATGACATCACATGATGTATCTGGTCCAAATCTACAGAAAATCTGTGATAATTTTGCAACATTGCAAGATCCTGTGAATATTGCCGTTTCCTTGATTTTGTGATAATTTCTTCGATTGCAAACTTGCAAAATCCTGGAGGATTGACTTTGGGATTCAGGAGACCGCCATGGGTTTATGAGTAGAAATCAAACTGCGTTTTATTATTAATGAACATGTCCATATTTAGACTTCTGAAGCTGCAAAACTAATCTATGCATTAATCTCCAGCAGATTAGATTGTACTGACCTTTGTCATAAACACACACACAAAATCAATAAGAAAGCTTTTGCTTCCAAACGTATTTACACAAACAAGAAAAAAAGAGAACAACCTCATAACTGCTATATATAAATCACTTCATTGGCTCCTGATCGTCTACAGAATTGATTTTAAAGTACCTTTACTTGATTACAAAGCTCTTAATGCAGCTTCCAAATACAATTCAGACTTGCTCAGTGTGTAAAGAGTGAACAAAGCTCTAAGGTTAAAGAAGACTTAAAAACAGTGAACGATATGAAAGCGATTTGAGTTATGGTCCAACTGGATGAAAAATTCTACCTTACAATGTCTTCATTTAAAAGAAAGCTTAATTAATTTGTACGCCTTTAGCCATCTATGTAAATACAAACCAAGTGCCTTTGTAATGCTGTTGAGTAACCTGACATCTTGTCCTTGTAAACCATATATAGCAGTTCTCTCTCTCTCTCTCACACACACACACACTCACACACACACACACACACACACACACTAAATCCACTTGGCCTCCCACTATAAACAACATACAATTCATCATACAGATAAATCCTAGATGAATCAATGGTTGCTAGGTGCACAGATATGTGTGTGTGTGTGTGTGTGTGTGTGTGTGTGTGTGTGTGTGCGCATGTGTGTGCGTGCGTGTGTGCGTGCGCGTGCGTGTGTGTGTGCGTGTGTTGGGGGGATGGAGTTGGGGGGGGGGGGTATGGTCCAGTTCAGAGAGACACACAGAAAGAAGGAGAGGAACAAGGAAGTACCACCAGAATCGGGGTAGGGAGACAGAGACAGATAGAAGTATAGGGAAAGGACAGTGAGTGGAAAAAAGAGAAAGAAAAAGACACAAGAAGAAACACAGAACATGGAAAGGAAAGAGACACAAAGAGAGAAAGAGATCTAGAAAGAGAAAGGCTGAAAAATGAGAACAGAATGAGTCAGACAAAAGGGGTAAGAGAGAAAATTCCCCATGTGCAGTTACTGAAGATATCTGTGTGTGTGTGTGTGTGTGTGTGCGCGCGCGTCTGTTTTTGCAGGGGATTGAAGTTCAGAAGGTGAATATGCTGTCACTGTGCAGCGTGTTATCGCATCAGCATCACACTCTTGTTACACACTATCCTGTTTGTTTTTCTACACACACACACACACACACACACACACACACACACACACACACACACACACACACACACACACACACACACACACACACACACACACACACACACACACACACACATCTTTTATCAAACACACATCTCTTACATTTTCACCTTGTCCTAACAAGTCACAGGAGTGTTTGCCTCCTTTTATCACACACACACACACACACACACACACACACACACACACACACACACACACACACACACACACACACACACACACAGAACATTTTATGAATGGTACCTTCATAAACCCTAGATAACCCATTCACCCATTCATAAGCATTGTATTATTTATGTATTTATTTTACAAAGCAATGCTTGAGAACTTATTAAAAGACTTAAGTCAAAACTTGTTCAGTGACATTTAGAGGCTTTACGTGACTGTCTCTTCATGATACAGAGAAGAAAAAAATCACAGACTGATCATTATGTGTCAACAAATGAAGTACCGGATATAAAAAAAAAACCACACACACATACTGTGTTAAAAATACCATTAAACAGAATTAGGGCAATAAAACGCTACGCAGGTCCGAAACTGTTGTGAAATTTACCAAAAGGAAGGCAAAAGAGCCCAGGATCAGAACTGTGGAATTTAGCTGGTGGTTGTACCATTTCAAAATCAACTATTAAATGCCACTTGCATACTGGAACAACAAACTGTTTTGAAGCATTGCAAGAAGAAGCCCTTCCTAAGAGTATCTCACTAAATACAGCTAAATACAGGATAGGATGATAGCCCACTGTAAAATATGTCAGTGGATCATTGATGGTTTAGGGATGTTTTGTGGCTGGTAGTTCAGGGGTTCTTGTGAAGATAGATGGAATCTTGAATTCAGCCCAAAACCTGGCTTCCCCTGCCAGGAGAAGATGCTGAGCCAAACATACACTATATGGCCAAATGTTTGTGGACACCTGACCATCACACCTGTATGTACTTGTTGAACATCCCATTCCAGATTTAGTCCCTCTTTTCTGTTATAATAACCTCCACTCCTTCGATGGGTTGGCACCCAGTCCTGCCTTGTGCCCTGAGTCCCCTGGGATAGCCTCCAGGCTCCCCGCGACCCTGTGTAGGATAAACGGTACAGAAAATGGATGGATAACCTCTACACTTCCAGGAAGGCTTTCCACTAGATGGAGTGTATCTGTGATTTGTGCTCATTCATCCACAAGAGTATTAGTGAGGTTAGGTACTGGTGTTGGATGAGGAGGCCTAGGGCTCAGTCAGTGTTCCAGTTCATCTGATAAGTGTTCAGTGGAGTTGAGGGCAGGGCTCTGTACAGGTTACTTGAGTTCCTTGGTGAATCATGTCTTCACAGCCCTCGCTTTGTGCGCAGGAGCATTGTCATGCTGGAAGATGTTTGTGCCCTTTAGCTTCAGTGAAGGCAAATTGTAATGCTACAGGATACAGAGACATCCTATACAATTTTGTGCTTTGAGGTGATAGTTTGGGGAAGAACTGCATATGTATTTGATCGTCAGGTGTCCAGATACTTTTGGCCACACTTTATAGTGTACTTCCAAATCAACAGTCATATTTTGCTGTGGCTATCTATCTCAGGCAATGGATTTGGACCCAACTGAAAACCTCTGTATGCAGTCTGAATTGAGTATTCCACATGCACAAACCTGAGAAAATAAATAAGCTTAAAATGTTCTGTATTGAGCAGTGGACCACAGTACCAATCTTGCTCAACATTATGAGAAGAGAGCTGGGGCTGTTGTGACACCTGCCATGGAGACAACAAAATATTAATATAAGTAGTAGTTTTGTAGAGAAAAAAAAACAACAACCCTATTGCATATTGCACAATTTAAAAAAAAATGTTCTGAAAAAACGTTTGATTAAAATTATACAACATTCCTCTGGGGTGGCACAGTAGGTAGTGTTGCTGCATTACATCTCCAGGCTCTCTGGTTTGATCCTGAACTTGGGTTACTGTCTGTATGGAGTTTGACAGGTTCTCCTCTTGTCTGCATGGGTTTCCTCCCACCTCTCAAAAACAGTGATGGGTGGATTGGCTATGCTGAAATGTCCTACTAGTGTTTGCATGGTGCCCTGTGATGGACTGGTGCCCTATCCAGGTTCACCATCTTTGACTCAGCATTCCTTGGATAGCCTACCCTGATACAGTGTGATCCTGATCAGGATATAGCAGCAAACAAATCTTTCTGTAAGTATCCATCCATCCATTTTCTGTACCGCTTATCCTACACATGGTCGCAAAGAGCCTGCAGCCTATCCAAGGGGACTCGGGGCACAAGGTTGGGGACACCCTGGAAGGGGTGCTAACCCACTGCAGGGCACAATCGTGCACACATTCACACACTGGCAGAACATGCAAACTCCATGCACACAGGGTGGAGGAAGGATTCAAACCCTCAACCTCAAGGTGCGAGGCATTAGTTAAGTCTTCTCATGCATAAATTTACACACACTCAGGAGCATGAGTAGGATACAAACATTTTTTCAGAATTCATGGGATTTCAGAAATTTCTTGCGTTTTTTGCAGAGGCGAGGGAAACATACCCCTTCTCCCTGTTTGTATAAGCTCAAAATATTACTTATAGTATGTGTTACTCTTTTTGTATTTTAATTTTCTTCAAAAGTGCCAATAATTCTATGCGTACACACTGCTGTCATCAAAGACAAAACCGAATCAAGGAAAACAGCTTCAGCGGTAAAGCAAATATGTTTATTAAGCACTTTAATATACGTCCGGGGGAAAAAAAATCATATAATACAAGAAAAAAAAGTTACGTTTAAATGTACATGGTGAAGCTATTTACAATCTCCAGTCTCACACTTCTTTCATTGAACCCCGAAGTTGAGATATTACACAGGACAGACAGACATGCATGGTGGAGGAACAGAAAAAGAAAATGAAGCAACACTGCAGGTCAACAGATGGCTTAACATTTCTGAATACTGTCCAGAATTCCTTTCTCTCTCTCTCTACCTTCGAATGAAAGGCTCTTGTTCAGACATACCAAGCTTTCAATAGTCTTTGTTAGTCTTTTATTATTATTTTTATTTTGTTGCTATCACCCTTCTTTTATTCTTCAGCTCTCACTGCCAGCAGCGTAAAATGAAGCGCTACACACCCTCAACTCATAGATTCACTCACTCTCCCGTTACTATTTCGACTTTGGCATGACGGAAACACGTTTCAGATGATGCCCTGAAACCAAAATATGAATTACTTTAAAATGTTAACAGAGGAGAACATTTCCAGCCTCTTTGTCATGTTGTTTTCTTCTGGTTCATATTTTGATAGAGAAAATGTTTCTCTATAGGAATTCCCATTGAAAATATAATTCAGGACAAGAATAGGCTTACCGTATTTTTCATACTATAAGACACATTTATATCAGAAAATAAAATATGTCGCTTAATTCAGAAGTCACATTTACGGAATAATGCGGTGAACAATAAATTAGCGTAAAGATATTCAATCAGCGTCTGGTGTACATGTTTATTTGTTTAGGTTTGCATCTTAACTATGAGACTAATGTAGCTAAATATGCAAGGTTGATCTATCACACCCAAATATTTTTCAGAAATATCTTTAAACCTCATCCAGTTCTTCACACAGACTTTAGCAATGTAGTTTAGGTCATAGTACGACAGTGAACAAAACTTAATTATCAATATTAACGTTCTTATCAATATTAAAGTCTTGACTCTCTTATGGGAAAAGTAAAACTGAGTACATTTTAGTATAGCAGGCATTTAGATTTTATGTAATCATGTCAATCATCAACTATGGACAAGTAGGTTTAACAACTAGAGAAAGAAAAAAACCTACACATTGGAGATTTTCCTTGCCTGATGGGCTAGATAAAAATTTCCTGATTTGTCCACCCATGATGAACCAGGTGGCCCAGTCAAATAAAGTTAAATAATGGCTTCAATACAAGACAAAAAAATTGGTAATTTGTGCTTGCCATGATGACGGGTAAATTCAGTTCATTTATTGGTTGGATTTTGTATAACATATGTTACGTGGTTGTACAGATCACAGTACGTTCTCAAAAAAAAAAAAAAAAAAGGTGTCTTATAGTGTGGAAAATGGTCAGGAAAAAATTGATCCTACAGTCAATTTTTGATTATAGAAAATCGTTTTGTATATAGCACCAAATTCTATTCATGTTTAAATATGACTGTAAATAATTCAACATTATAATAAAATGTTAAAAAAAAAAAAAAAAAGTCCCACAGGGACTAAATAAAAGTGCGAGGCAAGGTCAAATAAACCCCACCCCTCAGGGCATCGGTAATACTACAATAAACATGATATAAAGTTAATAAAAGACAATGTAGGTGACAAAGTTGAAAAATAATCATACTAGCAAATAAAAACTGCACACAGCACCATGAAATAGTATGACAACTAAAAGTGGCTTTTTTTTCCCAAAATAAATATGATTGACTACACGGATGGGGAATAATTTGTGTCTGCCGTTACTATTAAATGCGTACTGACTGACTGACTGACTGAATTTGTGATATAACAAGAAGATTAGGATAGAGATACGGTGTGTTTTTTTCCAGAGGCGATTATTGATATTCTTGATATCCTCCTCAGCTGATATACTGCTGTCCATTTTGCTTGTTTTATACAGGTAGAAAAGTGATAAACAAGCAAAAACACTGAACCGATTTCTTTTGATTAAAAACAAATAATAAAAAAAAAACAAGCACCATAAAATCATAAAAATGAAGGAGAAAACAAACAAACAAACAAAAAAGTATAAGTGATTTAGATTTTTTTTTCTCATTGCAGAAAAATTAAAAGTGCATACATGGCTTATTAAATAGCAATACATTAAATTAAAATGATGGTGTGCATGAATATGAGTAGGCTGTAACATCGGTAGGCACATAGAGATTCAGTTCATATTATTTGCCATATGCTGCAATCAGGATACTTCCCTTGGGTTTCCACACCCCCTCCCCATCTCCCCCCCTCCCCCCCTTTTTTTCTTTTTAATTCTAGCTGGGGTGTTTCACTGAGGGCTGAGTAGCAATGGTTTCTAGGAGCATATGTATACATTTCAGGAGTTAAGTGCAGACCTGGGACCAGTTCCTTTCTGATAATTTCATGTAGTATTCAACTTTATTCACATAAAATCTGATTCTGGATCAAGCACTTTCGAGCTGACTAGTTTCATACATACAACCTCTGATATATTTTTTTCCCCGATGAAAACAGCTGCTTTGGCACATTCTCCATAACATCTGGATGAGGGTTTCAGTTTAAGATGCCTGAAACAAAATCATTTGAGTCAGTATTCGGTTGGAAAATGATTTCCTGGCACAACATGAACATTTTTACAATAAAAAAAAAATACATGCATAATTCTATTACAGTTACTTCTATGGCTGCATAGTTGACTAAAGACCAATTACCCTGGAAAGTCACAATGACCCGGAGCCATATAGTATCCAAACACCAAATCTAAGTATTTATTTAATGTGTTTCACATTTGCACTGCATTATGCAGTGTGGACAGGACTAACATCTTAAATAAAATGGAGTTTAGGTCAAGTACTTCCACTCACCAGTTATAATGGCGTCTCTTTCTTGTAGTTGAACCCAGGGTCTGATCCTTCAATCTGCAGTTTCAGAGCTTGTTTAAGGCTTAATTCAGACTCCCCTAATGGGTAGTTGTCAAGAACTTCCTGATGTCCCCTACTGTGCAGAGTTCTGGATACTGAGACTCTCCCTAAATAGACTTGATTTCCCTGTAGGTGATAGTTAGGGTTGGTCATAATCCCATTTCTCTTCTTTTCAGCGCAGCTCTGCTGTTGGATATAATATGGCTCCTGCGATTGGCCAGAGTCCAGAGTGTTGGAGCCTCCCAGCACAATCTTGCAATGAGGATCCTTTACTGCAAAGTTGGATACTGGCTTGTTGAGAGCAACTCTTTTATCAAATTGGGTCATCTCATATTCCAAAACTTGACCATGTGGAAGGACACTGCTATTTTTAGATTTCTTCTTGTCTCCAGATCCTTCCTTTCTCATGCAATAGTTTGTCCCATTCCCACTCTTTCCTCCTTTACAGGATTTCAGACCTGGTTTCACTTGACTCCAGTCAAATTCACTGGTAGGAGATCCCGGCTGTGGGCCGATGGACTTTGTGGTCGAAGAAGGGGAAACTATAGACTGCCTGCTGCGACTTCGAGGCAGAGAGTGTTGCTGGATTTGCTCTGTGAAACTAAGTCCATGGAAACTATCTATGGGCACTGTCTGGGCTGTTGAGGTGGATGATGTGGTCCTCAGCGATGAGTTCTTTGAGCTTTTTAAGGAATTATTGGAGAGGGAGGACTTCTGTCTGTCCACTGTGGAGTCTGGAGATTCAGAAGGGGAGCTGAAAGCATGAACAGGTCCGTTAGATAAACCTCGACCTGATGGTTGAACATCTCCAGCTCCTGTGCTGCCAGAACTACTGGATTTGATAGTAAGTGATTGCATCTTTCCTGTAACTGACAGTGGGGTTTTCTGCTCCATAGTATGTATAGGTGAGGGATTGCAGCCATTCAGACTAGTGGCACCATATTTCTCTAAAAGTTTGATGATCATTGAGTGGCCTCCTTTGGCTGCCACCCTCATGGCTGTACGACCAAACTGGTCTGCATGGTTTGGATCTGCGCCATGCTCAAGAAGAATCCGTACTACATCAATGTGACCCTCTTGCGCAGCAATGCCAAGTGCTGTGGCTCCCTGATTGCAAGTGTGATCAACATGAGTGCCACTGTCAATCAAAAATTGGACAACTTTTGTGTGACCTTGCCAAGCAGCGGACTGAAGAGCAGATCGCTTTTCGTTGTCACAAGAATTCACATCTGCATGGTAGCTGATCAGCAACCTTACCATTTCCACATGGCCTTGCCAACAGGAAACATGAAGAGCTGTCCTGCCCTCCGAATCACTCGCCTCTACATTTGCTGCATTCTCTAAAAAATACTCAGCCATGCCTAGCTGATTCTCAAGCGCCAGTATATATAAGGTCGGGCGGCCATCAGCGTCTTTGTAGTCTATGTCAGCTCCATGACTTAACAAAAGCTCAACAATATCTCTGTGTCCTTCCATAGCTGCAACCCTGAGGGAGTTTCTTCCATCATACCCTCTCTGATCAATGCAGGACTTATTCTCAAGAAGGATGTGCACACAGTCATAATGTCCCTCCTGAGCAGCCAGGATCAAGGGTATACGTCCATCATTGTCCACCTCTGAGCATCGAGCACCTTGTTCAATGAGGGCATCACACACCTGCCTATGTCCCTCAAATGCTGCCATGTGTAAAGGTGTCCAACCAGCATCATCCCTGTGATTTTCATCGAGGCCTCTGTCCAGCAGAGTTCGGACCACTTCCACATTCCCTTGAGCAGATGCAATGCTGAGCACAGTCCTTCCTTCACTATCAATACTGTCCACGGCTGCACCCCAAAAGAGCAATGTATTGACAACAGAAGCATGTCCCATGGATGCTGCAGCAAGCAAAGGTGTTCTTCCATTATTGTCTGTGTGGTCAACATCTGCTCCTCCTTCTAGAAGCAAATCCACTACGTCCACGTGCCCTTCATAGGCAGCAACCAGAAGAGGAGTCATGCAGTCTTTATCACAGTGGTCCACTTCTGCACCACGGTCAATCAGAAGACTAACCACCGAGGCGTGGCCTTTGCTAGCAGGGACACAGAGGGCTGCAACAGACAAAGCTGTCCGTCCATCAACATCCTCATGGTTTACCTCAGCACCATGGTCCAGCAGGTGCTCGACAATCTCTCTGTGTCCCATGTAGGCTGCTGCAATGAGTGCAGTCCGTCCTTCATTATCAGCCTTGTTGACTTCTGCTCCATGCTGTAGAAGGTTAAGGACAATATCCTCATGACCTCCCCATGCTGCAGCTCTCAGGGCCGTTCTACTGTCTGCATCTGCGCAGTCAACCTTAGCACCTGCATACAGGAGTGCCGAGACCACTTCTGAGTGACCACCCCAAGCTGCAGACCTCAAAGCCGTCCACCCATCATGATCTGTGTGGTTGATGTTGGCATCACAGCCGATCAGGCAGTTAACTACCTTGGTGTGTCCTTGTCTGGCAGCAAGTGTGAGTGGTGTCTGTCCATGGTTGTCCTCAAGCTCCATATTGGCATCTCTGGAAACGAGCAGATTCACCACATCCAAGTTGCCACTGTACGCTGCATTAGCCAATAGAGTTCGTCCGCTGGAGTCACTTTGGTTTACTGAGGCACCATTATCAAGCAAAGTGCGGATGGAATCCTCTCGCTCCAGTGCTTGTTGAACAATGCATGAAGCATGATCATCCTCATTGCTGATGTGAGCTCCGGCTTTGACCAGAAGCTGCAAGACCTCCTGCTCTTTGGGAATGGATGTAGAAAGAGAGTCTTTTGCAGGTGTGCCATTCCACACCATCCATAGAGCCAGGTTAACAGGTTCAATCTGCAGGTTGGAGTTGATCAAGTGAAAAGCAAACTCCTGCACCTCCAGAGGTTTGAGCTGCTTGGCTCTACACGTATAGCTCATAGCCATCATCCGGTGACCCTCAGCAGCATTGCAAAGGTATTTCTGAGTGCAGTGCTTAACATCAAGAAGCCATTCAGCAAAACTGTAATGAAAAAGAATCTTGGTACCTTCGAGTCCATCCACTAGCAATTTGGATAGAATGTCCATCTTTTTCTGAAACTCCTCCATGGTGAGGGTCATGTTTTTAGTCCAGACAGCATGGTACAACTCCTTCACTGTCAAAGGCCTGCATGCAGCCAGAATGACATTCAGGATGGGTTGCACTTTGGCAAATTGCTTTCTGACAAAAAGTCTTTGGCAGAGCCATAGGTAGAGTCCATTTAGTGTTCCTGGGATGTCGCGGATCTCACGGAGCATGATGAAGTTATCAACCACACCATCCAGCACACGCTCCAGATACAAGAAACAGCCACTGCTCTTAATGTGGAGCTGGTTAAGCATTTCTGCTGTCTCCTTGGTCAGGTGTTGCCGTAGTGCCTCTTCCTGGTCTAGCCTGTGCAGAATGTATTGCTGAACATCCTTAACAATGTAAGCTTTACGTAGGTCATCCAGACTGATTTTGCGGAAACCTGTAAGTGAGGGGAGAGAAATAAATTGAGTATTTTTCTAAGTCAGGGTAAGTAACCATGGCACAGTTTAACACAGAGGTTTTTCAACTGATGCAGTGTATTAAACAAGATGTTCATCTACAAGAGACAAGAATGTAAAAATCTACTAGAATGATCTCTGGAATAAAACATAGTAATCATGTTTGGAAACACCCTAACAAGTTCATTCATTTAACAGCACTGACCTATATTTTATACTGAACATCACGTTTTACCTTGAACACACCCCATGACCCCTCTGACTAGTTGGATTATAACAGTTCCCAGATGTGTACCCATAATAGTACAACAAATTAGAGCACGTACACACACAAACACAAAAATATGTTCAAACATTACAGCACTGATAAAAGCAGTCCTTCCAGGACAGACAATATGGTCATGCACAATATACAAAGCATGGTTCCAGTTCACCCTTAAAATATGAAAGGTCTATTTATATAGCAGAGGTAAATGGAATTTTTCTTCTCACATAAAATAAACAGCTAAAGAGCCATAGCAGTTCCTGTAACAGAACCGTGAAACATAAAGAAGTCTGAAATGTTCTTAGAGTTACTATACACACTAAAGATGCATTTAGGAATGAAAGGCAATCACTATAAACCCTGACATTTATTAATCATCATTTGCAGCAACAGAATTGCCATGCTAAGGCAGCTTGTTCTTGATAAGTGCAAATTCCATACTTTTATCTCTGGCCAGGCAAAAGGGTAGAACAGTTTCCCTGTGGAAGCACATCTCAGCACGTCTGGAAGCCTGAGGGCAATTGAGGCATTTACTCATGGATTTTATTTACTGTTCCCACGGACATACACTAGCTTAGGCTGGGGGGGAAAAAAGCCATGCATGCAAACTCCTACAAAACTGTTAGCATATTTTTCAGCCTTCGTCCAGATTGTGCTGCTGGGAAAGCAATGAAAGGAATTCTTTGTTTTTAATTAATTGCGTGTGTGTGATAAAGTATCAGAATGGTTATATTCTCTGCCAGGAAGCCAGATCTTAAGCTAAGCATTTTAGCCTTAGATCTGGTTAACTGTGACCTTTTAAATGTGATAAAGGGATCACAAACTTAAACCCAAGTATCTTGACTTAAATATGTCAAAGCTGTCATAAATCCAAAACAAAAAGAGAAGCACTATATAAGCATGCAGTGGCAGTTGCTTAACATTAAATTGATTGAAATTTAATATATGATGGTGCCATGAGTTTTGCAGAGTAGTTCTTTTTCATCTCTTAATAACTGCCTTAGCAATATCTCATAACCTACTATTTGAAAAGTGAAGAAAATAAGTGAAAAAGTGGCTGCAAATTATGCATAGGCTTTTTTTTCTAAGCTGGTCTTTGCTGCCATATTACTAAAACTAAAATACTTGGAAGGAACAAAAATATGCTGCTGTTTTTTTTTTTTTTTTTTTTTTTTAAATAATGTTGAAATGCTTCTTAAATAGAGAAAAGGATGGACCATGTTTAAGCTCTTGCTAGCAGTTGTTTTTGCCATTAGATGGGTATTTTCCATGACACGTCCCATAGGACTGCATCCATTTCCAGTCTCACTGACCTAGACCTCCACCTTAACTCGAATATACACACTCACCATTGGTGGGAGAGAGTGTCTGTGTGTTTGTCTATCTCCAGGAAGAGGAAGAGGCCTTCTAGGGGTAAGAAAAGGAGGTGATGGTTGATGGCTGACCCATACTCTTTGCGTTGGCCAGCGGGCTTGTTTGTAACAATTTCCTTGTCTGTTTGAAGATGCTGTCTGAATATTTGCTTTGGAAATCAGCCATTAGTTATAAGGTTCATAGAGTTTAAGGGAGGATTGCAAACTTAGTGTGGCTTTCGAGTAAATATTCAAAGCCTTTGAGACAATACGGTATATATGACCAAACATAATATGAACTAGCAGCAATCTTATGAGACAACAATGTCTCGAGTTTCAATCCGAGATACATCCAAGGCACAGGCACTGTGTGTTATGTTCTTAGTGGGATACCATAAACCAAAGATGCTGACCTACAATTTCCACTTGAGTCATCCAGTGCGCCACGCTAATTCATGGATTACAGGAGGCGTCTGAATTGCATTTAAAGCAGTCTGATGCTCGTCACATCTACACTGAACATGTCCAGTCTTTTTCCACTCTATGCCGTCAAAAATCTTAAAACCACTGAGGAATTTAATAACATTAGACAGAATAAAACCAGTTGTAGGATCTTGTTGTTAGTCATCTGCTAGCAGCTTTCACCATGTGTAATTTGAGGTGATTTTTTCTCCTTCTACAACATGTAAGATATTTTAGTGCTGGTGCTGTTAATGAGCATGTTCTTTGGTTCTTTAAAGGAGAGCCTGCCTACAATGAGGTTTTCAAATGAACCTTTCAGCATGAGAGCGTGACTTTCAAATAAAAAGGTTTTTATTTCTGTTACTTAGCTGCCTTGATGGGCAAAGTAACAAACAGTAGACAGGTTATTTTAATCTTTTAATGTACTCCAGCTGCTACTTGCTGTTAAATCATCAAGAGCACAGAGATTAGGAAACCTTCAGCCACATGACCTTTACAATCATGCAGATTGGAGTCATATGGCAAAATGCAGCATCATTTGCAATCAGAAAACAGCATGTTATCATTGCTATGTGACTGAAATCCAGTTCAACTTTATTCTGCCAAACCAAGAAACAGGTTCTGGACAATCCTTTGGCCATTCTTTATGGGAATCGCCAATGAACATGAACAGGTCTGCAATACATATGCAACGTATATACCTTAAGAGACTTATTTTGAGTCTGCAGTTCATTAACACACACTTCATGATAATGAAATAAGCGTGTTAGTCTGATAAACTGTTTTGAATTGTATATACTAGAGACTGCTGGACTTTTAGTGTTATTGTTAGTGGACTGTTAGTGTTAGTGTGTCTTTTCTATACAGTTTAGTGTGTTCGCAGTCCTCAACTCATTAACACACCCTTTGGGTGCTTAAATGGGTGTGTTCAAGCTAACAACAACAAAAAAAAAGTGTAAAGACAGGGATACTGAGCTCTAACCCTAACACTCCATAACACACACATTCAAAACTCATGAAAGGTGTGTTCATGAACTGAGAAGTGGAAACACACGAACATCATAGTGCTGCTGAATTCTTGCATTGGATTGGTCAGAAGGTGTTTATTAATTTCCTATAACAGCACCTCTAACAGTAGTTCCATAATGCACTCGTTCTAATATAATCTAATAGTTTCTAAAGTAATCTCTAATTTACTAGGACCTGCGTGGCAATCTAAGGCTAATAATAAACATATTTTAAAAACATGTCGTTATTTAACAAAGAAAAATCCATAACTATTGATATGGTGAAATTTTCTGTAAGAAGACCATTATGTAGCATTTATGGAAAGACGGAAGGAGTCTCCAGTTTCAGCACTTTTTCCACCAAGAGAACGTCTAAAGGCATAAGATTCCATTTCCAGAAAGTGCGTTTCCAGGTTCTTGGTATCAAGCTGTATTTTCTTAGTCGTATCAAATTCAAAAATTTATTTAAAATTAAATCCACAAACTGAGTGTTACAAATATAAACTTCAGACTAAAACTTTACACAACTGTTTGTCCGTTTATATAAGACTGAAAAGAACCCAACACACACACACACACACACACACACACACACACACACACACACACATCAGAATATATATTATTAATTTAGGACCGTAGTTTAATTCAGTGCCATAAACAAATGCATAAATACTTGTTTATATATATATATATATATATATATATATATATATAATTACACACACACACACACACACACACACACTTATATATATAATAGAATATGCATTACTTTTTATGGATGCATACAGTCCTAAATTAATAATAAAAACTCTTTCACTGCAACTTGTGGTTTCTGTTACTCCCTGCTTTTAGACATATTATTTTACTTGTGTTTACTTTTGATCATAATGATTTAATTAGACATTACAGATCTTACTCGCGCTACACTCTGTATCACCGCGTCTGCATCGCACGTGAGGAGCAACACTGCCTTGTTACTAATACATCACTTCTGTTATAATCAAGAACATAAGTTACACTGATACAGCATATAATGACAATAAACTTAAATGAAACTAAACCTTTTAAGCAACTCGCGACCGCATCACTGCCGTGCTTCCGTGCTACACAAACTCCGATTTATAAAGTTTATAAATCTTCTCGGCGGTGTTAATATAAAATGCTCCTTTGCCTTAGAGGACTTGGAGGGCGCACATTTTTTTCCTCAGTCACGTCATGATTACTTCTCCGTCTGATGGTCACTGAGAGAAAAGAATGTCATGTACGGTGACTCTGGGTATTAGGCTAAAGTATGACGTCATGTAGGAAGCGGCATACACTTCTGGCTAGTAAAAAAAACCCGCTGGTGTTCTATTTGAGATGATACTATCTTTCTAAAATCCACACACTAGATGGTAGTGCAGAGTGCATAGTGTAACTGTACAGTATTTCATTTGGGACACAACTTTAGTATTTACTCTTCGAAGCGTGTTTTCGGAACAGAAGTTACGTAATGAGTAAATCTCCCCTGTGCCGCACGCAGACCAACTAAACGATAATGAGATTCGTTGACAATGATTTTCATAATCGATTATTATCGATTTTGTTTATCGACAAAGTTTTTATTCCTTACGTAATATGTAAAAACCTTGGAGCTGAGAAGTAATACAAGTTAAAACCTGACTAGTACAACAAGCTACCTGACTATCTAAAATGATTTAACACACAGTTTATCCTCATGAAAGGTATGTTTATGAGCGGAATCAAGTTTTTTAAAGTGAGAGAGCTCAAGGAGTCTAATACCAGCGACAGCACGAACAGTGTGTTAATGACCTGATAAACTGGAAACTTACTATAATACGAAGTCCAGATGTGCACACCACACGGCCCTTGTAAAACGAAGTCCACTAAATCTGCATTAAACCCGGCTATAAATATGGTGTGTAATGAAAGGATCACATTGTGTTCGCGCACCTGAGGACACAGCTGACTAACACACTCAAACAGGTGCATCCAAATCACCGTGTCTGACTCACATGGTCAGAGACGAGGAGGACAAAGCGCGACTCGTCCTACCGTGTTCATCCTCCTCACACGCTCACCACCATACTACTGAATCATCAAACACCACCCACAATGAGCCGACGGTGCGATACTGTAATTATACTCAACTAGCTGCGGGCTTTACATGACATCAGCTTACATGTGGTGTGGTCCATTCTGAAGAGATGAAGCCCACAGCGGGGATGATGAAAGGGGAACGCCCACGGCAGCCATCTGTATGGTTGCTCCAATCTGAAGTGTTGAAAAGCAATTGTATCAAAGGGCCCTTCTGAATGGGAGATTATTGAAGGGACCGAACGATGGACACTTTGTGGTGTTATTACATAATTCTTTTTTTAATGGTGGTGTTGACTGATAAATAAGGACTTTGGTGTAGGTCGAAATAAAGTTCATCCATCCATCCATCCATCTTCTATACCGCTTACTCCTTTTCAGGGTCACGGGGAACCTGGAGCCTATCCCAGGGAGCGTCGGGCACAAGGCGGGGTACACCCTGGACAGGGTGCCAGTCCATCACAGGGCACAATCACATACACATTCACACACTCATTCATACACTACGGACACTTTAGACACGCCAATCAGCCTACCATGCATGTCTTTGGGCTGGGGGAGGAAACCGGAGTACCCGGAGGAGTACCCTGGAGGTGTGAGGCGAACGTGCTAACCACAAAGCCACCATGCCCCCTGGTTGAAATAAAGTAAAAATCATAATTAGTTCACATTTAGTCATAATAAATCTAGCCTACACTTCGGCATCTTCATATTTGAGGAGTCTCCAGTGTCAGCACTTTGTAACAGTCAGAGGGAAAGCTATAACTTTTCAGACACAGGAAAGTCTTCAGGACTGAGGACCTCACAGCTTGCTGTTTCTCAGGAACATGACAGTTTCTTGTCTTATTAAGACAGAAAAGAAGCGGCTTGCAAAGGGAATGACTATATGTATAGCTGCTGTAACATAAGCGATAACAGAACTTGCTTAACAGAACCAGATAACAGAACCAGAGGCCAAAACCTGGAATTTGTGTCTGTTTTGGAAGTGCCCGTGTTCAGCATTGAATCTATTTGTGATGTAATACTCTACAGTAGTGGTTAATGGCACAGGGCTTTAAGAACGAGCAGTTTTTCATAAGTCAATATAAATATTTTTAACCTAGCCTACTAGATTTAAATATTATCATTTCACTGTGGCAGTTGTATACAGTGTTTTACTATCCAAAAAGCTTTAGTTGTGCTGACCGTTTTATTTCTGTACCAATGCTATTGTGGAGAGGTGTGAATGGCTTGCCCAGCAAGGGGCTCACACCCCTCCTCTTTCCCTTCACCCTGCTCACCAACAGCTAAACACAGAGTCCTGATACTCTACACACAGAAACCTAACAGTGTCCTGACTAATCTTATAACAGACTCATGTGGATGAAATAATTCAGTTGTTTATACTGATTGAAAGTGTCCGATAAGTTGAACGCCAGTTTACTTCTAGAAAGGGTTACTAAAAACTGATCGAAAGTCCTTTAATTAATACAAAAATGAGCAATGGCAAATTGCTGTGGTGTAAGAGTGATGAAGCATTTTGTGGCATGCTGTTGTAGTAAAATAATCAACTTCAGGGTGGTAATAGTATTCATGCCAAGCCATCGTTTCCCATGTTTTATTCCTTACTCATAACACAAGTCAGGTATTAGCTGATATCCAGCTATACAATCGGTAATACAGTTGAGCAACAATTAACCTTTTTTTTTTTTTAACAGTGAAAAACCAACAATTTGTTCTAACAACAGCACTTCTATATTGTCAAAATGTTACACACACCACTGGACCAATGGACGGATTCACACACAGTTATGAAAAGGTTACGAAAACCAGCTCAATAGCTGTCTTCTACTCTTAGTAATGTAACAAAATATTTCATACATCAGCCAATATTTTTAGGCAAAATTTTATATGAATATTTAAAATAATTTCATTTGGACTGCACCGTAGGCGTAGACCTTACTCTGACCTTAATGAAAAAAAGTATCTTGGCTCTTTTACACACGCGCACACACACACACACACCACTAGCAGCAGCTGCTGTGCTGATTGGAATGAGAGATGGAGTTGTGTGTTCAGACACACCTGCTGCTGTTTAGGCAAATGGATCCTGAGATCCTGTGCTACACACAGGCACTGTTCAACCCTCACAGTGATCAGATGACAAACTATGGACAGACGGTGTGTGTGTGTGTGTGTGTGTGTGTGTGTGTATGTCTCAGCCATAAGGCAACTCGGTCTTGGATGTCAGGGGCGCATTTGGAAGCGGCAGCATCCCAAATGGACCATGTTTTTCTCAACAAGCCATCTCAAGGCCATCAGAGCCAGAATGAAAACAGAAACATTATCTCTCTTTCTCTCTCTCTCTCACTGTGTTCCTCCCTCCTCCATTCTGGCATATGTTACACTTAGATATGTGGACAGAAGAAAAAGTCCAAGTCCACTAACTGCATTTATTTTATCAGTTACCAAAATTTTGGCCAGTCATACTGCTCTAATGAGACTCATCCAAAAGCGTGTTCTGATTGGCTGAAAGCAGTAGGAATGATAACAAACACTACTACAGGCAATATCGGGTATTTGCCAATAAGACCACAACATTTAACACCACATCACTGTTGAATTCTTTACTCTGACTGGTCATAAGGCGTTGATTAATTTTATACTCTGACAGTAGTTAATATTAATACTAATGCGCTCATTATAATACTTTATTCTAATACATTCTATACCACATACTTGGAGACTAATAATAACAGATCAGTGGTTGGCACGGTGGATGGATGGATGAAGTGTTCCGTTAGAATGTTTATTTAAAAGTCATGGAAGGAGTCTCCAGTGTCAGCGCTTTGTACCGGTAAGCTGTAATGTTACATTTTCCGCAATGAGAAAGTCTTCAGCACAGAGGGCTTTATTCCTTATATATCCGTTCTAAATCAATCCTCACACTGCGACCATGGCAACAACTATAATAATAATAAAAAAAGATTTAGATCATTTAGCTTTGTTATCGCAATGAAACCAACCAACAGTATGCAGAAAATGCAAAGTAGTTGAAGGTGATAATTTTAGATAACAAGCTGATTTAAGTCAACAGCTCAGGTTTGAACATGTCTTTGAATAATAAAGACAGAGAGCTAGAGAGAGAGATAGAGAGAGAGAATCTAGTATGATAGAAGTAGAGAAACAAAGACTGATTGAGACTTATGAAGAGAGAAAAGACAGATAGAGACAGATAGACAAAGAGAGATTGAGGGAAAGACAGAAAGACTTTAACGATGACAAGGATAGAGAAAGAAATAAATTGAAAGAGACGGTGATGAGAAGAAAGACAGACAGAGGGGCTTGAAAGACAGAGAGAGAGAGCGAGAGAGAAAGAGAGAGAGAGAGAATGAGAGAGACTCATTGTACAGTATATTGAGAGGTTTCATTTTTTTTTACTCTTGCTGATGCAAGCGCAGTGAAACGGGACAGATTTGCTCACATAACCACAAATTCTGTCAGAAATTCTGTTCCAGAGCAATTTTTCACACAGCCTCTCTCTCTCTCTCTCTCTCTCTCTCTCTCTCTCTCCCTCTCTCTCTCTCACACACATACACTTCTCTTTCAATGTCAACATGTTACATTAATTCCATATTCTAGATTTTCTCATGTATTTATTTCCTTGCAATGCCATTTCCCTGGTCAGTTTTATTCGAGCTGTCAGTCAATCTCCTCGGGATTTGACGGGATCAGCTATCGTCACTGGATTGTCTATGAGTAAGACCGCAGTAATTCCTCTATGGCCACAATGTCTCAGCACATAGTGTGTGTCTCACTGCCATAAAACCGAAGTCAATCAGTCATTTAAGAAGCCTATGTGCAGTAAAGTCAGCTGGCTAACATTCAGTAATATAGCTAGTTAATCTGATGTAGTGCCTCTATTGTCTTAGTTTAGTCTTTATAGTTTACTCCTGGATGCAAAAGTTTCCATTTTGCTCCATTTTTTTTTTACCAACAGAACCGTCTACTTGTTATTTATTGGCTCGTGAATTCACACGTCAAAGTAATTGAAAGTAATTGCTACAATATTGCCCCGTGTCCTTTCCCCTTTGGTGAATTGCCTTTATCTGCTGGGAAAATTATATTTGCAATTGGTCTGACCCACGGGTTTCGTAAACTGAAATTCTCTTGTGATTTCCCTGAATTTTAAAAGCATTTTGTAGGCCGTCTGTCATTTTGACGGATACAAAATAAGTCATTCAATGTAGGCGTGCACGGTAAGTCAAGTCATGTCAAGTGGGTTTTTAGTGTCATTCCTCTATATAGCTTGTATACATTGGAACGAAATGGTGTTTCTTCAGGACTGTGGTGCAACATGGAACAGTTTGCAAGACTACATAAAGTGCAGAGATTTTTTTGTGGAGTTGCTTTTTTACTTCACTGGCAAAATTGCAATTGCATGAAATTGTTTAGCACGGCCTTTTGCAGTGATGTTTGTTGGTCCATTTTAGCTGTACTCATGTTCAACGCATGTGAATCGAATAGGGCTTTGACTGAATGTGTGTTGTGATGATGTCACATGATGCGTCTTGGGTCAAATCTCTGGAAAATCTGCAGTAATTTAATATAAAGTGTCAATATTTTGTGTGGCCACCATTATTTTCCAGCACTGATTTAACCCTCTTGGGCATGGAGTTCACCAGAGCTTCACAGGTTGCCACTGGAGTCCTCTTCCACTCCTCCGTGACATCATGGAGCTGGTGGATGTTAGAGACCTTGTGCTCCTCCACCTTCCATTTGAGGATGCCCCACAGATGCTCAATAGGGTTTAGTCCATCACCTTCACCCTCAGCTTCTTGGCAATCTTCTTATAGCCTAGGCCATCTTTATGTAGAGCAACAATTCTTTTTTTCAGATCCTCAGAGAGTTCTTTGACATGAGGTGCCATGTTGAACTTCCAGTGTCCAGTATGAGGGAGTATGAGAGTGATGACACCAAAGTTAACACACCTGCTCCCCATTCACACCTGAGACCTTGTAACACTAACAAGTCACATGACACCGGGGAGGGAGAACGGTTAATTGGGCCCAATTTGAACATTTTCAGTTAGGGGTGTACTCACTTTTGTTGTCAGCAGTTTAGACATTAATGGCTGTGTGTTGTTATTTTGAGGGGAATACATTTCTCGAATACATTTCTTCTTTGAGGGGAATACATTTCTGGAAATTCTAGGCAAAAAGGGTGTCTATTTTGAAGATGCTAAAATACTAAATTAGTTTGATTTATTTAGGATTTTTTATCACAACATAATTCCCAAAGTTCCATTTGTGTTATTCCAGAGATTTGATTTTATTATTATTATAAAATGTGGACAGAAAAAAAATAAATAAATAAAGAATGAGTGTATCTAAACTTTTGATGTGCAGTGTACATTAAAATGTTATAAAATCACTCTCATCACATAAATAGTTTATTGGTGTTGTGTTCAATAGCAATTGTGGGTTAAATGAACTAGCTAGCTAGTGTGAATAATATACCTAGCTATTTACTGCTTTCCTTAATAAACTGTTAATAGATGGTTTGGACTCCCTGACACTCACACATTTCAGTACCTTAACAATGTTCAAAGTGGTAACAGGAACACCATTAGAGCTGCAGCAACTAATCAATAATAATCGATTATGAAAATTGTTGTCAACGAATCTTATTGTTGATTAGTCGGTCTGCGTGAGGCACGGGGTGTGTTTACTCACTACATTACTGTAGTGTTCCGAAAACACGCCTCGGAGAATAAGTACTAAAGTTGTGTCCCAAATGACGTACTCTACACTTACACTATGCAGTGTATACTCTACCGTCTAGTGTAGGTTTTTTTTACTAACTGGAAGTATAAGCCGCTTCCTAGTTGACGGTGCATGACACCATACGCACGTAATGCAACGCCACTAACTTTAGCAGATACCCAGAGTCACCGACAATGACTTTCTTCAGTTTACTGTTTGTCACCGTTACCTTTTATAAAAAGTAATGCATAAATACTATTGTGTTATATAAACTTATATATAATATATAAGTTTATGTCAGTCACTTATATATATAATCTAATATATAAGCATTTATGTATTGTTTTTATGGATGCGCAAAAAGCACTGAATGAAACTGCGGTCCTGAATGAATGATATATATTCTCATGTGTGTGTGTGTGTATTGGGTTCTTTTTAGTCTTATATAATTAGATAAACAGTTATGTAAAAGTTTTAGTCTGAAGTTTATATTTGTAACACTCAGTTTGTGGATTTTATTTTAAATAAACGAAAAAATGGTACTGAAAGTTTGCCCCCCCCAAACACCCCCCCCCCCCCCCATTCGGTGAATCGATTAATCAAAAGAAATAAAATAATTGACAGACTAATAGATTATAAAAATAATCGTTAGTTGCAGCCTTACACACCACTATTCATTACTGGATATGGCCAGAAATGGTTCAATTGGCAGTTTAAAAATAATATGACTGACAAGGGTAGACTTTGTATAATGATTTGCTGTAACACAACCTCTGTTCTCTTAGTTGAGAAAGCAGTTAAAGTGTAGTTTCTGGCTGTCTCCCGTATTGCTGCCAAAAATGCTATGGCTGAACCATAAATATTGGCACCTCTGGGAATGTTCTACTTTAAGAAATCATGTTTACACCATTGCTCTTGCACATAAAAGTTACTGAAAGATGGTCAGTGTGTTTACTTCTCTCTCTCTCTCTCTCTCTCTCAACAAGATTGCATCATTTGAAATTTTGTCTCATGCCATAACCAGCATGTGTGCTTAATCTCTTCAAACTGTAGCACATACTAATTGTAAACCTGGCAGTGTGTGGGATTTGCTTAGCGGTCCGAGACAAACACTTTGCTTAATCGCTTGTTTTTCCATAGGTTTTGTGCCTGGCTTAGATGCCAAATCCCTTTAATAGAACCCCTTTGTGTGTGTGTGTGTGTGTGTGTGTGTGTGTGTGTGTGTGTGTGTGTATGTGCAAAATGAACTCTGTTTCAGTCCAACAAATCATGTCAAAATAGTTTTATCTGCATGACCATATGGAGTTTCAGATTTGCCAAAGCACATAAATCAGTCTGTATCATCATCAATCATGTGTGTGTGGATAATACAGTAATCGTGTTCTCTGCTGTTTCCATTCATGCTCAAATTCAACTGGTATCTGGATAGCAGGTTGTGTGTGTTTGCGTGAGTGTGTGCCAGAAATACGACTGCAGCTTAAGGTTAACATACACCTGCGAATTTATTCACCTCATGTGAGATCGCAAGGTAGCTTAAAACATCACTGTCTCCTTGACACACTGGTGTGCTTAATCTCACGCCAATACACTTTTATTCCATGCCAGTCACAACTAAAGCATATTTGATAACCTGCTATTAAAGACGGGCGCTGGCATGCCTGACATAAGACCACAGGCTCGTAGTCAACGATTACTGCTACATTACTGAGGCAACACCTCATGTATGTATATAGTCTAATGACATCAAGGCTCAATGCTGAAAATATGTACTACTAGAAACTACTAGAAGGAACATTTTAGCTTCTTTTAGATTTTGAACTATTTTCCTTAGTCGAAACTTTAAAAAAATAAATAAATAAATAAACAAACAAAAACCCACACATTCCATATTGCTCAGACTGTCTGTCTCCACAAAGCCTTTCTTAAAAAATATACTCCCTTTGTGTCAAATAAGTATAGAATCTGAGTTACCGGAGTTACCACCTGGAAGTTAATTATTTCCCATTAACGGCATTGTGCATCAAGTGTTTAACAATTTATGAAGTTTTTTTTAGTAAATTATTTTGACAAATTCAAGAACGTCCTTGTTTTAAAATGCATTTATATACTTTTAATGTTGTGGGACATCTATGAAACCGGTTACTTCCTGCTATCGCTTACGTTATAGCAGTTACTGTATAAACAGCTGTCCATTCACCAACCTCTTTTTTTTTTAATAAGACAAAATATTGCAGCTTTACCTCTGACTGACACTGGAGACTCCTTCCATAAACGCTAAATAAACAAAATAAATAATCTTCTCACAGAAAACCACACCGTATAAACAATTGCACGCATTTATGTGCAGCTTGTCATGTTACAGAGGAACAAAGCACTGACACTGGAGACTCCTTCCATGAAATCTTTGTATCAACAACCATACATTTGAAAAAAGATTTTCTCCATAAATTACTCTTGTATAATTCCCACTAGGTCTCCCCTATCACACGACAGTTACAAATCTGGGAGGCTGAAGGCTATCACACGCTTCCTCCGAGACACGGTCATGGTGTGGTGTAAAACACTCAGAGTAATTGACAGAGAAGAGAGAGTATGACACGGGATTCTAACTTGTGACCTTGAACGCTTTTCTGGTTAAATAATGTTTTTTAGTCAGGTCATTATTAGGCTTGGATTTTATGGAGCTTTCACCATATACAGTAAGTCCCTATGTAAGTTGTTACTATAGAAACAACGTATTAAAGCGAGTACATTAATATAAACCTGTGACAAATTTAACATTTTTTAAAATACTTCCGTATCTTAGCAACTATAAGGATTTGTTGCGAAACCTTGAATGATCGTGTGGTTTGGGAAGGTGTACACTGATACTGTGCTACAAAGAAGAGTCACTAGACCATCACTTATTAACCTACCATACATTTGCAGTGCATCATGGGTAATCTACACGGTGTTGCGGATACCGAGAAGAACATAATCTTATTTAATACTTAAACATTTAAAATGTGTGTGTGTGTGTGTGTGTGTATCTGTAATTTACCTGGTCATTAGGCGACTCATTTTAAATAACAGTATTTAGGAATTAATCTTACACACAAAGCTATGTAGACATGCACATAGGCGAGCACAGACACACACACACACACAAATGGATGGCGTCTGTCATCACAGATCCATTACAGGGTACAAATGCATGATGGGATATGAGGGTTGTAATATTACCTATCACATATCACTCACACACACACACACACACACACACACACACACAAAGAACCAAAAAAGACAATAATTAAGGAATGAAAAGTAAAGCCCTGTTGTACTCAGACAGAACCGATTATGTGAGAGAGTAAGATGCACAGAGAAAAACAAAAAGGGGGGGAGAATAAAAGAATTAATAAGAAGGAATAGATGGAGGAAAGACCATAAAAGGAAAAAGACAGAATACAGAAAAAGAGATAAGAACAAAGCAGGGTAAAAAAGAAAGGATGTATGGATGGTTGGAAGGGAAAAAGTGTAAGTAAATAAATAAATACTCAAATGAGTAAGATACGGTTGCAATCAAAATGATTGAACCCCCATTGCAAATCAGGTTTACTGTCAAAATGTACAGTCTTTCAGCTGTTTGCAATGAACAAATCAAACAAAAGCAATTGAATTAGTTCAACACAACGAATGCTTCAAGTGGTTTCCCCAAATTCAACTGAAAATGCAACTTATAATGACTTCTCCAGTCTCAAAATTATTCAACCCCTGAATAGAATCTCTCACAACAGCACAAATATGCAAACCAGGTGTTGTCTCAAGCACACCTGATATAATTAATCAAGGGCATCATTGCTTGCACCAGGTGTGCTTGAGCTGGAACACATGAAATACCTGAACTGGCTAGGGGAAGAAAATTGGTGAAATACCTGGACGGGGCAGAAAAAGGAAGCTATCAATGGTTGCAACCAGATTTCTGAGAAGGCAGCTTGTGAAAAATTCTCGAGTGACTACGAAAGACCTGCAGCAAGACTTTGTGGTGACAGGCACTGAGGTTTCAGTGAGCAGAGTAAGGAGCGTACTAAATGCAGAAGGTTTCCATGCCAGAACTCCAAGTCGTACACCACTACTGACCCAAAAGCAAGAAAAGTCAGCTCACGATCATATAAATAAGCCACAGAAGTTTTGGGATTCTGTTCTGTGGAGCGATGAAACAAAACTGGAGCTTTTCGGCACAATGGATCAGCGGTATGTCTGGAGGAAGAAGAATGAAGAAAGAACACTCTGTCCACAGTCGAGCATGGTGGTGGCTCGGTGATGCTCTGGGGCTGCTTTGCATCCTCTGGCACTGGAAACCTGCAGCGTGTGGAAGGCAAGATGGATTATCAGCAAATCCTAGGAGAAAACTTCATGCCGTCTGTGAGGAAGCTGAAACTTGGGCATCATTGTACCTTCCAACACGACAATGATCCCAAGCATACCTCAAACTCCACCGAGGCTTGGTTGCAGAAGAAGCTCTGGAAGATTGTACAGGGCCATCAAATTCACCTGACTTCAACCCCATAGAAAATCTCTGGTGGGATTTGAAGAAAACGGTTGCAGCATTCAAACCCAAGAATATTACTGAACTGGAGGCCATTGCTCATCAGGAATGTGATAAGATTCCTCAGGAACACTGCCAGAAGCTGGTGTCTGGCTATGCATCTTGCAGCAGGTCATAACAGCAAAAGGGTGCTCTATGAAGTACTGATATACTTATATTTATTATAAGTACTTAAGTAAGTAAATAATGAAGTACTTAAATAGGTAAATAAGTAAGCGAGTAAATATGAAAGTAAGAAATAAGTGAGTACATAAATAAGTAAACAAATAAATAAGTAAATAAAAAAGTAAGTAAGAATATAGGTAAGTAATAATAAATAGATAAGTAAATAAGTCAGAAGGTAGATAAATAAGTGAGTAAAAATGAAAGTAAATAAAAAATATGAGAGTAAATAAGTAATTTAACAATAAATAATTAAGTAAGTAAGTGTCAGTAAGTAAGTGTCTGATTGGTCAGCTCCTGTAGCGCCCCATTTGACATTATCAAATGGCAGCTGGAATTCAAATTCAAGTCCCCAACACTCCTTTTAGACATTAATCAAAAATATTACACGTGCAAAGGAATCCAAAGTGCACCACTTACTGTAATTATTCACCAAACAATGACTGAACAGTGCTAAGAGAAGAAGGATGAGGAGTAACAGTACACCTGATTTCTGACTGCATCTGTTCAAATACACACATACAGTATACTGTACACAGTAATACACACATACACACAGATACACTATCTGTGACCCTTATGCCTTTAGACAGGTTAACAGTTATACCCACACACACACACACTCGCGGTGTGAGAAGAGACACTGTAATTATGTATGAAGTTTTTGAGCTGTGGGCTGCAGTGTTCTCGTAAACACTAATTGCTGCAGGGGAATCACACTTGAGTCACTTCTCCACACACTGACACACACACACAGACACACACACAGACATACACACACACAGAATTTATAATTGGACATGTTCAGGTGAATGCTAATATAGTGAAATAAGTTCTCTGTGGCTCCGTGTGTGCGCCCCGACTAACGTTAGGCTTCAGGAGCCTTGACTGATCCTGCAGATCCTGTAGCTTAGCGCGCAAATACACATACAGACACATATATATTACAGGCCTGAGGCATCTGCTATGGAGACCATAGTGTGTCTGAGCCTCTTACCATCTATTAGACTGATAACAAGGAGAGAGAGAGAGAGAGAGAGAGAGAAAGAGAGCTCGAGATCGAGCATGGATAGCAATCCAAATGCATCCCACAACCTGAAACCTAATAAACCTGTAATGCTTTTTGGTTACGGCTTAAACATAACCATCCTCGTCAGGACGCCTTGCTCCGAAATAAAAACAGACGTTAAACAGAACGTGTAAAGAATTATGTGTAACAGAAAAACGATTAGTGGTGTTTCTCACACACACACACACACACACACACACACATGCACACACACACACAGCATGATGTCTGGACTATAGCAAGTTTTAATGCACACATAAAACAGACACACAAGATTTATTTAAACTTATACACTGTTGTTTTTGGCATAAGCAACTTATAACTCACACACAAACACACTCACAGAAACTGAACTGTGTGTGCATGGTCACATACTTCTTTGACAACCACATCAATTACAACACACACACAAAAGTGCATGATATATGTGAGTCCATATGTCTGACAACCAAATAAATTACAGCTAAGGCATTTAACACACACACACACACACACACACACACACGTATCTTTAGGCCAGTTTGACCTCATTTCCTCCTCCATTCACAGTGCATAATCAGCACATTGAGTGTGTGTGGAGAATCAGTGTTAATCTGAAAGCAGATAAAACCCGATCAATAAGCACACGCACACGCACACACACACACACACACTGCGTGGTTCCTCCTCAGTCCCAGTAAAGGGGGCGTGGCCTCTTTGCCTGTCTGTTTTTTTTTATTTAGGTACCTGTCTGTGTGATTATTCAGATGTGTGCTAGGCAGCTTACCTGTAAAAAGCTTGGTGATGTTTTTGTTCTGGCGGCGGGCCGAGCAGATGAGGAGGAGCCATGGTGGGAGGAGTTCATGGTGGGAAGACAGAAGCTCGCCGATGCTGCGTGGGTTGAAGGGGCCAGAGCTTGACTCCGTCCCACCCGCTTTCATTCCCTCGTCTATGGAGTCGACGAGCAAAAACAAGGCCTGAGGAGGAGGAGTGCAGCTCAAAAGTGGAAGCAGTACACACCTGAGAGAGAGAAAGAGAGAGAGAGAGAGATTGAGATTGAGTCTGAACCACGAAGTCCCTAAGAAAACGAATGCTTCTATCTATCTATCTATCGATCTACAGTGCCCTCCACTAATATTGGCACCCCTGGTAAATATGAGTAAAGAAGGCTGTTGAAAACTGTTGTTATTGTTTAACCTTTTGATCTTCGGTTAAAGAAATTTACAAAAATACTCTGCTCTCATGGATATCAAACAATTGCAAACAAAACAGGTTTATCAAAAAACTATGTCTTTGTTAAATATAGGTGTGCAGCAATTATTGGCACCCTTGAAGTCAATACTTTGTGCTACCTCCCTTTTGCCAAGATAACAGAGTCTTCTCCTATAATGCCTGGTGAGGTTGGAGAATACTAGGCAAGGGATCTAGACCATTCCTCCATATAGAATCTCTCCAATCTCTCCAGATACTTCAAATTTCAAGGTCCACGCTGGTGGACTCTCCTCTTCAGTTCACCCCACAGGTTTTCTATGATTTTCTAGTCAGGGGACTGGGATAAACCATTTCTGTGTTGATTTTGATGTATATTTTGGATTACTGTCCTGCTGGAAGATCCAACCACGACCCATTTTAAGCTTTCTGGCAGAGGCAGATATTTGATAGAGTCCAAGATGCCATGTATCCTAACAAAATGTCCAGGTCCTTTGTCAGAAAAACAGCCCAAAACATTAAAGAGCGACCACCATATTTAACTGTGGACATGAGGTACTTTTCCATACAGTATGACTACCTCTCTATGTGCGCCAAAACCACCTGGTGTTTATTACCAAAAAGCTCTATTTTGGTTTCATCTGACCATAGAACCCTTTCCCATTTGAAGTTCAAGGTAATTAGAAAATAATTTTCTATGAAAGCTGTAGTTCCGGCTAGAGATGTCACGAGAACTGATACTTCAGTACCAAGTCGGCACCAACATTCTTAAAAGGTGAATGCAGTAGCGTAGTTACCGTTGGTAATGACAGTATGGATGTTGCAATTCTTCCGGAACTGAAGGGGGTAGCAAATACGCGTAAGCGTTTTAGTCGGTCCACAAGTGGTAAAGAAGAAGAAGAACGTCTACAAGCACACGGGAAAAACAACAAAAATGGAGACAAGTTTAGCTCCACCCCGACTCGTTAAGAAGCAAAGAGAGGAAAGCTCATTGAGAGGAAAGGTATCGTTCATTTCAAACAAAGCGAGGAAACACCTGGAATTTGGTGAAGCACCTGAAAGACAGTCCTATATTATGTTTGTTTGAAGCAGCTGGCATTGTAGCCGCTAACGTTATGCTGCATGTAATGTTAGCGATAGCCAGTTATTTGTTAATGATGCTCATGTAACGTATGTTATAAAATACCTCCTTATGGGCCACCATGCCTCGCCATTCAGCCCATGTCCTGTCAGCTAAATGTAGACTAATGTCACTAATAATTATTCACATGTTCATCCATCCATCCATCCATCCATCTTCAACCGCTTACTCCTTTTCAGGGTCACGGGGAACCTGGAGCCTATCCCAGGGAGAATTGGGCACAAGGCGTGGTACACCCTGAACAGGGTGGCAGTCCATCGCAGGGCACACAATCACAACACATTCACACAATACGGACACTTTAGACACGCCAGTCAGCCTACCATGCATGTCTTTGGACTGGGAGCGGATTTTGATTTATTAAAATCAAAAATCCTGAAAATCCTAAAATCCTGCCACCATATCAGTGAATTTAAACTAATGCTTGCATTCAGAGTATAAGGTGTGTGTGTGTGTGTGTGTGTGTGTGTGTGTGTGTGCGTGCGTGCGTGCGTGCGCGCGCTAATAAAACAGTGGAGGCTACAAGTGCTAAGGTGCACTCCTGAACATACACACACGCGTGCACACTTGTAGCCACCACTGTTGTATTAGTCATTGTCAGACAGTGTTTGATAACTAAAATACCCCCCCCCCCTCTCTCTCTCTGCCAGTATCAGTCAGAGGAGGATGTCCTCCAGGAGAGTTTTTAATTTATTTATTTTATTTTTGTACTACACCGTGGTATCGACTTTGGTATCGAGTATCGTGTACTTTTGGTTGTATCGGTACCGACTACAAGATTTTTGGCATCGTGACATCCCTAGTTCCGGCTGTAGGGCAGGTGAAATGTGCCCGTTCTGACGCGTTATCATTTCTATCATAACTTACATGGGGACTTTTATGGTAGACGCTCCATGTAAATTCATAGAATCATTGAGATGGTCAGATCTGCTGTAGGGAGATGCTTATTTAGCATTTTTGGAAGGAGTCTCCAGTGTCAGTAACTTTGAGTTTTCTGACATGAGCTAACAAATGCTGTTTTTGGAAAACGATTAACACTGGGTGTTAACAGTAACCTCATTTCATCACACCATCCTGTCGATGATTATTTTCATATAACAGCATGTCTCATCCTGTTTTGTTCTTTACACATCGTATAATTCGTTTCATTGAGTTATAAAGCAGACAAACCAGTAGCTCTGACTGATGAACATGCTTAAACTTCTCTCTCTCTCTCTCTCTTAATATTCTTGTCCTTACATTGATGGGTGCGAGATGAGCGCTGACTCAGCAGTGCATGTGGGACAGGAAGTAATTAGTAACTCACACTCCTTCTATCCTGAGGGACAGCAAGAGATGGATAAGCAGAACATCAGTTAGTAAAAATGTTCAGAGCACATGTAGGTGCTCTGTCCTAGTTTTGTTGATTTACACTTCTTGTGTGTGTGTGTGTGTGTGTGTGTGTGTGTGTGTGTGTGTGTGTGTGTGTGTGGCTTGAAATCTTTCCAATTCCAGTAAACAGTCAATCAGAATAATTGAACCAAAACTATCTTGAGTTCATAGACTACATTGAAATCTTCAGGTGTGTGTGTATGTGTGTGTGCGTGTGTGTGTCTATGTTTGTGTGTATGTGTGTGTGTGTGTGCGAATAAAATCTTTTGCAAATTTAAAATCAATTTCCGAAAAGTTCCAAAATAAAAAAGAAATTTATTTTTGGCAAAAAAAAAAGAAAATTACCTCTGTTAGATAGCTGATAAGGAATTTTTTTTTTACCTTGCATGATAATGAGCCAGATCGAAATCCTAAATATTTCTATTTGGTTTTCAATTGAATTATGTTGGTTACTAAATATGCACTGTGTATCAAGAAATAGTGTTGAAACATCTGACTTACATCAGTTTATTTTTAAAAAATTCCAGCACTAATTCACTGTTACCATCTCAGCCATGTGTAAACCTTTTTTTCCCTAATAGGTTGAGGATGTCTTAATTTAGCTTTTTCTTTCAGTCTCTGTCTCTCTTCATGTCTATCAACCCCATCTATCTCTCATTCATAAATAAACAATGTAACTGCTGAGAACTGAGTCTCTCTGGCAACCGGGGAACATTTTTTTCCACTCTCTCTGTGTCTCCCTTTAATCTTTCAAATAAGCAACAAGTCACTTTGAGAGGTTTATCCTGACATGCACGCACACACACACACACACACACATACACACACACACACACTGAGTCAACTCAACCCTCAGAGAGACAAACACAGAAATACAATGAGTGTTGGTATTGTCAGCATTGTCTTGTTTACATGTTTTTGTTTGCACATTTGCTACTGTTCCATCACCTTATGGCTGCTACGGCAACGGTGTGAAGAAAATAGATGGTCACTGAGAAAGAGTGAGAAGAATGGAGAAAGATAGTTACACATAAGTAAGGAGTGGGATGAAAATAGGATAGAGTGAAACAGAGAGTGGAAGAGAACTAAAGGAGGGAGAGAGAGAAGGAGAAAGACGAGGCGATACAAGTTGGGGAACTGAAGGAGGATGAGTGTGAGCAGGAAGAAAGAATGGCAGAGCAAGACAGTGAGAGCTTCCTGCATCCTTTCATCCCTCCTTAGCCCCATAGCACATGCCTCTCTTGCTTTCGTTCTCTCCATCATCATTTCTCTTTTCAGCCTCTCCCTCATTTTCCCTCACCACCAGCACTAAATGACAGACTGCAGTGTAACGCTGAAGCTGTTCTAATGCTTGCTCTCTCTCTCTCTCTCTCTCTCTCTCTCTCTCATATTCCTCCTACTCAGTGGAAAAAGCTTCAAAGGCATCGATTACACTTGATCCCGTTCAACTACGTGGCATGCAGAAGCAAGCACGACACACGGATATAATACACACACATACACACACACTTACTGGTTTACACACCTACCTAGGTCATCATACAAGAACATTACACAACAAATTCAGCACTGGTGGTGGCACTTGGGAATGATACGAGTTAGCAGTCATTGTTTCCAGTGCTGAACTGTTTTAATCATCATGCCAGGGTACCGCGAGTACCAAACACAAGACATTTAAGTGAATTTTTCAAATGCCACCATCATAGAAGTGTCACAAGTCAGTTATAATCCCTTTTCTATTGAATAGGCTGTCTTCAACAGTGCCATGATAACATTCTCATCGAGTATAACGGAAAACCCGGAAAGTTCTTTGTGGTCGGCTGCCTCGTCTCTTCACATAAAACCAAATGTCAAGTAAAAGCTCAATCAGTCCTCAAGGTTTTTCTACTGTGGGTTCTCCTTTTTTTTATGTTAAGAGCAATTAGAAACATAAAAGTCAACATTAGTAAGTAAGAAAAGAAGTAAGCAAACAGGCAATAACAATATTAAACAGTTGTGTTTTTTTATTGGTAAAACATTTTGTAATATTGATAAACAATATTGTTTCAATTAGGATTTTGGGTAAGTAATATTTCATATGAAAGATGAATCATTTAAAACGGGCGCATGTATAGGGGCGACTAGTGAAAGAGTGTTTAGTGTTGTCGTACCACCAGAGCAATTTGACGATGATTACGAATATTTCTTTAATACAGAACATCATATGTTTTAATCCGTTTATAATTATGTTTAATGGTGTACAAGTAAGGGATAATCCAAGGCTAGGAGAGCACTAAAATCATGTAATGCACGCCTAGCCGTGGATTATCCCGCTTATACCATGGCCACTTGCAAGCATTGACAAGTTAAAGCGGTCATTGAGGTTTTTGACTGAAAGGATACAAATCACAGTTAACTTTTGTTCGTTGTTCGTTGAATTCTGCTCTTAATCATACACAGAGATAAAGTAGTGCTATAAGATTACATTTATTTGAATGGAGTATAGTACATAGTTATTCGAGAGAGAGCGAGATTGTGTGTGTGTGAATTACCTGTGTCTGTGCTGAGTCTCTACTACTCATCAAGATGTGAGTTTAATTACTGAAATGGCAACTGTATGTTAATATGGTTACAGTTGTTTATAGGCAGCACATTAATTTAGAATGGTGATTAAACTGACTGGAACTACCTATGCATAATATGGTTTTAACGCACACCTTCCAGCCAATCAGCATCGAGTATTCAGACAGACCATGGTATAAAATCAGTGAAACAACTCTGTTTACTTGCATGAAAGCAGCTATAAACAGCCGGTCCCTCACCAGCCTCTCTCAACGCTCTGCCTTACCTCATACTGTTGCACAGTGCTGACACTGGAGACTCCTTCCACAAAAGTGACATAAACCTCAACACATTTTTAATCTGTTTATGTGGTGTGTCCATTATACAAGTCCCCACGTATGTTGTTACCATAGAAACAATAACATTTTACAACAAGCGCATGAATAGAAACCTGTGATTTGTGTTTAGAAACAGTGTCTTGGCATAACGGGAAAAATGTCATCACCCCACCATCTCCTGAGAACTTTTGTTGTTATACAGTGGAAAAAGGACAGAGGTTCTCATCTGATACAAGGACAAGCACTATAACATTAATGCACACAATGGATTAATGCACACATATAAAACCGTTAATGCACACATATAAATAGAGATGTCAACAGAGTTTAGGGTGAAAAAATAAACAAGTCTGTTGAAACCTGTGATTAGAATGAGTTCATTCGGACTGATGAAAAATCCTTGCGTGTGAACACGGCTCGCTGAGGGAAGTCAACCATGATGGCCGCCATATTTGGACAGAAACACACATTTGCTGCACAGATGCTTAGAAAATGCTTCCAAGCTTTAACAGCGAAAGACCTGGTAATTAGTAAGATCCAGTCATGTCAGTACAACACAACCTAGATCTCTGTAGTGTGTGTATGTGTGTGAGAGAGAGTGAGAGTGTGTGCGTGAAACAACGGTCAATGCAGTCAAGTTGTGAAGCCAAACATTAACACAGCAGACTAAACACTTTGCGACAGCTCATGAAATGAACCAAAACAAAAGCCTGCCGATGTTTTAAAAACACGGCCGAGAATTTGAGCGAGCGCTTATTTGTTCCTTCGCTTCTAAGCTAACACACATGCAGAAAGTGCAAATAAAACATTTAAAGCCTACGCAGTGGACTTTGAAGATGCTCACAGCCGGTGTTTATAGCGTCCCTTCATACTGAGCTGTTGACAGACAGTTACTTCTAAAGGGGTCAGCTGTTAGACACATTTCTCTCATGGTACATGTTAGCGCTTGTTAATTACGAATCATATTCACGTCGATTTAGTCGTAGTTAAAAAGTGAGTGGAAAAGTGAAGTGCGTCGACTGATGTGATGCGTTGATATTAAAATGTTAAAATAGTTCATAACATGTAAGCGCTAACGCCTGAACACAAACATTAGGTTTTGCTTTCTCATAACTGTGAGAAAAGTACTAATTATCATTCTTTAATTTAATATTTGACTAGCTAAAGCTGATTTTGTTTTCTTACTAATCGTATGTATGAGCTGAAAAAAAAATCCTCAGGAGAAAAGTATTACGTGGCTGAGAAAACCCCATTGGAAAACTGTGCTATGGTCCGTAATACATGTTTGTGTTTACATGGCTGTCCTGTCAGTCATTTTATAGACATGGCAACAGACACACTCCTTCACTGCACACCATGCTAGCATGTTAATACCGCCTATTACGAAGAAAATAGGACAGCGGTGCACTTGTGGCCATTCTCATAAATCATTATGAGCCAGATTTTGCGTGTTTATAGTGTTATATGGTGCGCTTGAGAGTGATGTCATGACAGTTCTTGCTAATGCTAACTTTAGTTGAACCACCGCTTTGTGTTCATGGGTGGGGTGAAAAAGAGGGTGGGCGCAAAGAGTTCATTCAAATCTTATTCAATTTATTTGTTTGTGCTATACACTAAAGACATTTGGGATCAAAAAGTGGATATGAGAAGACAGTTTAGGATTTCAGCTTTTATTTCCTGGTATTTACATCTAGATGTGTTAAAAAAAAATATAGAACCTTTTGGATCAGACCACCCAATTTTTAAATTTTTAAATTTGTACTTGAAGTACATTAAAGTAAATAACACTTAATACTTGATTGCATATCCCTTGCTTGCCTGTGACTCATTGACATCACCAAATTGTTCGTTTGTTCTTTTGTGATGCTTTTCCAAGCTTGTACTGCAGCTTCTTTCAGTTGTTGTTTGTTTCAGGTGGTTTCTCCCTTCAGTCTCCTCTTCAAGAGGTAAAATGCTGCTCAGTTGGGTTAAGGTCTGGTGAGTGACTTGGCCAGTGTAAACCCCCCCCCCCCCCCCCCCCCCCATAAAGTCCCATTGTAGAGTTGGAAGTGTGTTTTGGATCATTGTCTTGCTGCAGGATAAAGTTCCTCCTGATTAATTTGGATGCATTTCTCTGTAACTTGACAGACAAAATGTTCCTGTAAACTTAAAGTAAAGTTATTCTGCTGCTAGCATCATGAGTTACATCATCAATAAAGATTAGTGAGTTTGTTCCAGAAGCAGCCATGTGAGCCCAAGCCATGACACTACCTCCACCATGTTTCACAGGTGAGCTTCTATGTATTAATTTTTTAAACAATCAGTTTAACAGGGCGCACCTGGGCGGCAATCAACACCTGTCAGTCTTATGTTTCGATATTTCTGATCACTTGAAAAAATGGGTGGGTTCAAACAAAAGGGGCCATGTTCTAAATTGTATCTAGATGTAAATATGAGGAAATGAAACCTGAACTTCCGATCTGTCGCCTCAGATTCATCTTTTGAGCTCAAACCTAAATGTCTTCAATGTATAGCAGAAATAATAAAATTGGCCTTGATGTTCTGAGGAATTGTACCTAATGCACCTTTAACTAGGGATGGAATTTTGGGAACCGAAAATTTTCAGCCCATAATGGCATTTTCGATTTTTGACCGAAAGTTAAAAAAGGCCGAAAAAATATGCTGCCACACCCCGCCCATCAGTGTTCGGTGCTCAGATTTCACTCTCAGTCTAGCCGACGGTTATCGTTGCACTGCACCATTACTACAGTAGATCCGTGACTTAAAGAACATTACCAAGGGTGTAACCATGGTATGGACATTGTGGGGTCCAACGAACTTGGCGGGAGGATATGCAAGTGAATGTAATGTTAATGGTCAAAAACTGGAACTGACGTTAGCCTAGCCTACTTCGTGGGTGTGCAAATACCAAAAGTTAATTGATGTTCTTAAGAACAAACCAAGCCATGGTATGATGCATTCTATACTAAGCTAAGGTTACCTACTATTTAGGTATCTAGTTACTGTCTGAAAAAAAGCTTGTATGCTCTGCTGTATTTTTCTACGCATGGCTGCTCTCTCCATTTCTTACAGACTGAGCTGCTAAAATATATCAACAAACTTGCGTTGAGTATGGGCGCAACCAAGTGTACAATTGGAGGCGGGGCACACACCTATTTTCCTTATCAAACGGAAACACATTAAAAAGGAACAGACATAAATAAATAGAATAGATGAAGAAAAGACAGATCAGTTGGCATGGTACATTAAATGGGGACATATAGAAAATATTTTGTGCTGTATATTGGGGAGGACAGACTGGTATGTCCTCAACATTGGGGGGGCGACCCCCCCAAAGAATGCGTGGTTACGCGATTGAACATTACTATGACATGGAGAAAAAGCAGCGTGCATGGGAAGTGATACAGGCAGAGGTGGATGTGATGAATGCATCTACCGAAGGAGCAATGCGCAGCACAGAGCAGAGAAATGTGCCAGAGAAATGGGTGCATACAAGTGATGAGGTGCAAACTTCCTCACTTTATGACATGTTTGATGAGATTCTACAGAAAAGTGCCTGATCCACAGCAGTGCCACGACAAGCGCAGTTATGCTTTCCACTGTGTGCATGAATTGGTGTTTATCTCCCCCAAGCACCAGCACAGAGAGTGAGAGACTATTCACTGCAGCATCTCATGTATCTTGATGAGAAGAGGAACCGTCTCTCCCGCCAGAAAGCTGAGCAACTTTTGTTCTTGAAGAGAAACCTGCCACTTTTGCTTAAATAGAAAACAGTCCAATTTGCTATGTGTGTAGCAATTACATTAAAATTCGCATAGCCCTGTGAAACTTTGTTCTTCAGTTGAGGCTACATCTGTTGTTTACAGTTTGAGGTTGGTTTTAGTTCTATCGCTGCTGTTTAGCACAATAATCTTTAATTAATGTGGAAATACGTTTATATAAACAGAATAGAGGAGATTACTTGACTGCTGTTTAACATATCATAATAATTTTCTAGAACTTTACATTATTTGGATAATTGGATTAGAAAAAATCTGTTAAATTTGTTTATTACAGAACTGAATGACGAATAATACATTTAATTTTGTTTTTGTTTTGGTGTGTTAATTTCAATAAAAGTGTGATCATTCTATCCTGTTCTTAGTTTTAAATTGATTCTGATATTAGTAATAAAAGTCTAATATTAATAAAATTACAAAATAACTTTTTTAAAATGGGTTTTTAAAAAAATTCCTTTTCAGTTTCGGTTTTCGGCCAAGTGCGTCCAGAATTTTCAGTTTCGGCCCAGAATGGTCCTTTCTGTGTATCACTACCTTTAAATAAAGTTTTGCTCTTATGGGTAATGTATCAGAAGCCTCAATTTTAAAAAAATAACGCTAGTTTTACACCTTCAACCAACAAAAAACAAGCATTTTCCATAGCTGTTGCGTAATTACTGTGGTTTATTTATTTATTTAATGTTTTTAGACATAAAATGCTTAGGGTGCGGTTAAGAGGTGTTTTTTTAGTCATTCTGAATTGTACCAAAATTCAATCAATGCCCCAAATAGTGCTGTGCAATATGAGGATAAATTATCAATATCCTGATAAATTATTCTACAATATAATTTTCTGTGATATCGTAAGTATTGTATTTATTTTTTTAAAATAACATTTACAAACTCTGAATGGAGGGAGCTGATTTTATGTTAAAAAGCTGAAATGTATTCTTATACATTCTTATAATTAACAATTAATTTGTTAAGACTTTAAATTAATTTTTTAAAATTATTTTCACAAATTTTATATTTTTTTTCTTCAAAAAATAGATACTGTTTTGCTGGTAGTTTGTTAGCAAACCTATACATTATACAGGTTTTTATTTATTTATTTATTTTTATTTCTAAAATAACGGAGAATATCTTGCTTTTTTAAACAGAGTGAAGTGAACACTGTAGTAGTTTAGTAGTTCATGTTGGGATGAACTGTACCAGCTGGCAGATGGTTTTATCAGGAGCCTTTTGGTTCAAGGACAGAGGAGCAGACAGCACGTCTACCAAAACACACACACACACACACACACACTCTCAAACCAAATACCAACAACCCCAATTACAAAAGGGTCAAAATCTCTGAGTGCACGACCAAGAATTAGTTTAACTTCAGCCGTTATAACACACTAATCTTATACTATATCTGAGCCTAGAAAAATCTGACAAGATTTCATTGACTACGTTTAAATGGACAGCAGTAATCTAATTACTGACCTTATTCTGAATAAGACAATACTGTGATTAAGATGTTTACATGAGTCGCTTTTAGACTATTCTTTTCATGTACCCATTTTACATGTTATAGAACACAGATTGATTAACAGCACACATCATTACGTCACCACGCCACGCCGTCCGACGTCCCTCCAGAACTTCATGCAGTTCGCCTTCGTTATGGTACCGTATACAGTTTGGGGTGTTTCATTTTTAATTTTACGTAAGCTTCAAGTGCAGTTAATTATTTGTCATGCTATACGTGCAAACAGACGACTGCTTGAAGCTATAGGCTGCGTCCAAAACCGCGTACTTACCTACTGTATAGTAGCTGAGATGCATGTATTTCGCCTATTATATAGTAGGTAAGTATGCAGTTTCGGACACAGCCGTGCTCTCGTTTGCCATAAAACGGTTGAGCACTGCCGGTGAAAACTCCCACATGACATTAATAGTGTGATTAAGGTGTGTACAGTGAGGGAAAAAAGTATTTGATCCCCTGCTGATTTTGTACGTTTGCCCACTGACAAAGAAATGATCAGTCTATAATTTTAATGGTAGTTGTATTTGAACAGTGAGAGACAGAATAACAACAAAAAAATCCAGAAAAACGCATGTCAAAAATTTTATAAACTAATTTGCATTTTAATGAGGGAAATAAGTATTTGACCCCTCTGCAAAACATGACTTAGTACTTGGTTTAAAAACCCTTGTTGGCAATCACAGAGGTCAGACGTTTCTTGTAGTTGGCCACCAGGTTTGCACACATCTCAGGAGCGATTTTGTCCCACTCCTCTTTGCAGATCTTCTCCAAATCATTAAGGTTTCGAGGCTGACGTTTGGCAACTCGAACCTTCAGCTCTCTCCACAGATTTTCTATGGGATTAAGGTCTGGAGACTGGCTAGGCCACTCCAGGACCTTAATGTGCTTCTTCTTGAGCCACTCCTTTGTTGCCTTGGCCGTGTGTTTTGGGTCATTGTCATGCTGGAATACCCATCCACGACCCATTTTCAATGCCCTGGCTGAGGGAAGGAGGTTTTCACCCAAGATTTGACGGTACATGGCCCCGTCCATCGTCCCTTTGATGCGGTGAAGTTGTCCTGTCCCCTTAGCAGAAAAACACCCCCAAAGCATAATGTTTCCACCTCCATGTTTGACGGTGAGGATGGTGTTCTTGGGGTCATAGGCAGCATTCCTCCTCCTCCAAACACGGCGAGTTGAGTTGATGCCAAAGAGCTCCATTTTGGTCTCATCTAACCTCAACACTTTCACCCAGTTGTCCTCTGAATCATTCAGATGTTCATTGGCAAACTTCAGACGGGCATGTATATGTGCTTTCTTGAGCAGGGGGACTTTGCGCGCGCTGCAGGATTTCAGTCCTTCACGGCGTAGTGTGTTACCAATTGTTTTCTTGGTGACTATGGTCCCAGCTGCCTTGAGATCATTGACAAGATCCTCCCGTGTAGTTCTGGGCTGATTCCTCACTGTTCTCATGATCAATGCAACTCCACGAGGTGAGATCTTGCATGGAGCCCCAGGCCGAGGGAGATCGACAGTTCTTTTGTGCTTCTTCCATTTGCGAATAATCGCACCAACTGTTGTCCCCTTCTCACCAAGCTGCTTGGCAATGGTCTTGTAGCCCATTCCAGACTTGTGTAGGTCTACAATCTTGTCCCTGACATCCTTGGAGAGCTCTTTGGTCTTGGCCATGGTGGAGAGTTTGGAATCTGATTGATTGATTGCTTCTGTGGACAGGTGTCTTTTATACAGGTAACAAACTGATATTAGGAGCACTCCCTTTAAGAGTCTTCTCCTAATCTCAGCTCGTTACCTGTATAAAAGACACCTGGGAGCCAGAAATCTTTCTGATTGAGAGGGGGTCAAATACTTTTTTCCCTCATTAAAATGCAAATTAATTTATAAAATTTTTGACATGCGTTTTTCTGGATTTTCTTGTTGTTATTCTGTCTCTCACTGTTCAAATAAACCTACCATTAAAATTATAGACTGATCATTTCTTTGTCAGTGGGCAAACGTACAAAATCAGCAGGGGATCAAATACTTTTTTCCCTCACTGTACCTGTCTGTAACGCACATCGATAATGTGACTAAAACAGGAATACTCCACATGTCTTAATTCCATTTGTATTTACTTCGAGTATGACTTTAGTCGGATTAAGGTAATCAATAATCGCTTTTTACATGCTAGTTTCTTAATCTGAGTATCGTCTTAATCGGGTTAATATCGGATTATTGTTGTCCATGTAAATGTACTGATTATCATAGGAGGATTTATCAGGTTATACTATTTTCTACATTTTTATAGACTGGTATAGCATTGTAATATTTCATTCATACGCTAGCAGAGTTTTTTTATGATTGTTGCAGACAAAATTGCTTGATTTTGCTGCGACTTTTTAAAAAATTTGCGATGCAGTTTGCAGATGCAGACAACTACTTGAATTGGCAAAATTGCAATTGCATGAAATTTGTTTTTCACTGTATTTCACAGTGATGTTTTTTGGTAAATGAGACCTTTTAACTGTACTCATATTCGACACACATGATTCGAAGAGCTGAATGCTCGTTGTGATGAGGTCATATGATGCGTCTTGTCCCAAATCTACAGAGAATCTGCGGTAATATTGAAAAATTTAAAGATCCTCCGAATACTACGAAGTTTGCTTGATTTTGCGTTCATTTCTATCAAATAAGATAAACAAAATTAAATTAAAATGCATTACATAAGCATACATACATAAATACAATAAAGAATAAGGAAAGGAAATGCAACCAAGAAAAAATAAATAATATTATACTATATACAGTACAAACAAAAATACACATCCATTATTTGCTTTTATTGTTTATTTTATTTTGTATTTAGTTCAGGACCATTTATTTATTAGTATGCTCAGTTTACATTTCATTTCCAATCTGTTCCTCTGCATATATCGACTCGCTGATCTGTGCTGATAAAAACACACATTTGAGTCATTAGTGACCGTTAATAGAGCATAAAAAAGTAGTGCATTAACCTTTTTGACCTTTGCGTGTTATATAGATGGCATCAGATCTAATTTATGGGGGTCTAATAGAGGGGAAAAGACTACTGTTTAACACATGAATTACTAACTCACACACAAACACACATGTACACACACACACCTAACATGTATTGGCTGTGAACAACACAATCCTAAACAGCTGGCGCATCCACCGTTATAACCGCCTGCACCAACCAATCACAAGCAAGTGAATTATCACAATCAGTGCGTACACGAGTCTGATTATAAAGCTAACAAACAGCGTTTGCTACTGAACTAGCACTAAAGACAAGACGCTGTGTTTCGAGTTAGATTCATAGCTAGCGATATCTACCCTGAAAACTGTTTTCTTAACTTTTTATGGCAAATTCTGATCTGATTCATTCCATTTAATACATTAGTAAGATAGTTCTCTTCACCGTGGACACTTGTACTGGTCCTTCATTTGATCAAAAATATATAGAGCTGCACTTATGCTAGGATTTTACCTCAGGAATACAAGTGCTATTTAAAACATGTTGTCTCTTGGACAAATATGGAATAAAACACGACAAAATAATCAATCCTATTCAAGAATTCAATGAGGGTTTATGGTACAATATTATATAACTATAATATATATATATATATATATATATATATATATATATATATATTATATATAATATATATAATATATATATAATATATATAACTATAATATTATCAGCACAAACCAGTTCTTCCAAGTCTTTGGTTTAAACTGGAAGCAGGAAGAGTGACCATATTTTGGAAAAGTGCCTGATGAATCAATAACTCTGTTGACCATTTACTCTACTATCCCCTCCTGTGTAAGTGTGCGTGCATTAAGTGACACCAGATGCTCGGACAAAGGGGTGTGTGTGTGTGTGTGTGTGTGTGTGTGCATTCTGTAGCACATTCCAGTCTGAGGTACTCCAGCTGACCCAGTGCTCCAAAACAAGTCATGCAAACTCTTTCTCTCTCTCTCTCTCTGAGTGTGTGTGTGTGTGTGTGTGTGTGTGTGTGTGTGTCTGTGTCTGTTCAAATAGTCCAGACCAGGTCAGCTGACATAACCTTAGACTCCTGATCTAAGATCAGTGGTATATATATATTTAGCTGATATGTTGCTAGCTCACTGGGGGTTTATTGTGTAATGAAATAAAGCGTAACATTAGCTATATATAGCATGTAGCTACAGGTCATTCGAGTTTAGCGTCTCTGCGCCCTGCCAGGCTTGAGTGGGTTGAGTTATGTACAGAGGTATCTCATGTGCTACCTGTTAACTAACTAAGCTACCTAATGAACAGTCCGTGATATAGCAAGGTTACATTCCTTTTTCAGCAACTCTCCTTTGTGATCTTGCTAGCATGAGTTCTAATTCAAATGCTAGCCTTCCGGATACCGCTTGTGAACTGTGAGACGCTAGTTAGGTTTCCATCCACCTAACAGCTTATCTACACTGCCTGCATCATCTATTAGTATGTTATTAGACCAATGGTAGACTCATGTTTGGATACTTTTCTGGCCACAAGCTTCAGCATCATTAAGGCTGCAATCTGTTGGATCACCGCGCTCCTAGCTGCCAGTTTCTGACCGAAAAACAAACTTTTAAAAACAATTTTGGAAGTTGACAAGACTAAATTAATTTTTTTCTGGACTTGCCTCGAGCTTATTAATTACATCATGTTACTCTTGTTGACTACCTTACAATTTCAAGGCAACACCTACGTCACATGGTTGTTTACAGCATAAGAAGCGTACAACAAAGTATAATGGGTAGTTTTATAATTATTCATACTACTCAAGCCATCCCATTCTAATTTACCAAGTGTGTAACCCCAACATCACACGACTGGTCACTTGCTGTACAAGAATAGGAAGGTACCATATATATTAAGGTATAATGAGCCATTGGCTAACTCACTTAATGTGACCAACATGTATTGAGACCTCAGCTTGTTGCTCCTTTTTAAAATATTTAACACAACATTTACTGAGTAATCATAGCGTGTGCTTATTATGTTACTGACCTTTTAAACACCTCGCTCGGGTTCCTCTCACACTCTCCAGGCTTCAGCGCGTTCTGGATGGCAGGGTCACGAATTTTCTCCTCATACTGCGGTACGAGTTTACTTCTGCAGATCTGTGTCACCAAGCCTCGTATGAATCCGCTCACGCACACTGTGTCAGAATCGTCGGCGCGGCAGAAATGAAACGCCAGGCAGAATTGGCTTAAACCGCGATGATTGCCGTGCTGCGAGCTTGGCCACAGCAGCTCCGTGCAAAGTGCTGTTTTGCCGCTTCCGGGTCCTCCAACCAGCAAAACACCCCATGATCCTGATTTCCCTGCACCTGATGCAGCGCCACCCCCTGAGATGGGCGGACCTTCCCTTCCTGAGCCACAGGAAGTGCCAGTTTTCTCCTGAAGGCAGTGCTGGATCTTGTGGAAAACCCACTCACGGCAGTAGAAGCGCTTTCCCTGCAGTAAACTTGTCTGAGCCATGGTAACGGATTTATGGCTAGCTACGCACACACCAACCCATTGCCCCAGACATGCACGCTTCGAGGGCACATTGGGTTATTCAGTGATGGTGCTTTTTTTTTTTTTTTTTCTTCAAAATCACACCAAAGGAATAGAAATGGCTCAAAACATGGCAGGTTGTTGCAGGTTCAGCCTACAATGCACATTTTCCAAATTTCCCATTCGTGTAGCATGTTAAAAAGTTTTCACATTTATTATGCTGTTATTATTGTGGTAGGTAGGTAGGTAGTTTTTAATATCCAGTTCCTGGACGGTTCATACTGTCCATCCCATGAGTTATTTCACTGTTGCCTTTCTCCCTGGAAAAAAAAATATATATATCAGAAAGCTGATTAACCAATACACCAACACTTCAACATAATGACACACTGGCATCAATACTACACCACAATAATACTACAGATACCTTAATACACTAATACTTCAATATAATGAGATGATATTACAACACATGGATACTACACATTCTCTGCTACATCATACAGCAATACAATGACATTATGATACTGGTTTGAGTCACTAGTACTACAACATACTGATCCTACAGCCATTCTGATACATCAATACACCACTTCAACACAATACATCAATACTACACCTAGGCCTGGGCGACAAAACGGTATTGGTATTTATCGACGGTACACCTTTATTGGTAACGGTAGAAAAAATATTTGGTACAAAGCACAATAAAATGTAAACAGACATGAAGTTTGGCTGCATGAACAACCCTCAAGTGTGCGCCATCCCTGGATCAAAAACAGCCTATCATGTGCCTTGAAAAAGGAGTGTGCTACGAGAGACAAGCAAACAGCCAATAACAAGTTGCATATCTGTGGGGTTCGGTTGCATCATCGCCACGTGAGATCAGAACACACGAATACATGCGAGGACTGGCGAGGAGATTGTGAATAAAAAAAAGGACATCTCAGCTCACCAGTGTGGCGTTTTATTTGGTTTATTTTCGTCTGACCGACATCAGAACACCGTCGTGTGTAAGCTTTGCCAAAAAAAGAAAAAAAAAAAAACGTCCCAGCCAAGTACGGAGAAACAAGCTGCGAGATTTGTAATGCGCATGCGCAGCGTTCCGCACATGTACAGTGCGTGTGACTCTGAACAGTGGGCAATGGAAGAAATGTAACATTTTGCCGCTTTTTGTTTTTTCTGTTAAAATGTCGGTTTCCTCAGAGCAGGAGCTTGACTTTTCAGACACGGACCTCAGCACAGTGTTACCCGGAAGAAGTTGGGGGGGGGGGGGGTCTGTGGTGACTTGGGGGGCAGGGCAGTGGTGCCTTGGGGGGGCAGTGATGGCTTGGCAGCTAAGACTCTGGGTTACTGATCGGCAGGTCGGGGGGTTCAATCCCCAGCACTGCCAGGCTCTAGGTTACTAATCGGAAGGTCGGGGGTTCAAGCCCCGGCAATGCCAAGCTGCCACTGTTGAGCTCTTGAGCGAGGCCCTTAACCCTCTCTGCTCCAGGGGCGCTGTAGCATAGCTGACCCTGTGCTCTGACCCCAGCTTCCTGACATGCTGGGGTTTGCAAAGAAAACAATTTCACTGTGCTGTAATGTATATGTGATCAATAAAGACTCATTATCATTAAGGAAGAATTAAAGTGGAAGATTTATACGAGGCTAGGCTAACTATGCTAACAGGCTGAGCACAAACAAGAGCACCAGGAGTCCCATTCTGTGCTATAATGTGATGTTGATCACCCTTAAAGTTAGCCTTTAACATTGCACACATTTTGTAACATTTTATTTAATAAGTTCAAGAGTTTCTTTAACACTGATTTATTTAATCTTCATATAAGATGTAAGGGAATATATTTGTTTAAATTCTATTTTGTTTTTGACTGTTAACGCTAAAATTATTTGTTGTCTGACTTAATCAAGTGGGTAAATAAAATAAAAAACTAACTTTTTTTCTACTGTTCTTTGTTTAAAAAAATATTCAAATTGATCAATAATTATCAATACCGAATGATATGAAACATTATATAGTGATAATTTTTTTTTGCTGTATCGTCCAGCCCTAACTACACCACATTAATATTACTGATACTTTCATATACAACGATACTACAAGTACTATGATACACCATTATTTTGATACAATGAGACAATATAATGACACATGGATACTACAGATACTCTGCTACATCATCGCACCAATACAATGATACTCTGATACACTGGATTGATTCGCTAAAACTACAACACACCGATACTATAGACACTCTAATCAATCAATACACCAACGATTCAACACAATGACACACTGATACACCAATACTACCAGTACTCTGATACATCGATACAGTGATATTATGAGACATGGATACTACAGATACCCCGCTACATCATCACACCGATACAATGATACTCTGATATACTGGTTTGATTCACTAATACTACAACTCACTGAAACTACGGATACTCTGCTACATCAATACACCACCACTTCAACTCTTATACTGGATCAATACATAAATACTACACCACACTAATACTACAGATCATTTGATATGCACAGACACTACAGATAATCTGATAGACCGAAACAATACTATGGCGCATGGATACTACAAATACTCTGCTACATCAACAAACCGATACAATGATAATCTGACATACTGGTTTGATTCACTAGTACTACAACACACAGCTACTACGGGCATTCCGATACATCGATACACCAACACTTCAACACAATACAGCAATACTACACTACATTAATATTACTGATACTTTCATATACACCGATACTACAAGTACTCTGATACACTGATACGTCAATACAGTGATATGACACATGGATAATACAAATACTCTGCCACATCAACACACCGATACAATGATACTCTGATATATTGGTTTGCTTCACTAGTACTACAACACACTAATACTACAGATCCTTTGATATGCACAGATACTATAAATAATCTGATACACCGAAACAGTACTATGGTGCACGGATACTACAGATACTCTGCTACATCAACACACCGATACAATGATACTCTGATACACTGGTTTGATTCACTAGTACTACTACTGCACTACAGTGAAACACTACAGCTAGTTCACCACAACGGTCCTCTAATACTAGATCAGTATATCAATACTACAGATACTCTGATACACACATACTCCTACACAGTGATATACCCGCCCCACACACCAGTATAATGGCATGCCCCAAAAAAAGTGGACAAAGAGAAACGATATTCTGATAATCGGAAACACTTGTAGCTGTAATGAACGTGTAATGAACGTGTAATGAATGTGTAATAGACTTAAGTGTCCGCCAAAATCGGGTTCATTTCCCTATTGATCACATAAATCGATACTTCGATAATCGCGGCGACTTCTCACATCAAAATCCATTCCTTTCTCGACAGACTGGAGTTAACATCTATTATGTCAGGTTATCAGGCGCACAGGGAGATTTATGGATTTTGAGAAAGGACCAAAAATGAAAATAAAACTGTTTCTTTAAAAAGCCTAAATCAGTTGTCTAGAACAGTTCAAAAGAGTTCCAGCTCTTACTGTAACGTTAACAGACCCCGCATATGTGCAAAAGGTTTTTTATAAACAACACAACAGAAGAAATGTTGCGCTTGCAGTGTTGCATGCCTCATTTTTTGTTATGATAATATGATACAATTCGCATAACACTGTAGTGTAACTTCAGCCTGATATGCACGCGAATTTTGTCCCCTGTTTTATTTATTTATTTAATTTTATTATTATTATTATGCTCGTGCTGCATTTTTTTTCTTTCTCAGCTCAAATGACCAACGCTTTTTCTTCTTCTTCTCCTGCTCTCACCTCTCACTCAATCCGTGCTTCTCGTTAAAATCCAGACCCGATGATTAAAAAAAAAAAAAAAAAAAAATCCGATTCCGGAAAAGATATCCGTCGTTATTTGTTAGTGCAAAAAAAAACCCCACAATAATACAGACTCTTATTTTTTTTCATATCTCGCTTTTCGCCCCCGCTTGGTTTAGTTGCTCGGCTCTTTTCTTCCAGCGGGACTCCGGAGCGCTCGCGCATACAAAACAGACACCGAGGTGGGCTGCTTGCGGTGTTGCCAAATCCACGATTTTAGCGCGGATTTTACCCTACTTTTTAACCTGGATTGAACATGAGCATGTGTTACTGTATGAAGGCATTATATTGCGTATCAGTGACTTGGTCTACTCATACACACCTATTCTTTATGACAATACACTTTCATTAAATGTATGTCCTAACCGTAGTATTCTTTAAATTATATTTTGTAATTATGTTGGAATGGTGAACTTTTAAAGCAGCAGTGACATTTGTGTGCATCCGTCTCGATTAAAGTGCCTGCCATTTAATTTGATATAATTTGAAAACGCTATATTTTCTGATATATTTTGATACATATTTCGGGGTTTGTTTCATATTTTATTACGCCGTTTCGTTCCAAGGTACACAAGCTATATAGAGGAATGACAATAAAAACCCACTTTATGTGACTGGACACTGGATTTGGCGGTTTTAAATTGTGAATTAACAGACCTACCTGGCAACCCTGAAAAAACGTCACTGCTGGAGCCGGAAGTAAACTCCCAAATCGAAAAATAAATAAGCTTGCATGAATTCAAATTTGATTCACGAACCAGAAAGCTCTTTGATAAGCAAAAAATATGTTTGCACACGCGAAATGTATTCTATATATAATGTGTATGTATATATATATTTTTCCCTCATATATATTTTTTCTAACTCTACTTTAAGAACTACATATCCATAGACAAATCAGATACTGTCGTCACATCCGGGTATTAACCAGATAACCAGATATACAAATGTAGTTAACTAATCGAATTTTTTTTTTAATATTTCATCTCTTTAATGCGGAAAATGTTGCCCAGGAACGTAGTGACCGGTAAACACAATGGATATGATTATAAGTTGTAGGTTGGTAGCAAATCACAAATGATTAGACATACTTTTAAAGTGAGCTATAAACAAAACCTGTGACTGAGGTGAATGGGGGATTACCCACACGAAGCAAAGGATGCTGGGATTTGGGTTTTTTTTTATAAAACATTACTAGGGCGTTATAGAATTAATCATCAAAAGCCCATTACACTCCCAAACACCTCTATAGAATATGAGTGAGTAGAATATTATTTAGTATTTAGTCATATCCTATGTTTTGCTTTTCAGACCAGTTCTCTGAATTCAAAAATTCAAAAAACATTTGGTGAAAAATATATATAGTCTGTAGTCAGAGTAATACCCAGATTCCAGAGTAATACCCAATTAGTTCTCTTTAGATATTCATGTATTATTTTTTTTTGTAACTAATGCATTCTCTCATATAGAATATGTTGCATAAGTATGTACCTCCCTTTTCCACATTTTCTACTGATGCAACCTATAAATTAAATGGAAGTAATGTCATGAATCTATACAAAATAGCCCAAAAATTTGCAGTGGATTATTAAGGAAATTGAACAGATATTGTATAGCTGTACTTGTGTAACTGTGACTATAGGAGGCTGTCCACCAAAAGTCAGTCACTGGGTAAGGAGAAAATTATTCAGAGAAGCAACCGAATATTACAGTCCGCACAGGATTTTGCGACTTTTTTTGTGATTGTTGTGGCTGAAATGCTTGATTTTGCTGGTGCTTTTTTTTTCTTCAAAATTTGAGATTCGACTTGCAGAGCTTTTTGTGGGGTTTTTTTTTGTGGAAAACTACTCGCGTTGGTGAAATTGCAATTGCACAAAATTGTTTTGCACGGTCTTTTAGAGTGATGTTTGTTGGTAAATAAGACCTTTTAGCTGTACTCACGTTCAATGGTTGTGAATCAAAGAGGGCTTTGACTGAATGTACGTTGTGATGACGTCACATGACGCGTCTTGGCCCAAATCAGTGGGAAATCTGCTCTGAATATTGAGAAGTCTTCTTGATTTTACGTACTGGATTGCGTTCAGGATTTTACGTTTCTGCCTTCGCAAAATCGTAAAATCCTGGAGGGACTGATTTGAGGTGTGAATACTTACACAACATACTGTATATATGACTTTTCATGTTATTTTCACCCCTCCATGATACTGTTAATGAAAATGATTAAAGCCATCAACATATAAAGTTTGAAAATAATTAAAAAGAATTCCTACTACTACTACTACTACTACTACTACTAATAATAATAATAATAATAATAATAATAATAATAATAACAACAATAATATTAATACATATTTAAATAAAAAAATGAATGACTTTCCAAAAAAAACTTTTCTTCAATTTGAAATATACACTGAGATAATCATTTTTGGTTTAATGCACATTTAATGTATGTATATTTAATTACAACAAGCCTTATTTGCATAAATAAATGAACACTTTTGGGGGGAAAAAATTCCAATCCAAAAATAATTGTAAGAATATCAGCTGTCAACTGTCAAAAAAACTGATTGCTATATTTATTGTTTGAAATCACTCAATTCACCTGTATTCTAAAAAAGATAAATAATCCCTGAATGACTTACATATTAATATCAATCTTTATTTATCTTCTGTGGTGTCCAAGGTTTCTTTTATAATGAAATTCTGAGTTTCAAATTAGCACCAGAATCACAAAACACATCAATATGAACATTGTAACTATATTACTACTTAAAATACACTGCTCTGTACAATGTATTTGGTGTTCTCCATCCATCCATCCATCCATCTTCTATATCGCTTAATCCTTTTTCAGGGTCACGGGGAACCTGGAGCCTATCCCAGGGAGCATTGGTCACAAGGCGAGGTACACCCTGGACAGGGTGCCAATATTTGGTATTCTCGCAGTTCCATTTTTTCTTCAAGACTTTCACCAATCCCATAACACTCTAAATGCACCTCCTATTCATCATTAATGGGTTTTGTTTGATAACCTACAATGTAATCATAATTATATTTGAACAAGGACAAAAATTTAACTGCTCTGTCATTTGCTCATGTTTGCTCATGTTGGTCTCTCTCTCTCTCTCTCTCTCTCTCTCTCTCTCTCTCTGTGTGTGTGTGTGTCTTTTTTTAAACCAGCGCTGTAAAACACCCACATGACAATTTAGATATCAAACTAAATGCCTACCCTGATTTGCACTGCACAACGGGCATTTTAAGCTCCCCGTCCTTAAACCAAACTGGAAACCCACTTGGCTGTTTCCCAGGCTATCTGACCCAATCAAGGGAATTTGGATAATGACTGCAATTTTCTCTTGTCTTTGTGGCCAGAGGAGAAGAGTTGCCAAATTTGAACACTAAAGTAGATCTCAAAGGGGTAAAAGTTTCAATCCTACTGTGCTAATCAGCTGCCTCGGAGAAAATGGAAAACCTCCTGTGGGGTCTACTTGGCACCTACACGCCAACGTGTCTCATTATAACTAACAGACCTGTGATTTCTCTTCCATTTCAGTCAGTGAGGGGGAGATCCTGAGTGCTGTGATTATGTAAAATATCAGCTTTCCACATCTGGGGCTCATTCTGTGTGCTAAGCTCTTCACATCCCAGCTCTGAAGATTTCTGCTTAGTCATGGTTAAACTCTGAGGATGCAGCAATATTACAGATGATTTGGTGAAATCAAATATCAATCAGCCAAGACACATTTGGTGTCTAAGATTTTCTTTAGAGATGCACCGATACTAAATTTCTCAGCCGATACCGATAACCGATTATTCAGAGTGATATCGACCGATACCGATAACCAATAGCGATAGCTCTGCCTTTTATGCCTTCTTATAAATTAATAATAATTAATTCCACAATTCTGAAGGAAATGCAAACAAAAACTTTATTCTCTCCATTTCAACAAGTTTTAACAAGACCAGTAACTGGTCTCATAAACAGAAAACACATTACTCTAATTAACATTAACACATGAACTAAATTCTGAAGATTAAAGTAAGATTTCTTATCTTATTGAATGTTATTAATTCATATTAACAGAATTAATTGACTGAATTCTAAAAAAAAACTCCTGTTAGTCTCTCACTCACCACAAATAAAAGCATTTCTACTTGATCAATGACATCAAACTGGTAATATATAATATAAACTTTTTTATATATTAACATTAACTGGATATGAAATATACTACTCTACAAATATATTTTTCTGTGCAATATATACTATTTTGTCAACTCATCTTCATTTAAATCTTTCAACAGTGAACTGGCCCTTTAATTCAGCTCGAGCAGCTCGGCAAAAGAAAATTAGACCCGACGCAGAAACTCCCGCTTCACTGCTGAAGCTTCCGGTGTAAAATTTTAGCAGTGCAGAGATTACAGAGCTTACAAACTGCAGTTTTGTCATCATTCCACACAAGATACATCTTCTTTACACACAGCATGAAATTCATGTGTTTTCCCGCCCTCTTTTGATTGACAGGATATAATCGGCCCTGATCATTGTATGTTTTTAAACTATCGGCCCATAGCGTGAAAAATTGCCTTTATCGGCCGATGCCGATTATTGGCCGATACATCGGTGCATCTCTAGTTTTCTTCTTTATTTTTGACCTGAAACTATGACAATAATGTAGGCAGCAGTTCTGGTTGCAAGCCATATCACAGGTTTATATTAATGTGCTTATTCTAACACATTATTATTCCTATCAGAGGTGAAACAATCAGATGATTCAGACTGATGTATCAATTTAAATGACGAATGATTATGTACCCTTAGTCTCTGACTTGCTGAACCAGTACGAGAATGTATTTAATGACGGAGACTTCAAAGCACTACTGTAAGTCACTCTGGATATGGGCGTGTGCCAAAAATGCTGTAAATGAACATGATTGAAATTAATCCAGGCAATAATTATAAATGAACTATTATTGATTATACTTAATTAGAAACAAATTATTATTGAAAAAGGGCAGACTACACTAGCCAATTCTGGGTAACTGTATGTGGAAGTGGGTGGATAGAGCTATCCTCAGAGTGTGTTATGCCACCCCGAGATGCAGCATGAGCAGAAGCATGATAGACATTTATTTAATCATTCATGGAAGGAGTCCCCAGTGTCAGCGCTTTGTACAATTGGTAAGTTTTTTGCCAAAAGTGAGAAACAAAAATGACTGTTTGTCGCTAACATTAGTGATGACACTAACTTGTTTCATCAGTCAAATGTAACTATAAACAGATAAAAAGTATGATGGGTCATTCTTTATTATATACTCAGCGAACACTTTATTAGGAACCCTATACTAATACTGGGTAGAGCCACCCTTTGCTCTCAAACCAGCCTCAATTCGTAGCATGTGGCACAGATTCCATAAGATGATGGAAACATTCCTTTGAGATTCTGGCCCAGAATGACATGATTGCATCACGCAGTTCCTGCTAATTTTTCATTTGCACGTTCATACTGCGTATCTTCTGTTCTACCACATCCCAAAGGTGTTCTATTGGATTCAGATCCAGTGACTGGGAAGGCCCCTGAAGATCATTGAACTCATTGTCAAGTTCATGAAACCAGGTTGACCATTAGAAAATGGGTAAATTGTGGCCATGAAGGGATGCACATGGTCAGCAATACTCAAATAGACTGTGCCATTCAAATGATGATTGATTGGTATTAACAGGCTACAAGTGTGGCAACAAAATATTCCCCACACCATTACACCACCTCTACCAGCCTGAACTGCTGACACAAGTCAGATTGGGTCCATGGATTCATGCTGTTGTTGCCAAATGCTGACCCTACCAGAAGTCAAGATTCATCAGACCAGGCCATGTTTTTCTAGTCTTCAACTGTCCAGTTTTGGTGAGCCTGTGCCCATTGCAGCCTCGGCATTCTGTTTTTGTTTCACAAAAGTGGAACCCGACGTGGTGTTCTGCTGTTGCAGCTCATTCGCTTCAAGGTTTGACGTGTTGTGTGTTCTGAGATCCTTTTCTGCTGACCACAATTGTACAGTGCGGTTATCTAAGTTACTGCAGCCTTTCTACCAGCTCAAACCAGTCTGGCCATTCTCTGTTGACCATTTCATCAACAAGGTTTTTCTGTCAACAGAACTGACACTCACTGGATGTTTTCTCTTTATTGCACCATTCTGAGTAAACTCTAGAGACAGCTATAATCATGCCATGGTCAAAATCACTGAACATTGAGTAGTTGTACAGGTGTATTAATAATAAATAAAGTGCCTAGTGAGTGTATACTGTATATATAGGATGGGAATGTAAATTCTAGTGCTTGAAATGGAGCATCAGTTGTTGGTGTTCTGTTTGGTTCCATAATAACTGCTTTTATACTCAATAGGCATTGCTGCTTTACCTCCATAAAAGTTTATTCTTTATAGTTGATCCATATTGTAATACATTTATTATCCGGACGACAGCTAGCATGAAAGTAGGTCTGTGTGTTATATTAGCAAACAGATGGTGACCCAGTTTAGGCTGGGGATATGTATTATTAGAAGATAGATGCTTGCTGCTGTCTTTTTGTCCAACTTTCCCTGCTGGGATTGGGTGGGAAAACACCCGGTTCTAGTGATCTTCAGAATAACAGCATAACCAAAATGCTGAACATTTTCATGAGGATGGTACTAATGTCCATAGCCATTTACCTGACTGCACCTTATTAAGAAAATGAGAATCAAAGTCAAATATATATATATATATATATATATATATATATATATATATATATATATATATATATATATATATATATATAATCCTTAAGATGTCTATTAAAACAGTAAACACTGCTAAAATTTGCATGCCCAGAAGTTTACGCTACATAAACAAAAATATGAGTGATGTTACCTTTTCTGTTAACTAGTCCTTTATTTCCAACTAACAGATCAGACCTTGCTACAAATATCAATGGATAAAAATTAAATATATAGCATATGATAAACACAAAATGTAACACTACTCGGCCCAACTAACAAGTTACTTGTTTTAAAAAAATAAAGATGATGCTACTTTGTACTGAAAAGTATAGTTAGTGAAACTAGCTTTGCTAGTTACATTAATTGCTTGAGTATGGTAGCCAGGTGAATTTTTTTTGTAATGAAATTCTGAGTCAACTTCTTTCAACACATTTTGAATAGTTGAAAAGTTGTATCTGCTTGGACTTTATTGAGGGTCAAATCTTTATGGCTTAATATCCAAAAATCACGAATTTTCAAGAATTAAAAAAAAAACTTTCAAGGTTTCAATCAGGTTGTGCATGAATGTTGTTAAAAATCATGATTAGTGCGCTAACTAGCCAATTGCTGTTAAAAGAATTATTAGCAGTGGTAACTAGCCAATATTCTCTGCAAACATTACCTAGCTAGATTGGACAAAGATGAATTCATCTCAACTGTGATATCCTTTATCCTTATTTTGTGACTGTTGCAGCCAAAAATGCTTGATTTTGCTTGGGATTTTTGCAAAATTTGCAATGTAATTTGAGATTTTTTTGTGCTTTTTTAAAAAAAAAATTTTATTATTTTTTTTTAGAAAACTACTTGAATTGGCAAAATTGCCATTTTAGCTGACCTTTTAGCTGTACTCATGTTCAACGCACGTGAATCGAAGAGGGCTTTGGCTGAATGCATGTTGTGATGATGTCACATAGCGCATTCTGATGACGTCAAATGACACGTCTTGGCCCAAATTTGCTGAAAATCTGCGGTCATTTTGAAAAATTGCAAGCTCCTCCGAATATTGTGAAGTTTCCTTGATTTTATATAAATTTTTGCAATCGCAAAATCCTGGAGGAACTGATTTAATTGAATAAATAACATTAATCTTGTCAAAATACGAAAACATATTTCTAGTTAATGGTGACTAGTCTGCTAGTTTTTGTAGCTGGTTAAACGAGAGATGTGGGTCAGTGTTTGATAGAATACTATTTTGAAAGTTATTTTCTGCAGATATCATACATTCTGAGCGACAACTGTGAAAATAAATCATGAAATCCTTCATTTGTGAGGTGTCCTTGAAAATGGCAGAATGGCATTGCAAAGGCAAAATGCCACCAAAGGTAATGATGAATAGTGCCTTCACTCAGACATCAAACTAAATGGCCCTTCAGTGGGAATGGGAATATGAAAGCGTTTTCACAGTGATGTTATCACAAGTATGGCACTTCTTTCTGGATGTTATGTGGGTGTATGAGTACTTATCACGACACTAAGGACAGGTGAGCAAAATGCAAAATAAAAAGTCATGGCAGTGTTCAGACTGTCTCTGTCTGCAGAGAGCAGTCGAATAAGAGAATGGAAAATGTGGCACTTCAGCCACCCAGATGAAAGAAAGGGTGGCGGGGGAAGGGCACACACACACATACACACACACACTAACAGTCTGTGTGGGTGTGTCTAAATGTGACCTTAATGCTGCAGTGTAAACACACACACACACACACACACACACATGCTTTCAATTCACATAACTAACCCTGAGGTCCGCATTGCACTAGGATGTTAGGACAAATCTTTAAAAAAAATAAAATAAAAAAATACCCAGTTTTGTGTGTGTCTGGTTGCATTTGGACAGTCCTATGACATTTCTACATTTTTGGACAAAGTTGATTCTAATTTAATATGCACAATTATAGTTCTGTAATTTATTATTATTATTATTATTATTATTATTATTATTTTTAATCATTTTAACCTTACAATAAGCTGTACCAAAACTGTGACCAATAAACTGTAGATGAGGGTGAATCTGTTTAATTTATCATGATGACATTATCATTATAATGTGCGCTAACTGTCCACTTCGCTAGTTACCTCACTAGCAAGCAGTATGGCTAATGTTAGCAAGTGACATAGGTGCTAAGCTTAACATGATTTAAATGATTTGTAATAATGCTTCATTATTATTTCAAGTAAATGAAAGCAAATGTTGAATAATGATAGTTACATGTGTAACTGTGGTCCTGTGAAACCCATATAACTGCCATGGGTGGAGAGAATCCTCTAGATGCCGTTTAGTGCATGTGTGCATGCATGCCAAACCTGAAGTGAAAAATGTATGTGCAATAAATACTGCGATCATGCAACCATATTTCCCTGGAACTTTTTTCTATGAGAAGAAACCTTAGTGGTTGTCATGGGTTTACCTGTGACTAACATCCTGTTTCACCCTTCTCTCTCAGGGCAGTGAGAATCACCTGCATGAAATATGACGCAATATTATGAGGAACCAACAAACTTTAGGACTGGAAAGGTGTTCAGAGATGGCCGCTGCACTCATGCCACTGGGAGGGGTGATCTTGTAGTGTGTGGTGACACTCAGGTAGCAGCATCTTAGATTTCTTGGAGCTGCACACCAAGAAGGAGGAGATCCTCGTCGAGATCCTCATAGAGGATCCGGAGGACATCCTTGTAGAGTGTAATTTCACAGTAGGGGCTCTACCACCTATAGACCATGGTGATAGTCCACCACCTCTGTTTATACAAGGGAACTCACCTCCCCAGTCTTTCCTCTGAAGCAGAAGAACAGATGCTTTGAGGATTCGATGACTGCTGTTCAGTCTAAATAGTGCAGTAGGGCACATACCAGACACAACAAGTAACAGTCTGCAGGTTGTCCCTCAATTGAGAGATTTAGGTCACTGCGGAGTCAATTGGCCATGCACAATGAGCCGATAGCCAGAGTATGCAGCGCTCCCACTCTTTTTGCTGAGGTGATCGCTAGTTTTTAGTGGAACCCATATCAGTTTGGCAACTTCCCTGTAGTCAAAATTAGGGGCCTTAAGGGACTCTAGCACAACAAAGAGAGATCTGCCACCAGGATTCTGGAGAATTGGGGTGAATGGAGGCACCCTACCCTTTCAGAAAGGTTGTAATAGGTTTATGAGCACCTGAGAGATACCATCTATGGTGCTGTGATGCGCTGCAGTGGCCACCACATAACACTGTATGGCAGTCCTTGAAGAAACATTAATATTTGGGAAATGAGCAGTGCAACAAATTCAGTCAAAGGCATGCATACCATTTGCAGAACAGCTTCCTCCAGAGAGGATGGGTACTAGAAGCTCTAGTGCCTGGGTACTAGGCACTATTGCATTCAAGATCTTGGACTGCTAGGTTGCAATCTTCAGTTTACGAATGGTTGCCAGGGGACAAACCAACAGGCAAAGGTGACCTGGCTGGGTGTAATATATCTCTCTGTCTATCTGGAATAAAATCTTCTGGGGTTTCCGAGCCCAAGTGAAAACAGCAGTGGAAACCAAATCTTTGCCCCCTATCTTGGGGCCATGAATAGTAGTGGAGGAGGAAGGTGTACAGTGGATGGTGAGGTATCAGTGGGTTGTCCATCTCTACCAAGGAGAACCACAATCAGCATTGAGTTGATTATCACCGCTGAAGATGTCTACCTGCACCTTTTCTAGATTCGGTTACCAGTGATGGGTGCAGACGGCACTCTCCTGAGCATATAAGGCACCAGTGTACAGTCCCAATACCTGAGTTCCCCCGAGTGAGGCTAACCGTGGCTGGGCCCACGAAACAAACTTCCGTGCAAGGCAGAAAAAAACATTCAACCTTGTGTCAATATGATGACTGATATATATGGCTGTCACAACATTGTCTGCCAACACATGGTAACGTCAGCCCCGGTAAGAAAAACCTAAGGGCCAGATAGCAGATTGCTTAATAAGACGTACATATGGTCTGGTGTGTGTATGAGGCAAGAAAAGAATGGGAAGAAGGCTGTATTCCAGCGGTATTTATTGCAGATACTGGGCCATGCATCACTTCAAGACTTTGTTGGATGATCTGTATGTGCACATGCCTTGTTTTTCCCTGTCTCCTCCAATTCCTGTATTACATTCAATGTCTTCTTCTTTCTCTCATTACCTCTCTCTCTTTCTTTTAGTCTATTTCTCAGTTTCTCTTTGTCTTCTCCACTTTCTCCCTCATCTTTGTCTCTTTCTCATCTCTCTCTCTCTGTCTCTCTTTATCTTCCACCCTCTGTCTTTGTTTCAATATGCCAATCTTTGTGTCATTTTCCATCTATGTTGATTCTGTCACTATTCTCTGCTGCTCAGGCAAGTTCCCATAGCAACAGGAATTCTGGAAAACCTGTTTTTCACACGTTCACCTGCCAAGTCCAGGTGCAGACACATTCTAACCCCCCCCCCCCCCCCCCCCCCCCAACCACCCTCTGAAAAAGACAGACAGAGAGAGAGATTTAACTGACATGCATAGGGGCAAGACATGGATCTGCAGTGACAGGCAACTATTCATACCAGACTGTATGTGTGTGTGAGAGAGAGAGAGAGAGAGAGAGAGAGAGAGAGTCTCTTTGGTCAGTAAAGAATAGAAGAGCAGTTGATTACTAGTGGTAACGCTTGTCCTTTGCCTCAGTTTTATCATACGGTTGCTTGGCATACATTTGAAAAAATATAGCTCTCTTAGCCAGTGACATAAGCTATGCTTTTCGTAATAAAATTCCATTTTTTTCCCCCTAGATGTTGTATGCATTGGGGCTAATTTATTTAAGCCAGCATCTGTGACACATCCGTAAAACGTAATCAGCAGTGACTGAGGGAAATAAATACAAATAAGGTTGATTACTTTCTCAATCACTGATTTTCCTTTTAGATTCCTATTGAGGAGAAACTAACATTACTTCACTTCAACTTTCATGTAACTCAAGTCTATTAAAGAGAATTATGGGAAGGCCTATCTCAAAAGCAAACATCCTGGCTATGAAACACATCCTGAAATGCAGTGCATCGATGGTAAACTTGAAGCATCCACAGTGGCAATTTCTAATATTGTGTGGGTTGAAAAATGCCATGCTTAGTTTGCAAAGTCAAAACTTCCTTACGAAGTTCGACACCCACTCAGACAATTTCTCATTTTCCCTCTCACACCCATACACACAGACACACACCCTTGTTACATAAAGAGAAGGTCATAACTCTGGTGTGGTTTCTTTTGTCTCAGTAAAAAATGAGAGAGAAACGAGAGTGAGAGAGTTCAGATTTTCGAGTCTGGAGTAAAATTACACACCACTTCCAAAGTGTGTGTGTGTGTGTGTGTGTGTGTGTGTGTGCGCAAGCCCTCATGGCTTTGCGTAGGTGTTTGTAGGCTGCTTCTACACTTTGTAAAGATCAGAGTGAGGGAGGGGGCTTACGTGTGTGTGTGTGTGTGTGTGTGTGTGTGTGTGTTGGGTTACAGTATGTGTGTTATCTATATATCTTTTTCTCTCTACAGATATAAAATTAAATATTCAGTATTTAGATCTCCATATAATTATTTGAAATTGTAAACAATCCAAAACCTGCTTAAATAATAAGTATTCACCCACTCAGTATGAATTGTCCTTTTTGCAGCAATTACAGCTTTGAGACGTCTCGGATGTGACTCTTAAGAGCCCTGCACATTTCGATTTTGGCATTTTCTCCCATTAGTCAATGCAAATCTTCTCCAACTCTTCAAAATTAGATGGAGAACATTGGTGGACAGTAATTTTTAGGTCATGCCACAGATTTCCAATTGTATTCAAGTCTAGGCTTTGAGCTTCTTTCCCCTTCTTTTATTGAAGTCATTCCTTTATAGAATTTGTACTGACTGGAACAGGTTCTCCTCAATATTTTGCTTGTATTTGGCTCCATCCATGCTGCCTGTGATGGCAACAAGATTTCCAGTTCCTCCTGCTGGAAAGCAACCCAAGAGCATGACGGTGGTGCTACCACCACCGTGCTTAATGGTAGGAAATGGTGTTACCTTGGTGCTAGGTGTTAAGCAACGTTAGTCTCATCAGACTACAAAACCTTTTACAAAAGCTTTTGTCGCATAGCTTCTAGAAATCTCCATGCATGCATTTATGCTAGCTTCCTTCTGGTCACTTTCCCACAGCGGCCATATCTGTGAAGAGCTGATGATAGTGTAGATGCCTGCACAGGTTCTCCTGTTTCAGTCAGTGAGCTCTGTAACCCCTTCAAAGGTGCAGTGGTAGCTCAACAGTTAAGGCTGTGAGTTACTGCTCAGGAAGTTGGGGGTTGAGGCCCTAGCACCGCCAAGCTGTCACTGTTGGGCCCTTGAGCAAGGCCCTCTGAGGCAACTCAAGGGGCGCAATCTCATGGCTGACTCTGCCCTCTGACCCTAACAAGCTGGGATATGCGAAAAAAGAATTTCACTGTGCTGTAATGTATATGTGACGAATAAAGTCTTCTTCTTCAATGTCGTAGCTGGATTCTTGGATACTTCTCAGACAATTGCCCTTCTTGCCCGTGCACACAATTTGGAAGGACAGCCTGATCTTGGTAGTGTCTGGGTTGGGCCATATTTTTCCACTTTGTTATAATGGATTTCCCAGTGCTCATTGGAAAGTTCAAAGCTTTTCTGAGCCTTTTATAACCTTTACAGTCTTTTTTCCTACTGACAACTTCATCTCAAAGCTTCATGGCCAGTTCCTTGGTCTTCATGAAAGCAGGACTGATCTGAGCTGCCATTTTAGCTGTGAAACTTCCAAAAGTCAGTGATATTTATTGTGCAAGCATACAATTGTATTATTATTTTTATTATTATTATTATTATTATTACAGCTACTACTTACACATAGAGTGTTATACAATGTAGAATGTGTAAAAACTCAATTGAATAATTTTGTTAATATTCATAGTGTATCTTCATGGTATAGTATTGGTAAGTTAAGTACATGGTGGTAAAAGAATAGTATACAGATAATACTTTTGTTTGCTATTTATAATCTCTATGGGGGCACGGTGGTTTAGTGGTTAGCATGCTCGCCTCGCAACTCTGAGGTTTGGAATATCCCACCTCTGCCCTGTGTGCACAGAGTTTTTATGTTCCCCCCATGCTTCAGGGGTTTCCTCTGGGTACTCTAGTTGCTTCCACCAATCCAAAGACATGTGTTGTAGGCTGATTGGCATGTCCAAAGTGTCTGTAGTGTGTGAATGTGTATGTGATTGTGGATTGGCAGTGGATTGGCACCCCATCCAGGGTGCACCCCGCCTTGTGCCCCATGCTCCCTGGGATAGGCTCCAGGTTCCCCATGACCCTGTAGGATAAGCAGTATAGGAAATGAATGGATGGTATATGGTATAATACAACAATTGGCCACTAGCTTCATGCAATTATGCAATGAGCCCATTGTGTGGTAGCAGCACAATGCATAAAATCATGTAGAGACAGGTCATGAGCTTCAGGTAATGTTCAAACTTCAGAATGGGGAATAATGGGATCTTGGTGAATGTGTGTGTGTGTGTGTGTGTGTGTGTGTGTGTGTGTGTGTGTGTGTGTGTGTATGTGTGTGTAAATGAATGAATAATGATAATAATGATAATTAGTTTTTATTAGTCACATATACATTACAGCACAGTGAAATTCTTTTTTCTTGTTATGTCAGCATGTTAGGTCAGAGTGTAGGGTCAGCCATGATTGGACCCCCGACCTTCCGATCAGTAACCCAGAGCCACCACTGCCCCCAAATGAGTGAATTATTTTCTTAATATTATTTGAATCATGTAGTAATACTACTGTAAATGAATATATCATATTACTAGATATTGCATATACTGTATATCACTATATTATTATTATAATACACTAGTATCATACGTTAGGCAGTATTGGTAGTATATTAGTTGTACATACACCGATCAGCCATAACATCGATCATCTCATTACAGTGGCACCTCTCAAGGGGTGAACAGTCAATTTTTTAAATTGATGTGTTGGAAGCAGGAAAAATGGGTAGCATAAGGATCTCAGTGACTTTTACAAGGGCCAAATTGTGATGGCCAGACGACAGGTTCAGAGCATCTCCAAAACAGCAGTCTTGTGGGGTGTTCTCGGTATGTGCAGTGGTCATGGGTTCCCAAGGCTCATTGATGCATGTGGGGAGCGAAGGCTAGCCTGTCATGGTCCGATCCCACAGAAGAGCTACTATAACACAAATTGCTGAAAAAAGTTAATGCTGGCTATGATAGAAAGGTGTAAAAACACATAGTGAATCACAGCTTGCAGTGTATGGGGCTGCGTAGCTAACCCCTGTCCACCACTGAAAGCCACAAGGTGGCCTGGCCTGATGAATCACATTTTCTTTTACATCATGTGGACAGCCTGGTGCATGTGTGTCACTTACCTGGGGAAGAGATGGTACCAGGATGCACTGTGGGAAGAAGGCAAGCCGGTGGAGGAAGTGTAATGCTCTGGGCAGTGTTCTGCTGGGAAACCTTGGGTCCTGGCATTCATGTGGATGTTACTTTGACACGTATCACCTTCCTAAACATTGCTGCAAACCAAGTACTGTACACCCCTTCATGGCAACGGTATTCCCAAATAGCAGAGGTCTTTTTCAGCAGGCTAATTCTCCCTGCCACAATGCAGAAATTGTTCAGGGATGCTTTGAGGAATCTGACAAAGAGTTCAAGGTGTTGACTTGGTCTCCAAATTCTCCAGATCTCAAACAATTGAGCATCTGTGGGATGTGCTAGACAAACAAGTCCGATCCATGGAGGCCCGACCTCACAACTTATAAGACTTCAAGGATCTGCTCCTAACGTCTTGGTGACTGATAACACAGCACACCTTCAGAGGTCTTGTGGAGTCTATGTCTCAACGGGTCAGAGCTGTTTCAGTGGTACAAGGGGGACCTACACAATATTAAGCAGGTGGTTTTAATTTTATGGCTGATCGGTGTATTAATGTTTATCCATCCATCCATCCATCCATCCATCTTCTACCGCTTACCCCTTCTTCAGGGTCGCGGGGGAACCTGGATCCTATCCCAGGGAACATCGGGCATAGGGTGGGGTACACCCTGGACAGGGAGTATTAATGTTTATAAATAGTGTAATTCTTTTTTGTTTTTTAATATATATACAGTACTGTGCAAAAGTCTTAGGCACATGCAAAGAAATGCTGTAGATCAAAGATGCCTTCAAAAATAATGAAATTAAATGTTTCTACATAAAGAAAATTATTATAAAGAGCAGTAAACAGTAATAATTGAAACAAAGTAAATATTTGGTGTGACCATTTGCTTTAAAACAAATAATAATTGTACTCTCAGGTACAATTTCTACAGTTTTATAAGGAAATTACCTGCAAGTTTTATTGAGCATTCTGCAGAACCAGATATGGTTCTTCTGGAGACTTTGACTGTCGCACTTGCTTCTATTTTTATATTTTTGCAGCAAAACCCAGCAGCCTTCATTATGTTTTTTGTCTGAAAAGTGTCTCTTACGTAATATGCTGCTTTCTTTACTGACATACAAATATTTTTCTGTAACAGATAATGTTATGCTGGAAAGCTAATGTATGGGAATCTGAAATGTTTTTGTACTGACTCCATAATGTAGAAGACATGAAATTAGAAATCTATAACAAAGTTTGTGCAAAAAATAAATAAATAAATAAAAAATAGGGTGTCTAAGACTTTTGCACAGTCAGTGTGTATTAGTAATACATCACGTAACAATGGCACAATATTATTAGATTAGTAGTATATTATTGGTGTACTTTGGGAGTATTAGTGTGTGTGTATTAATACGCTAGCAACACTAGTACATTATATTATATAAGTATATTAATAATATTTGTATATTTGAACTAAAAATGTTCCTATTGGAATATTGTTGTTATTGAGAAAGCATATTGTAGTGCACTTTATTATACAGAAGTGATAGTAGTATTTTATAAATCTATATTAGTAGTAGCTTATACTTTATTATAAACTTGCAGTAAGTAGTTAATAGTAACAGTTACATTAGTGTATAATATTGCTTTTATTCAATAATAGTGGTGTTATTAACATATTTGTAATATATTATCTGTAACTTTATTACAAAATGTCAAATCATTGAAATTAGACAGTATGATTTATATAATCTACACATTTTTGAGCTAGCATTTCACACACACACACACACACACACACACACACACACATGCACACAGTGGTGAGAGGTGAGCATTTTTTCATTGTTTATGATTGTGAGTTGGAAAGTGAGCTCGACATCCAGACACTGTTATGACTACAGAGATTGTGATTGTATCAGACAGCTCTCTCTCTCTCTCTCTCTCTCTCTCTCTCTCTCTCTGACACACACACACACACTGCAATGCCCCATATATATTGCATTGTGCCCATGTTTCAAGAGAAAAATTTTATTTGAGGTGTGTGTGTGTGTGTGTGTGTGTGTGTGTGTGTGTGTGTGTGTGTGTGTGTGTGTGTGTGTGACAGTTCAGGCGAGGACAGCAGCCTTTGGAATAATTGCATTTTCGGCTGCATTATAGCTTAAGTCATTATGCAGCTTCCTTTCCAAATCCCCACAGAGACAGAAATATGACTGTAGAGCAAGACTTAAGTGCCTGCATTTGTGTTTGTGTCTGAGAGCAAGAGAGAGAGAGAGAGAGAGAGAGAGAGAGAGAGAGAGAGAGAGAGAGAATTCTTATAACTAAATTAGCATGTCTATTGTGGACCAATTTTATATACATTGGCTGTTATGGCAAAAACTAGCGGACTGTTAAGAGCTATGAGTTTCTACATCACTGAACATACAGTTGAATCAAAGAGTTTAATTAGACTCAGGGTCATACATAACAGTGCAGTGCTAATCTAATTAAAAGCATTTATTCATCAGACTATTCATGTCACTGTGCCCACACTTCCAGGAGTGAAGAACAAAAGAATAACTTTTGTAAGTGCAGACACAGCATCAGCGAGTTTTGTATCACAGCGCTGTTGAATTCTCAAAGCTGATTGGTCGTAATACATTTATTGTTTCTATACTCACAACTCAATCACAGTCACGTACTGTATATGATGAACTAATAATAAATGGATCAAAAACTGGGTAATTTAAAATGACTAATCATTGATATTGTAAAGCTTTGTGAGGAGATGTTATTTATGGAAGCACTATCCAGTGTCAGCACTTTGTAACAGTCAAGTCAGGAAGTTTTCTTTACAGTGAGGACTTTTTCTCTCATTTACAGTTGTGGTCATTAGTTTACATACGCCTTGCTATTTCACATTACAAATATTTACATATAGTCCACAAGACACAGCTATAACTGAATTTACCAAATGAACCAGTTTAAAAGTGGGGCACATGGTGGCTTAGTGGTTAGCATGTTTGCCTCACACCGCCAGGGATGGGGTTCGATTCCTGCGGCTCTGTGCGTGCGGAGTTTGCATTTTCTCCCTGTGCTGTGGGGGTTTCCTCTGGGTACTCTATCACCCTGTCCAGGGTGCACCCTGCCTTGTGCCTGATGCTCCCTGGGATAGGCTCCAGGTCTCCCTGTGACCCTGAAAAGGAGTAAGTGGTTGAAGATGGATGGATGGACCAGTTCAGAAGTTTACATATGCTTTATTCTTAATACTGTGTGTTGTTACCTTGTTGGATCAACATCCAATGTTTTTATGTTTTGTGAGAGTTGTTCAGGAGTCCCTTGTTTGTCCTGAGCAGTTAAACTGCCCACTGTTCTTCAGAAAAATCCACCAGGTCCTGAACATTCTTTGCTTTTCCAGCATCTTCTGCATATTTGACCCCTTTCCAATAGCTACATGAAGTTTTTCACACTGACAACTGAGGGACTCGTACACAACTATTACAAAAGGTGCCAACATTCACTGATGCTCAAGAAGGCAACACGATACATTAAGAGCCAGGGGGGTGTAAACTTTTTTTTTCACCATTCAGTACTGCCCTTCAGAAGCTGCATAAGATATGTATATGTTTCTCAGAAGGCAAAATAATAACAGTTTACATTGGTCATCTTGTTTAAAAGTTTACACCCCCTGGCTCATATTGTGCTGCCTTCTCATATCCTAGATAGATGGATAGATAGATGGATGGATGGATGGATAGATGTATGGATGGATGGATGGATACTTAGATGGTTGGATAGATAGATAGATAGATAGATAGGTAGATATGAAGCTCCAACGTCTGGTCTGTCAGCATTCTGGTGTATGGCAGCAGAGTTTAACACAGAGACCTTACCTCAGCATTACTGTCCGAGCAGCACACACTCATCTTCATCTCTGTCAGGGAGTGAACACACACTCCCCTCTCAGCAACTGATGGCAGCACAGTTATATAGAAGTCCTTAAACACACACACAAAGCTGATACCTTCATCAATCTTCAACATTGGCTTTTGGATTTTGATTAATTATTTCAGCACTCTAGACAGATAGATAGAGTTATATCTTTTGAGCAATTGATATTGACTAAAAAGACTACTTTTTTAAGTACACACCATGAATGCAGCTAAATGGTCTACACTTATATAGTGCTTTTATCCAAAGCACTTTACACTGTGTCCCACTCACACACACACTCACACACACACTCACACACTCACTCACACACTCACTCACACACTCACTCACACACTCACACACTCACTCACACACTCACACACTCACTCACTCACTCACACACTCACTCACACACTCACTCACACACTCACTCACACACTCACACACTCACTCACACACTCACTCACTCACACACCCAATGCTAGCAGAGCTGCCATGCAAGGCGCTAACTTGCCATCATGAGCAACTTGGGGTTCAGTATCTTGCCCAAGGACACTTTGGCATGTGGAGTCATGTGGGCCAGGAATCGAACCACCAACCCTCCGATTAGTGGACAACCCACTCTACCATCTGAGCCACAGCCGCCCCAGCTAATATAAAAATCATACATACACAAATGGTGTATATTGTGTGCTTTTAATAGTTTAACACTAATTACTGAGTGGGTAATAACTGAGACTGTAGACACATATTGTGTACAGATTGTTTTTCTGTCTCCATGTTGATGGGTTTATTAATAGTGTGGGTGAGTGTGGAGCATATGTGCAATATCACTTTGATGAATACAATCCACCCACCTATACTTCTCAAAACAAGATTATTAATATTTTGTTAGTGCTGTGGTATGTACAGTACTAAATGTATGTATAGTATACTTTTAATAAGTTTGGTGGTGTGTGTGTGTGTGTGTGTGTGTGTGTGTGTGTGTGTGTGTGTGTGTGTGTGTGTGTGTGTGTGTGTGTGTGTGTGTGTGTGTGTGTGCACTCACATTTCAGAAAACAGCACAGCAGAGTTTCTTTTCCATCCCGGAGGCCATTTTATTCCATAAAGTGTGTGTGTGTGTGTGTGTGTGTGTAGGGTGTATCCGAACAGTACAGGAAGACTTCCATTTTCTCATGTAATTCTATTCAGTGATCTCATTAGTCAGAACACATGTATGGTCATTTTAGACCGGAGTTAACCAAAGTTGCCTCAGTCCATATTCAGGTGGATCAGAGGAAGACCGATCTGCTGCAATTAAATATTAAATATCCATTTTATGTAGGAAATGAGACAGAAAAGTTGATCCCAGATTTTTCACCCCCATTTTACATTGCTCTTACTTGACAGACTCTTAAACCCTTAACAGCTCTAAGCTTGGATTGCATAAAGAGTATGTCATACTCAAAACACGATCATACTGTATAAACTGGTACAACGGAGTAAATGTGCAGAGACTTTCTCAGTATTTCTAGTAAAAATGGATTGGTAAATTTGGACAGTGGCAGAAATAATTTAGCTAGCGAAGGTGTAGCATATAGTGACATAAAGGTGAAGAGATCTTTCTAGACCATGAGTGTGATCAAAATCGCGTACTGTGACAGTATCTACTGCATGGCCGTTGAAACAGTACGTACTAATCAGGGTGTATGTGTGTGTAGTATGAATACAATCCCGGACATACTACATCCGCCATGTTGGCAATGTCATGTGACCTTCGACGTCGTCATAAACACACAAATCTTAAAAGGGACCACTAGGTTAAAGCAACCGCACTAATGCCAAAATTCACATCAGCAAAAATAACTGAATTAGTAATTTAATGTGGGCGGGGTTAATAGGCTGAGGTAAATTCATTGCTGTTAGCTTGGCCGGTTAAGACATGATGGAGATCACAAACTCAGTGACAACTGTTTTCTTGTTTAAACCTTCAACAAGTTAACAGTTTATTAAGGTATTGTTAAACAAGCCCTGTTTAACCAATGTTCAATACTTAAAAAGGGCCGACATGCTGTCTTCCCCGATTTTTATTTATTTATTTTTATGAACTTGTCCACATCAGTCCCGTTGCATTATGGGATTTTTGACTTGCGTAGTGTCCATCGGTTGCACACTGCAAAATCTCAATGGAAGCAGTACTCCATCCAGGTATTTCTCGCTTACTCTTTCCCACCTAATGAGAATTTGGACTCTGGTGTACTGCTTTAAGCCCGCTGTGTAGTAGGGTAGTACACAACTTCAGATGCAGCCCATGTATTGTGTGGAGCATCTCAAATACAAGCACCACACTGTTAAAAAACAATGATGAAATAAGTTGAAATTACATTTGATATTTGTCTCATCTTGACTCAATTAATGCACTCATTTATGTGTAATTGTTATTGCCCCTACTGCTTTTAGCCAATAAGTCTATACAGGACTTATATCAGTAAAGAATGATGGAGGTGATGGTTCTGAAGAAAGTTCTTGGTAGTCGACTCAAGACTCTGGGATCACACACAGCTACTCGTTTTCCAGCATCGTGCGTCATTCCCTCAGACTCCCTCGAATCCTGTCAGCAAAAAAGCCACCAAATATCCAAAAGCAACGCTATCACATTACAGCATTAAGCATTTCTAAATATACCCTGTGTTTAAAGGCCAATGGCTTTCTGCACGTTCGCTGGCATATTTTATCAGCATCATGTAATAAGCATGCAGAACAGCCGCCCTGTGTGTCTTGAGGTCTGTAAAAAAGCAGAAAGCCAAAGTTCTCCTTTTACAATTGTGGCTTTATCCACTTTAACCCTTGTGGTCTAAAAAATAGATATAAAGTCCAACATGTCAGAGGCAAAAAAAAAACCTCAGTTAGCGTCACAGAGCTAGCATCTAGGTTAGAAATGGCAGAACATCCATCACACCAACTCCTACACCGTAATAGGTGTCTGCCAGAGCTAACTTCCTGGAGCTAATGGATTTTATGTTTTCTTTTTGCTAAGCTGGAGAAAGTAGCTTGTTGTTTCAGGCCTGATTTGTTCCCTACTTAGCAATATTGTGTCCCACTGGCCCAGACTGGTTTAGTGATTTCTGTCTACTCTTCATTGCAAACAATGCCCTATAAGCAGGGTGTACTCCTGATGCCAGGTATACTGTATGTGCAAGCACTCACCCGTCCATGGGGCCGTATAAAGGTCTTAGTTAATGTTAGCTAATTTAGCTAATGTTACAAACATAATTGAAAATTAACTGTGGGGAACTTTAGCATTCTCTACAGCAAACGTAGTGCAACATTGGTATTTTTGAACCAATTATTTGCCAAAATTTTACTTATGCTACCACGTAGTTATCAAGTTACCCTGTTATGCAAAACCAAAAATGGTATATACCTGACATCAAGCAAACAAAAACAAAACAAGGAAGGTGCTGCCCTTTTTTTTGCGTGGATGTACCTGTTACTGCCAATATTTTATATTACCAATATTTCCTGCACCACATTGGTCGATATATTAGTGGACTATATATATTAGTGCTCCTGATTCACCAGCATAGGGAATACAAAGCAGGGAAACATTTCAAACACGGCTCATTAGTAAAAAAAAAAAAAAAAAAAAAAAAAAACACAGGAAACTAAAATACTGGACACTTGCAAATCAAATTTGCAAGAAAAGTTCTTTTTTTTAAATAAAAAAAAACACCTTAAAAATGATCGCTTGTGTTAACTAGACACCGCAACCTTGACCAGGTTAACACAATTTCTGAAAATGAATGAATGAATGTTCATTAGAGAAATGGGTTATTTCATCCTGTGCAGAGCAGAAATATTAAGAAAGAATCCATACGTGTCTCTTTTCTTCTCTGTGGTTTTTTGGAAAATGCCAAAAATGTGAAACACTGTGCCTCAAGGCCGTAGTCTAGGATCTCTCACTTTTTCTCTTGAACAGGTAATGTGATAGACGCATGTCATTAGGGACAATGTTAGAGAAAAAGATCCAGAGGAACAAAGTATCTGTCTTTTACCCCCCCCCCCCCCCCCCCCCCCGTCTCTCTCTCCGTCTCTCTCTCTCTCTCTCTCTCTCTCTCTCTCTCTCTCTCTCTCTCTCTCTCTCCTAGGCTTATTTACTGTCCTTAACTACACTTTCCTTAACTGATGTTTGGAGAATATTATAAGCTCTGGAATTCTGCTACATAGAATTCCTTAAAAGCATTTGGAAGGCCTGGGGGTTTTCAGTCATTTTATTGCACTTACTATTTCATTTAAATCCCCAAATATTCTCTACTGGTGTTTTTGGTTCAGTACCGCTGACTTGTCTGTCTTTACACTCTGCATTTATGGTTTTTGATGTTTATAGGCCCAGTTTCTTATGATAATAATAATAATAATAATTTAAAAACATATTCCTCTTAACTGTTCAATAGTGTTCATATTAAAATAATGTTAAAATAAAATAAAATACATTCATGATTACATCTTAAATGCTTTTCTGTGCTTTGAATGTTGTTTTCTAAGAAGACGCCTATATTGCTCTGTCTGTGTGTGTGTGTGTGTGTGTGTGTGTGTGTGTGTGTGTGTGTGTGTGTGTGTGTGTGTGTGTGTGTGTGTGTGTGTGTGTGTGTGTGTGGCTAAGTAATTAGTCTTATTAGGAACCAGTCAACTGTTAAGAGCCATGTGTTCACTGATTACTGAACGAATGAATGAACAGATGAATTAATGAGTCTAATTAAACCGATTGTCTCTTGGTGCCTTTATGTGCTACAGAAATGAGAGTAAATGCAGGTTTTCAAACTGCAGTTGAATGTTTTTAAGTTGTAATTACAAGTCGGAGCCACATTTGATGCCCGAATTTCTTGGCAGAGGAAAGGATGATGTCAGTAATTTCTTTTTCTAAATGCAGCTTTAATAGTTACTGATTATGTAATAGGCATTGGCTTATGTCTGTAACCATTGGTTAACTTATTTGCATTTTTACAAGGGGTTGGGGGTAGTAAGATATTAAAATACATAGATGAGGCTAGCTATTTAACTGCTGTTAGTGATGAACCTGAATTCAAGGATGGCAAGTGGGACGAAGGGGCATGCAAGAAGCATCCGTCCATCCATCCATCCATCCATTTTCTGTACCGCTTTTTCCTACACAGGGTTGCGGGGAGCCTGGAGCACTATCCCAGGAAACTCGGGGCACAAGGCGGGGGACACCCTGGACAGGGTGCCAACATATCTGCAAGAATTATGTGCAGCTAAATCACATAACAGACCTAAAAAAGACAAGGAATAAAGGGGAACCCTCATAACTGTCCTCCTGGCTCTGTCCCTAGTCTGCATTAGTTTAGGCCTGTTTGAGCACTAATAATAATCATCTCAAAAAAGTTATACCACTCCAATATAAAGAACAGTTCTCTCAATCTCTTTTTTTAAAACTCTCTTACTAAACCAAACATCGGGTGCTTGTGCTGAGGCCCACAAGCTTCTGCTCGCATACAGATTCTGCTTCGGCAATGCTGTGGCCAACAGCAACATTAGCTCATTTTCCTGTACAGAGGACTACAATCTCCAGCTGTACAGTGTACTACAAGCTCCTGTACAAGAGACTATAATCTGCAGCATCTGGCCAGGGGACTACAAGTTCCTGCTTATATCCTGAAGACCACAAGCTCCTGCTCCTGTAAAGGAGACTATAAGCTTCTGCAGAGGTGACCTCAATCTCCAGAAGACTACAAGCTCCTACTCCTCTACAGAATACTAGAAGCTTCTGCTCCTTTCCTCAAGGCTACACACTCCTGCTCCTGTATAGGAGACTACAATCTCCAGCTTTGGTCTATGGGACTACAAGCTCCTGCTCCTGTCCAGACGACTACAAGGTCATGCTCTTCACAAGAAGATGACAAAGGCCTGCTCCTGTCCAGGGGACTACAAGCTCTTTTTACAGGAAATCTCAAGCTACTGTCCAGGAGACAACCCTTTGCTACTGTCCAAAACAGTACATGCTCCTGCCCAGGACACCACAAGCTTCTGCACCTCTTCAGAATACTACAAACACATGCTGCTGTCCATGGGACTACAAGCTAGATACATACAAGATAAATAGACAGATAGTAACTTCTTCACTTTTATTCTTTTCTTTATACTGCATGGTTTTCTCCTGTGTTGATTCGTGGCCCCATCTAATGGTGTATTCATGTTACTGCATTTATCCCATCATCTCTCTCTCTTTCTCTCTCTCTCTCTTTCTCTCTCTCTCTCTTTCTCTCTCTCTCTCTCTCTCTCTCTCTCTCTCTCTCTCTCTGTCACACACACACACTCTATCATTAATCAGTCATACACAGTGGTAACCTAATAGAAGCATTTTAGTTTTTTAAAAAAAAATTATTATTAATCTATAGCCATCTTTACAGTTTGTCAGTCATAGAGTGTTTCACAGTCTAACACAGAAGTTTTGCTATGATTTGTTACACCTCATTGATACTGGTAGATTGAGAACAGTCCATCAACCAATCATGTGGGTAGAAATTGACAAAAGGAGAGAGGACAAGCTATAAAAAAAAAAAACAGTGGATTTAAAAAGAAGAGCTATACTATCTACCTGCATTTGCTTTTATTACATTTATTCATGCATCTTCAGTAACCGCTTTATCCTAGTCAGGTTTGAGACCAATTCGGAGCATATCCCAAGAGCACTGGGTGTGAGACACGAATGCACCCTGAATGGGATGCCAGTCCATTGCAGGTGAATATGCACACACTCATTCATATCTAAGAACAATGCAGAGTCCCCAATGCACCTACCTGGGGTGGAGGAAACCATAAAGACATGGGAAGTACATACAGACAGTACCTCAGGCTTAGAATACCACCATGGAGCTGTAAGGCGACAACGCTAACTGTTAATGGCTTCAAAATACAACCTTCTCCAAATATCTGGATTTCTATTAGGGAAGACTGTTTTTTGATAAAAACAGAAAATTACAAAAATGAATGAGTTTTTGAACATTTTGAGAGTGAAAGAGACGAAAAAGCATCTGTCAGGAAACAGAAGTCAGTACTGCATATGTAAATGTGTGTGTGTGTTGGAGGATTCCAGGGGAAATTTAAAATTACGTATTAAACCCTAAACGTGTGCTATCCAAACACGGCTAATCAGATCGAGCTAATGTTTTAAGTACCAGGCTGATATTTTTGAAAGGGGCTCTTTAATACCAATAAAGAAGCTGTGTCCCATTCAGACATACAATAACAGTCCTGTTTTATGTTTCAGACAGTCTGTTGATATAACAAACTTCGAGTGAACTCGCTGTACTGCTTGTGGTCATGCTGAAATCGATGTCTGTGCTGTAAATCAATGCGCCAGTCGTTTCCTGCATGCTGGAAATGATATTTTTCCTCTTCTCTATGACTCCCTAGAGTTTATATTAACCTTTTTTTTGTTAGGTTAAAAATAACCATTCCCCTTGTTCTGAAGTGTTAGTGATGGAAAAAAAAAAAAAATCCAATGTAATAAAAAATACACCAATTTCTAACGCATAAGTAAAGTATGTAATAATTTGGTGAATTTTTATTTGATTAGTTACTCAATACATTTTAGAAGCCTTGATGCTACCAACTGTGTGTTTGTTTTGGGTGAGTTAGTTCAGTGGGTTATGGCTGTTGATGGTCTTGTTGTGGCGGTTCCTGGTTCTAGCCTAGGAGTTAAGTTTGGCATCATCTCTAATCATTGTTTAGAGGCCTAGATTGTTCCTGTAGAGGATAAACCTCCTGTAACACCACCAATGGTCTGGCTGTTAAGTTAGCTCAGTTGGTTAAAGCCTTTGTTGTTGTGACGATTTCTTGTTTGAGTGAAGGTGAACCCACTTTGAGTTATTAGTCACAGCAATAATCTATGAGTTTTCAACAGGAATAATCTATGAATATGAGAGGATAAACTACCTGTAACACCACCTACCTAGCTCAATGCATTAGATCCTTTGCTGGTATGGAGTCCTGGTTTGAATTCTGGTGCAAGTGAACCCATGTTATAGTTGTTTGAATCCCAATGGAGGTGAATCTGCCTAGAGTCGCTTATAGTCATTCCACTGGACTACGCTGTGACCATTCATCCAGCGTAATCTATTAATATGAAAGATTAGGTAGAAGATAAATACCATCTGCATCAACAGCAAGTTAGTGCAGAGGTTTAGTACCTTTGTTGGTGCTTTTGTAAAGGGTCCTGGTTTGAATCCAGGTGCAGTGTACCTGCCTTGAGCTGCTAGTTGCTTATAGTCATTCCACTGGAATATGCTGTGACTGGTGTGATCTATGAATATGACAGTATAGCTAGAGGATAAACACACTCTGCATCAACACCAAGTTAGCTCAGTGGGTTAGAACCTGTAATGGTGCACTTGTGACACCTCCACCTATAGAGAGAGGAATTATTTATAAACAAGCAAATAGCAACGCTTACAGAACCTGAGCCATGAATCACCTGCAGAGAGTGATACACACTATGCCACCAGAGCTGACAAGTATAGTGCTTTGTGTTTGTTTGTTTTTAGACAGATTAACCTCCAAGGACTTTCAGATACCTTTGGAGCACTTTTTAAGTGGTTTATCCTGCATTTGGGAGACCATTGGTTACAATGATTGCGCCTATAAAGTACAGACCCAAATGAGCCTGGAAATGCAAGCACTTTTCAGAAGTGTATCCTTCAGTATTATCCAAAAAATAGCCTGTGCAAGCTTTAAATCTTTAAAGCTTTAAATCAAGAATGAAAGAAAAACTATTAAACTGATGGTAGTACAGCGGTAATGTGCTGGTTCTGGGTGGTGAGAGTTTAGGCTCGAGTCTGATATAAGCAACAAATAAATATGCAAAGAGTTAAAGTATATGATATTAAAGCAGTATTTTATATATATATATATATGTATTATATATATATATATATATATATATATATATATATATATATATATATATATATATATATTGACTTACAAAAAAGTAATAGCAGACCTATCACAAAGATTTTTATTTCTGCGTAATGTGGATCATTTATCGCACAGTGTTACCGCATGACAACATACATCTTTCACTAAACACAAACACTATGATTGTTTTACAAAAGCAAGATCCAAACAATGCCAAAATGTTATTTAGAGTTTGCATCAATATGTAGATTAGCATTTATGAAGAACACATATTGTATATGGAGAGCGCTAAATAATATAGGCGTCAAAGATTCCATTGCACACGACCTAAACAACACTTTTAAAGATTTTAATTCGTTGTTCAGATGGTTGCTGATATTCTTACAAGTATTTTTTTATTTTGCATTTGGAATTTTCATTTCTGTATTTCCACAAGGCTTCGTAGAATTAAATGTGTACATTTCATACTTCTTCAGAAATCTTTTCATGATTTGCGATGATGTGTACGTGACAGATGGTGCTGGTTCTCCGCCTAGCTGCTCTCTTCGTGCCCCACCTCAATGTCTCATCTCAGAAATGCAGAAGACACAATTCTCTGATGTACATACTTCGCTATATATGCTATATACTTACTATAGTTACTATAGATATTATAGTTACTATAGATATACAAAGGCAAGGAAGAAGACAGTGACAGTGAAAGACACAGAGAGGAAAAGTAGACAGTAGTGAATAGTATTAGAATAGTAGTAGCACTACTACTACTACTAGTAGTAGTACACTGTAAAACCAGATAAGTTCATTTAACTCAAAAAATTTGACGAAACTAATTACCTCAAAATTTTTAAGTTGATAAATCAATTTCTTTAAGCCAAATACACTTAAATATAACAAGTTTCAGTTAAATTTTTGTTATATTTAAGTGCATTTGGCTTAAAGAAATAGATTTATCAGCTTAAAAAGTTTGAGGTAATCAGTTTCCTCAATTTTTTTGAGTTAAATGAACTTATCCGGATTTACAGTGTAGTGAGTAGCAGCAGTAGTAATAGTAGAAGTAGTAATTGTAGAATAGTGACAGCAGTAGTAGTGGTAGAAGTAGTAGTTTTAATATGATTAGCAGTAGTTGTAATAATAGTAATATAATAGTAGTAGCAGTAGTAATAGTAGTAGCAATATCTGTAGCAGCAGCAGTAGTAGTAATAGTACAAGTAGTAGTAATATGAGGAGCAGCAGTATTAATAATAGTAGTAGTAGTAATATGAGTAGCAGCAGCAGTTGTAATAGTAGTAGTAGTAGTAGGAGTAATATGAGTAGCAGCAGTAGTAGTAGTAGTAGTTGTTGTAATAATAATAAGGATGATAATAATAATATTCTACTCGTACTAATTCTGCTGCTACTCATGTCACGACTGCTATTACTACTACTATTACTTCTACCACTACTACTGCTACTACTATTCTACTATTAGTACTACTACTGCTAGAGTATGAGTAGCACCAGTAGCAGTAATAGTAATAGCACTTATGGAAATAGAAGAACTGTTTTAACGTTCCTCATCCACATTTTTATGCAACCAATCAGAAAATTACCCTGCGAAACTAACCTGGTTAATCTGGTCACCCCAACTGATGAGATAATAACTGTTTTAGTGTTGCATATATATTTGTCACAGCACTTGAGTAAATGGAACTATAGAGCAACAATGGAGCTAGTGTCATCAAAAAGATACTTGTCAAGTGCTGAGAAATGCTATCAGTGTCAGTAGTGCCTGCCTTTTGTGTTAAGTTTACCAGGACAAACACAGCCTCGGAATATTTCTGCATGAAGTTTAACATATAAGTGAAGGCTCTGTCGAATGTCAGCCCCCTACAGATGGCACCATATGCATCTGCGTACAGTATGTTCTCTACGCTGATATCTAACCATGTCTATCAATAAACAACCACTAAGTAAGAAAACAGCAAGCATGGAAAACCTTTCATGAATTCTTGAAAGAGTCCTTAACTAAAGTGGATTTGCAACCCAGTATTAAAAATGGTTTGAAAAATGTTTGGACACCCCTGCCTTAAGGGGTCTAGATTTACCTTTATTATTTATTTATTTTTTTGTAAATAATGTAGCTACAATGGTGCATAAGGAAACGATAGTGCCACATATAGCAGCAAGGCACAGCAGGATGAATATTCTTTATTTTTCTTTCTTTCTTTATTTGTTTATTTATTTTAATGACCACTAGATGGCAGTACTCACCTATGCTTTACCCATAACAGCACAAAGACAACCACACCGAAATTTCAGCATCAAGCCATTTTTTAAAAATAGTAATAATAATAAAAATAACTTGAACAGGTTATATTTGTATCATAGATGAAAACTGATACAACATTCGAATAAATAGTGGATCCTTAATCATACAGTACAAATGGTTTAGACTGGGTTTCGCTTAAATATTCACAAAGTTTAGGTTGACAAAGTTAATAGCGTGGTGAAAGAAATGCATAGGAGGTAAACTAACAAACAAATGAAATGATAGTAACTAATTAATGCTGATATTTTAATATTGATATAAGTTTGGTATATAACACCCTTCTATATATTGATACTTTACATACAATTAATATCTGCATTTAAATAAAGAAACTTTTTAATATCCATCTAAGTTCAAGTTTATTATACCTTTATTGTACTTTTGAGAAAAAAACGACTAAGTAGCCTATATAAACAAACAAACAAAGAAACAAAGAAACAAACAAACAAACAAAACATTGTTCATATTTTATGAGCAACATTTTGAAGTTTGTTTTATACACACAGTTGCTTTATATGTTATGCACACTGCATGTCCTAATAATTTATTATCACAGGGAATAACGGTACTCTTTACCTGCTAATTTGTTTGAATGGAGTTTGTGTTGACCAATCAGAGAGCCTAAATGAGGCGGGATCAGTCCCCCCTATCAAATGGGACGCGAGGTGGGCGGGGCTTCGCTGCGCTGGGGCTTTGTTCTCTGAAACAGGAGTGAAGTTTGAGCTCCGTTATTCTGCCGCACATTGCACTGGACTTACGAGCTCAACACGCGCTGGCCATAATACTACAAAACTTTCATTTCTCACAGCGGAGTTAAAGAGCAAGAGTGTGTTTTTGAAGGGACTTTTATACAGTTTGGAGAATTTTTTTTGTTGTTCTGTCAGAGTGCTGGAACTTTTTTATTCCCCTTTCTTTACAATGGAAACTTTTCCATCACTGGCATTATGAGCCGAGGAGAGAGACGGAGAAATCCAAGGGCTTTCCAGCACGGGCTCCCTCTGCAACTAAAGACATTTTAAATGTATAAGGAATTTTGCATTTATGTATGTTGCATTTAAGGATTTTTTTTTGCATTTATACCTGTTGCATTGCAGACCTTTTTGCACTGATGCCTGTTGCATATACATGCATTTTACGCAGAAGAACATCAGTTTTTCTCTCTGCAGGATCTGTTAGAAAGGATATTTGCATTGCTGCATGAGAAATACATGCAAAGCCAAACTTTGGATTTGAACTTTTCTGTTTTTCTTTGCGTTCTTTGTACTTGGAGTGGATGCATCTCTGTTTGAAAGAGTTGGACTGGCACTTTCAGCATGGAGCCTTCAGGTAGGAGTCTGTCGTTTCACCTGCTTTTGTTGATCTTATGGACTTTATGGCAACGGTCGTCATGCAGCCAAGTTCGCCATGAGTTCCACGTTTTGGAGGAGCAACCAATCGGCACTTATGTGGGCACTGTGGACCCAAAACCAGGATTTACCTACCGTTTTGGCGAGAGCCACAAGCTGTTCACCATCAATGGCACAAATGGCATCATACGTACATCCTCAGTGATCGACCGAGAGACCCTGCCGAGTGACATAATCAATGTCGTGGTGTTGTCCAGCCAGCCCACATACCCTACGGAGGTCCGAATTGTTGTTCTGGATGTGAACGACAATGCTCCAGCATTCCCAGATACGACCATTGCAGTTTCGTTCAGAGAGGATGCAGTTGGGGGCAGGCAGGTCATCCTGGACACTGCTACAGATGCAGACATTGGTGTCAATGGAGTGGATCACAACACATATCGGATCATTAGCGGCAATGAGAAGGGGACATTTCGCCTGGATGTTACTGTGAATCCCAGTGGAGAGGGTGCCTTTTTGCATTTAGTGACCACAGGTGGCTTGGATAGGGAGCTCACGTCCTTCTACCAGCTTCTTGTTGAGGTCCAAGACAAAGGAGAACCTAAAAAATATGGCTATCTCCAAGTAAATGTCACTGTTCAGGATGTCAATGACAACCCACCCATGTTTGACTTGGATCAGTATCAAACAAGTGTGTTTGAAGATGCACCTGTAGGGTCTAGTGTTTTGCAGGTTGCAGCCACAGATCAGGATGAAGGTGCTAATGCAGACATCAGGTACTTTTTAGATGAAGGAACTCCTTTCCAAATAGACCCGAAAGCAGGCATTATTATTATTAAAGAGGCTTTAGATTATGAGAGTAAAAAAGAATATTCCTTCACCATACATGCTACAGATAATGGAGTACCTTCACTTTCAGGAAGGACAGAAGCAACAATTAAACTACTTGACGTGAATGATAATGATCCTGTGGTTAAGTTTAGGTACTTCCCTACCACATCAAAATTCGCTTCTGTTGACGAAAACGCGCAAATCGGAACAGTAGTAGCATTATTGACTGTTTCCGATTCAGATTCTTCTACGGCTAATGGTAATATATCCGTTTCTATTCTTGGAGGGAATGAGCAGGGCCATTTTGAAGTGCACACTTCTCCCGTCCCCAACCTGAGCTTAATTAAAGTGGCCAGTGTGCTAGACAGAGAGCGGATATCCTCCTATAACCTTACAGTATCTGTGTCTGATAATGGAAAACCTGTGGCTCGATCCTCTTTTGCTAGCCTGGTCATATTTGTGAATGATATTAATGATCACCCACCCATATTCCAGAAAGCAGTCTATAGGGTTGATATTAGTGAGGATCTTCCCAAAGGCAGCTACATTAAAGGGGTCTCAGCCACTGATGGTGATTCTGGGCAGAACGCTAACTTGCGCTACTCGCTAGTGTCAGGAAACAGTTTGGGTTGGTTCATCATTAGTGAGAACAGCGGCTTGGTCACTAGTGCAGCCGTACTTGATAGGGAAACTGCATCTGAAATCATACTGAACATAAGTGCCAAAGACCAAGGCCTGCAGCCTAAGATATCATACACCACACTGATTGTGAACATCACGGATGTGAACGATCAAGTCCCAAAGTTCACACAAAACATGTATCATATATCACTGGTTGAGCATTCACCAGCTGGTAGTGAACTTCTACTACTCTCTGCCATAGATACTGATCTAGGTGCCAATGGCACAGTACAGTTCTCATTTGACCCAGAAACACCAGTTATTGTGCAGGAGCTATTCCGGCTAGATGCAGTAACAGGGAGGTTAAGCACTACTTCTGAGCTGGATAGAGAAGAACAGGGCTCCTATCTACTATATGTTAAAGCTACAGACGGAGGTTCTCCCCCTTTACACTCTACTGCGAAAGTCAACATCACATTAAAAGATATTAACGATAATAAGCCCGTGTTTTACCCCATGCAGTATTTTGCTAACATTAAAGAAAACGAGCCTCCTGGATCTTATGTCACGACCGTGTCAGCCTCTGATCCCGACCTGGGTCGAAATGGCACCGTCAGATATGCCATCACTGCCGGAGACACTTTCAAGTTTCACATCAACGGCAACACAGGCAAAATCACAACGTTAGTGCTTCTAGACAGGGAAGAGAAAACAACTTACCAGCTACAGGTTTCTGCCACAGACGGAGGGGATCTGCGCTCACATACACAAGGCATTGTAACCATCAACGTGATTGACACTCAGGATAACCCGCCTTCATTCAGCCAGAAGGAATACAGCTTTGTAATTTTTGAAAACATGGTCCATGGTACAGTGATAGGAACAGTGTTGGCCACTACAGTCGACTTAAACACTAATATTAGTTATTTGATAGCATCAGGAGACCAGAAAGGCCTTTTTTCAATTAATAGTGTAACAGGTCAGATAACAGCCACTGGATTGATTGACAGGGAGGAGCAGGCGTTTTATCAGCTGAAGGTGATTGCCAGAGGTGGAGATGTTACAGGAGATGCTTTAGTCAATATCACAGTAAAGGATCTGAATGACAATGCTCCTCATTTTCTCCATCCTGTGGAGCATGTAAGTGCGGTGGAGAACTGGAAGATTGGTCATCACATATTTCAGGCAAAAGCGTTTGATCCTGATGAAGGTCCTAATGGTATGATAGAGTACAGCCTCCAGCAAAACCCCAAAGGACTGTTTCATATACACGAGAAACATGGACTTATCACACTTATTAGCTCTCTAGAGGTCTCCACAAGCTCATATCAGGTTGAGGTTTTGGCCTCTGACCGTGGTGTTCCCCAGCGCACCTCCAGCCTCGTCTTAACTGTCAGTGTGTATGACGTCAATGATAATGCACCTGTATTTGACCAGCTCTCTTATGAAGTTATCATTTTGGAGGCGGAGCCAGTGAACAGTCGTTTCTTTAAGGTGGAAGCTACAGATAAAGACTCTGGAGTTAATGGGGAAATAGTGTATGACATTACTGGTGGGAACACTAATGATGTTTTTGGGATTTTCCCTGATGGACAATTGTACATTAAGGCAGAGCTTGACCGAGAAGTGCAGGACAGGTACAATCTGCTACTTGTGGCACGGGACAGAGCGGTAGAGCCACTTAGTGCTAGTGTTAATGTGACCATTATTCTGGATGATGTCAATGATAACCGGCCACTTTTCAACAGCACAAATTATGTGTTCCGCTTCAAGGAAGAGCAGCCACGGGGTTCACTGGTTGGACAAGTTTTCGCAGAGGATAAAGACTTTGGTCCGAACAGTGAGGTGAGGTACTCTTTTGAAACACCACAGTCAAACTTTGAGCTGAATGCCATCACTGGCGAATTGACTAGCACACTACAATTGGACAGGGAATCTCTGATGAGGCAGAGAGGTACGGCTGTTTTTACCTTCACGGTCATTTCATCTGATCAGGGCCTTCCCAAGCCACTCAAAGACCAGGCCAAAGTGCAAGTCTACATTCAGGACATCAATGACAATCCACCAAAGTTCATTAAGGACATCTACCAGGCCTCCATCTCAGAGTCGGCACAAAACATGACACAGCTACTGCGGGTGTCTGCTTCAGATGTGGATGAAAATAAAAATGGACTGGTGCGCTATCGCCTTTTGGAAGGCAATGAGGAAAACCAGTTCAGCATCGACAGCAGCTCTGGTCAAGTGACACTTGTGGGGAATTTGGACTATGAAACCACATCCTCTTACTCTCTTAAGATAATAGCTGAAGACTCTGGAGCAGTCCCACTGTCCTCTTCCTGCCTCCTGAGCATTAGCATTTTGGACGAGAATGATAACTCTCCATCTTTTCCAAAGTCCACCATTACAGTAGACGTTCTTGAGAACATGCGGATTGGAGAGCTAGTGGCATCCATCACAGCGACTGACTCAGATTCGGGCTCCAATGCTGACATAACATACAGCATCACAGCTAACAACAATCATGGCACTTTTAGTATTAGTCCCAGTACTGGTAGCATCTTCCTTGTCCGAAAGCTGGACTATGAAACTCAGTCCCTCTACAAACTGAACATCACTGCAAAGGACAATGGCAGGCCTCAAAGATCCTCCTCCATCCCTCTTATTATTCATGTGCGAGATTTCAATGACAACCCTCCTGTTTTTACTCCTGGTGATATTTTTAAGTCCATCCCTGAAAACCTTCCTCTGTCCACCTCCGTCATGGCAATCACAGCCCATGACACAGATGCAGATATTAATGGGCAGTTGGAGTACTCAATAGTCCAGCAAACACCGAGAGGAAACCACTTCCGCATCAATCCAACCTCTGGCGTCATCCTGACAAGCAGCGTGATTGATCGAGAGTTCTCAAATATGTTTGAGTTGACCATTAAAGCAACAGATCAGGCAGTCCCTGCTGAGTTCCGTCGTTTTGCACTGAAGAATGTCACAATCTGGGTCACAGACCAAAATGACAATGTCCCAAACTTCATCTCCCAGAACGCCCTAGTGGCTGAACCCAACATTGTAATTGGCTCGATCCTGACAACAGTTGTAGCTTACGATCCTGATGAGGGGGCAAATGGTGAGGTGGAGTACGAGCTGGTCAAAGGCGACTCAGATACTTTCATCATGGACAGGTACAGTGGTGACATCCGGCTGGCATCCCAGCTCGTCCCTTCAAAACTCATCTACAGTCTTATCGTTTCTGCCACCGACCATGGTACAGAGCGAAAAACATCCCGTACTGAATTAACTATCATTCTAATAGGCGCCGATGGGCCTGTTTTCTCTCAGCCCAAATACATAACAATTTTAAAGGAAGGTCAACCGCCTGGCACCAATGTCATCTCACTAGACGCGTCCAGCCCTCGTGGCTCTGGCACCAAAGTGGAGTATTTCATCGTGGCTGTCCGAAGTGGCGGGAAAGCCGTAGGAAGGCTTTTCACCGTGGGCCGTCACACGGGCATGATCCAGACAGCAATGGAGCTGGATAGGGAGCAAGGAGCTGATTTGTACCTTCTGGATGTCTACGCCATTGAGACAGAGACCAGCCAACCCCGAACTCAGAGAGCTGAGGTGAGTAATGGCTATTAGCTGTATTTGCATTATTTGCCTTACTTTCCTGGGAAAACTTAATTAGGTTAAACGTTTTTGGAAGTGTGTGCCTGTGATTCTGATGGTTCTTGCATATTATGCTAGAAAGGGTCCAAGAAAATGAGAATTCATGGCTGTGTTGTAACATATGCTGAAGTCATTGGCCTGGTTTAGGGGGATCAAGTTTTCTGATGGAAAAACTGGCAGCCACACTCTTCAAGTTAAAACACACACACACTTTTGTATATTTGTTAATTAAATCCCTGCTTTATGTATTTTTGAGAGAGATCTGGGTTGTGTTAGATGTAAATAACCTTGCACTTGAGCAAGTCATAGTTGTTGTAATTGGGATTTTGTGTTTTGGCAGGCTATCCTTATTGTTCCAGGCAAAAAAAAAATACTCAGGCTATAACTGGCTCACAGAGGCGATTGCTGGGTTTTGTCTTAGAGAGGGAAGTGTGTGTGTATCCTGTGTTTTGTCGAGTTCCTGCCCAAACCATCTTATCAGCTGCCATGAATTCCACAAATCAAGACGTCAGACAACTTTACTGATTATTCTCATAACTGATTACTCATATTAATCGTGTGCAAACTGGGGGAGTTGGATGGTAGGGAATCACATTTTTCTCAGTTTTGTTTGTAGTCCAGAAAAAAATGGGGGGAGGGGGTGAGTGGTGGGGGGTTCATATGAAAGATGGAGAAAGCAGCAAGCAGCGAGGAGTGTTTCAGCTCCTTTCTGATACCTGTCTCCAACCGAGCAAGGGGTAATTAAGCTGGATTTTAGTTTTTTGGGGAAGATTTAAAGCCGGGTGGTCCTGCTTTTGTGCCACCGGCTTTGACTCAGAGGGCAATAAATGACCGTTAAATTCAGATGACCCTTTAAGTCTTGCTGAATAGAATTTTTTCTCTCCAGAGAAAAGGAGTGAGACTGAAAAGGAAAACATTTGAAGCTGAAACCATGTAGTACTACTATGCTGTGATGCTTTCTCTCGTGCTCCTGCTAAATTGTCCCCTCAGGATGGAGTTAAAATCCTGTGCAGCAGAAGAGAGTGAGAGAGAGAGAGAGTGGTTGGGGAGGGGAGATCGGCTGAAAATTTAGTCAGACTTTTTGGGTGGCTGAGGCTGAGCCACTCCTCAAATCAAAACCAAATGTGATTCTATATATGCGCTGAAGGAAATTTCAGCTGGAACCAAAAATTTGGTGTTATTACAGGCTTGATGATATGCATGTATAAATTAGATTTTTTCCCCACCTCTTGCTCTCTATTGGTTCAACCCTGCAACAAATCCTATGAGAGAAACAATGTTTTGTTATTAACTTTTGAAACAACCATTTTAAAACAGTATTTGTGAGTATATCATTTTAAATATGTCATAGCACTTTATCTCATAACAAAGATTTATAGCCTCAAAACCTGAGGTTTTATTAAGCAAGGGTGAAAACTGTGAGGATTTTAGAACTGTTCTTGGCAAATAATCGACGATGGGGTGGCTTGATGTGGCCCATCAATTATTTCCTATACCAGCATATCCCAAAAGGATTTATTACCCTTACACTTCAGCAATCTGCCAATGGTCACCATTTCACATCTGTCCATTTTCCATAATGCTGATCCTACACAGGGTCACGGGGAGCCTGGAGAATATCTGAGTGAACTACAGACAATTTTGGAAATGCCAAGCAGCCTTCAACGCAAGTCTTTGGACTGGGGAGGAAACAGGAGTACCCGGAGGAAACCCCCAAAGCACGGGGAGAACATCCAAACTCCGTGCACACAGGGTGGAGGCCACTGTGCCCCTGGCAATGGTCACATTTAATTTTATAAATAAAAAACTAGGGCTCACGGTGGCATAGTGGTCAGCACGTTCACACCTCCAGGGTCCGGGATTCGAGTCTCGCCGGGGCCATGTGTGTGTGGAGTTTGCATGTTCTCCCTGTGCTGCGGGGGTTTCCTCCGGGTACTCCGGTTTCCTCCCCCAGTCCAAATACATGCATGGTAGGCTGATTGGCGTGTCTAAAGAGTCTGTAGTGTATGAATGGGTGTGTGAGTGTGTATGTGATTGTGCACTGCAATGGATTGACACCCTGTCCAGGGTGTATCCCGCCTTGTGCCCAATGCTCCCTGGGATAGACTCCAGGTTCCCCATGACCCTGAAAAGGAGTAAGCGGTAGAAGATGGATGGATGGATAATGAAAGATTGAATCGTCATATTTTTTATGTTTATAGTTAATGTTTTAACATCCACGTTATAGCTCCTCTTTCTCTCTCTCGCTCACCCTCTGTCCTGAATACTTTCCCATGACAGAAGACAAACCCCTCTGAAAGCTTGACATTGTCATCGATTAAATGTTTTTCGTTAAACGTGTTTTATTTGTTTATGTGGCGCGTTCACCATACAAGTCCCTGATTAAGCTGTGAAGAAGTTAAATTGGTGAATAACTTCAGGATGTAGAGAAAGTAGAGATAAAGGGAACAGAAACAGAGTGTTTAGACTAAATAATAACTACTGAGTGTGTTCCATCCAGTCTGTGTAGCTGGCACATGTTTGATGATGTCATCTTGAATGTACAACAAAACAGGATCTAACACACACACACACACACACACACACACACACACACACACACACACACACACACACACACTTACTTTTTTTCTGCTGAAACATCTTCATTCAGCCATCTTTAGTCCATGCATGAGTGATCTGTGTGTGTGTGTGTGTGTGTGTGTGTGTGTGTGCATGTCTTTCAACTTTTCTCTCTCTCCCTCTTTCACTTTTTGAACTAAAGCCCCTCTATAATGACAATGACACACAAAGAGTGGAGTAACTGATTGTACCTCTCTCACTCTCTCTCTCTCTCTCTCTCTCTCTCTCTCTCTCTCACACACACACACACACACACACACACACACACACAATTATACTTTGCCCCTGTGTACAGTATATAGATACATGAGTCTCTGTACCATCTGTCTGATCTAATACTGTAATCTCTCTCTCTCTCTCTCTCTCTCTCTCTCTCTCTCTCTCTCTCTCTCTCTCTCTCTCTCTCTCTCTCTCTGATTTAACTTTGATTTAAGGTTGTTATCCTTCTTCTTGTCTCTCATTTGGTGACAGATTTAGAGATTGGACCTGAAAATGAACCTGATTCCCTTTCTCCCTGTCTCTCTATATCTTTTTCTGAGCGGTCGGAGGTTGAGAGTTTAGGACTTTTAGGGAGCTTCCACATTCCAACAAAAGATACAGAGAGAGTGAGAGAGAGCCCGAGAGAGAGAGAGAGAGAGAGAGAGACTGAGGTTGAGAGAGAGAAAGAGCAGATGGCTGGAGAAGATAGAGGTGTCTTATGAGTATGTTTAACTCCAAGGGCTCGGTGTACGTGTGTGTGTGTGTGTGTGTGTGTGTGTGTGTGTGTGTGTGTGTGTGTATTGCACTCCTTTCTCACTATCGTTCCAGTATTTTGCCTTTGTAGAGCTTTTGTTTTAACACACATACACACACACTGTGTTAAACTGTGATAACTTCACAAGTTTTGCATCATGTCTTAGTAAAAGTGTTAGAACGAATGCATCCAACATTGTTTTTGAGTAAAACTTTAACAAATAACCACTTTCAGCACCATGCCATAGTAAAAGTGCAACACTTAGCATGTTTGGCATTGTTTTTGAGTGAAACTTTATCAAATGAACACTTTTAGCATCATGTTTTAGTAAAAATGTTACAATTAATCATTCTAACACACGAATTTTAGCATGGTGTCTTAGTAGAAATGCAACAATTAACACTTCCTATATTGTTTTTCTGTAGAACTATATTAAATGATCAATTACAGCACCATGCCTTAGTAAAAGTGTCTTAATTATTTGCACATTTGTAAAACTGGGTAATATTGTTAATTGTGTGAATTGTTTCATTTCTACTAAGATGCTAAATTTGTGAATTTCACCTAGTTTTACTAAAAAAACAATGTAGGAAGTGTTCATTATAAATGTTTTACCGAGATACCGTGGTATAATTGTTAATTTAATACAGTTCTACTGAAAAACAATGTAGGAACACTTCCCTATGTTGTTTTTTCAGAAGAACTGTATTTAATGAACAATTTTAGTACAATGTCTTAGTAAAAAAAAAGTTATTTTAAATTAATTATTGCGTCTAACTTTGGTTTGCAGTAAAACTGGGTGAAATTCACAATTTTATCATTGTGCATTAGTAGAAATAAAACAATTAACAGAATTAATATTACCCAGTTTTGCGCAAAACCAATGTACAAATAATTATAACACTTTTACTAAGGTATGGTGCTATAATTGTTCATTTAACACAAGTCTACAGAAAAACAATGTGAGAACTGTTAATTGTTGCATTTTTACTAAATCTGTGAATTTCAATGTTAGAAGCATTAATTATAACACTTTTAGTAAAACACGTGTTAATTTTGCATGCTGTCTTAGTAAAAAAGCGACAACTAACAATTCCTACATTGTGTTTCAGTAGAACTGTATTTATAGCACAATGTCTTAAAAACAGATGATTCCAACACTGTCTTTCAAAAAAACTATGTTAAATTAACACTTTTAACACCATGCCTTGGTAAGAAAAGCTACAGTTAACACTTGTTGCATCGTTTTGAGTAAACCCGTATCAAATTAACACCGTGGGACCATGTCTTAGTAAAAGTGTTACTTTACTAATGGTTTTAACATTGTTTTTGAATACAAGTTTTTAAATGAACAATTTTACGCATTACGCCGCAATGTTTTACTAAGGCATTATGCTTACTAATGTTAACTTTCGAAAGTTTTCTAGTTCTACATAGTTTTCATGGTTTACAAAAAACCACTTATAAACACACAAAATCACACTAGCAAAAAACAGATTCGTTTAGAACCAGACACAGTTTGTTTCTGGAACCTAACATTGTTAGTATCATCGAGTCTTAGTAAAACCAAATGTTTTGATACAAATACTGTGTAATTGGTTATATAATAATTGCGTAACAACATGATGCTTGTGTTTAAAGGAAATCAGGCTTTCTTTTTTTTTTTTTTTTTTGGCAGTTCAGACGACACAGACCTTTGCTATGTGTTTGTAGAAGTCTGGAGCCATTGTGTTTTTTTTTTTTTTTTTTTCAACCTTGCGTTTGTTTTCCTCCTGGAAGCGTTTCAGTTCAGCACTGGGTTCTGGGCAGCTAAAGAATGGCACGCTATTCACAGCATGAAGTGCATTTACTGAATTTTTAGAAACGGATCCTTCTGGTCCATGACTCAGGGATGGATTGATTCTGTCTTGGAGTTTAGCCCGAGGAAATGACATTAAGATATTATGAGAATTGAGAGAGAGAGAGAATGTGATGTGTGTATGATATGTGTGTGTGTGTGTGTGTGTGTGTGTGTGTGTGTGTGTGTGTGTGCTTGCCCGTAAGTAGCAACTGAGTTAATAAATCAGTTTGTGTACACACACAATGTTCAATGTACATGCTGGTCCTATCAGGTTATACAGCCTCAACAGAACACGCACATGTGCACACACATGCACACACACACATGGGTGCATCTGGTTACTTACCTAACCCAGTAGGTGGTCTATGAAGGTTAAAGTTGAAGAATGTTGTGTGTGTGTGTGTGTGTGTGTGTGTGTGTGTGTGTGTGTGTGTGTGTGTTTGTCCTGTTGTACGCCTGTAAAACTGAATGCAAGTGTATACCCAAGTGTGCTTTCACACCTTCTAGTCCATTTGCAAAATCTGAAGCAGACAAAAATGTATACTTTTAGTTCATTTCTCTGGTTTCTTCAGTTTGATTTCACACTGCACAGGGAAAAAAAAATTGGCTGAGGGCCATACAGGGCTGAAAACATGGCACTCGAAAAGCAAACCTTGCTTACCAAGCATGTGCGTTAAATTGTAAAAATCACCCAAGCATTGAGAACATGGAGTCAGCACTGAAGAAATGATTAGATAATCATATAAATAATTCGTTTGAAATATTTTATATATCACACCCAGTGTTTATTTTCTCTTTTTGTTTGATGGTCTGATTCAGAGTCAAATCACTTTCTCAGTAAAAGTGAATCACTCTATTGTACACCATCTCATTCAGATACTTTCAGTTGTTTTGATCATGGGTCACAGTAAGTGTGCAGTGTCCTCACCTACAGAATAGCGGAAAATATACCCGGGTTTGACTCAAATATGTGAATGCTTTGTGAGAGCATGTACAAGTTGTTTTATTTTGGGGGTGCTAAAATTTATGACAGTGAAAAAAAAATTCTTATTTTTTAGTACAGAAAGACGTGACATAGCTAGCTGGTTATTACTATAGCTACTAACCAGAATTAGCACCATATCAGGCATCACTCATACCCAGGCTTGGGATGTAACAGAATACATGTAACGGCATTACATAATCAGGACACAAAAGACTGGTAACTGTAATCCGTTACAGTTATGTCAAAAAACAAAGTAATCAGATTACAGGTACATTTTGTAGAAAAATGGGAATACTGTCAAGAATACACTTTTTTTTCATTTAAAACACACTATAGAACACAATATAGACAGCTGCTTGATTATAGTTCTGGTTCTCTCTCACCAGTCATGGCTCACATGAACAACATCCTGGTGCATAAATAAATGCCCTTTTCCCTCCCTGACATGTCCTCTTATTCGGACCTTAAATAACCATTTGGCCGGGATTTCTAAATTTGAGAAAATGTCCGGGATTCGGCTTTAATTTCATTATGATGTGCTTATGGTCTAATACTGCAGCATGTGTGCACATGTTTGCATAACCCCACACTGTAATTCCTGCCTTCTCGCACACCAATTGGTCGATTATAAAAGGCTTGTAGCAACTATTGGCCAAATTCCTGCCTCTCAACAATTAGCCTACTCCCAGCGAAGGCGCGAGGGTGAAGCGTTGTTGTGTACAGCGTCAATTAGTTGCTTATATGCCCATGGCCATATAAGGTCATTTTTAATTTCATGTTATCGTGTTGCCTTCAAATGGGTAAATGATAGAAGGTACACTCGTGGCATCTGATATTTTATTTTATTCCATGGACATTCAAAAGAAACCAGTTTTATTTATATATATATATATATATATATATATATGTATATATATATATATATATATATATATATATATATATTTCTATGTGTTGCTAATAGCGTGTCTTTTTCAGTGTTTTTAAGTTTGCTCTTATAGTAACACTGTTGTGAATGCTATTAAGACCACCCCTCCCGCCTTATCTCTTTTATTTATATATTTATTTGTTCATTTATTTTATTAAAACAAATCCAAACACTGAACAGGTTTTTAAGCTCAGATATAAGCTGTAAATAAAAGTAATTAAAATAAATATTCGCTACATTACCAATTTCTCAAATCTGATTTCCCTCCAGGATTTAGGCTAGCGGTTTAGCGATTGCAAAACCAAGCAAACGTTGTAATATTCGCGAGAGCTTACAATTTTTCAAAATTACCGCAGATTTTCCACAGATATGGGCCGAGACGCTTCATGTGATGTCATCGCAATGTGCATTCGGCCAAAGCCCCCTTCGATTCACGTGCGTCGAACGTGAGTACAGCTAAATTGTCTCATTTACCAGCAAACATCACTGCAAAAGACCGTGCAAAACAATTTCGTGCAATTAGAATTCCCACAAATTTTGAAAACAGCCACAACAAAATCAAGCATTTTTGGCCACAACAGTCACAAACAAACTCTGTGACATACTGTATGGACTGATTTTATACCACAGTACTGCTGAATTCTTGATTCTGATTGGTCAGAATTTTCTATAACAGCATCCCTGATAGTAGTTCCATATGCAAAGCAAATTCAAATCCGTTACAATTTCTATAGGAACAATTTTAACATGGCGGACGCTCCACCACGAAATAAATCAATTAAAGAAACGTGTGTAATTTGTTAAATTAGGAGATGATTATTTATTTTTCTTGGAAGGATTCTCCAGTATCAGAGGAGACAAAGCTTTAACTAAGTTTTTCCTCACACAGGAAAGTCTTCATGACTTCTTCAGGCTTTGTGCTTTACAGCTTCTCTGGAACCTGCTGTAAGTGATAACAGGAGCTAACATGTCTCGTGGATGTTCCACAATGATAAAAGTAACTACAAATGGATAAAAATGATGATCTGTCTTTCTTTAATTAATCTAAAACTTTAATGGTAGGCTGTGGAGGACAACACTGTTGAACATGCTATTATTGGAAAATAAACAACTTCAGGTTGTAGCTCGCTACATCTACTGTTGCTATGTTACCTCAATGAATTATGGGTTGTTTTTATTGTGGAGTCACCGACTGAGGTGTCTTTAATATTTCAGCTGGATCAAACACACTTCCTGGGAAATTAACCGTTCTTGTTAGACAAGAATGCAAGAACACACACTGACACACACACACACACACACGGGCACGCACATACACATACACACACGATAGTATTTAGCTTTCTCTGGTTTGTAAACATGTCGCGGCTCCAGCTGTTGTTGTTTACCGTGTGCTGACATTCCATTAGGATCGTTTGATTTTAGGAGATTTTGGAAAAGTATCAGTATATGTTTTAAAAATGAATGATTTTTTTTTTCCACAATGATCACTCAACACAGAAACATTCCAACATTCTTCCGTCTTTCTTCATCTGTCTCTCTGTCTTTTCTTCTCTAATCTTTCCGCATGTGATACCAGGTCGTGCTGTATGTGTGTGTGTGTGTGTGAGAGAGAGACAGAGAGAGAGAGAGAGAGAGAGAGAGAGAGAGAGAGAGAGAGAGAGAGAGACAGACAGAGCAAGAGAGAGAGAGAGAGAGAGAGAGAGAGAGAGAGAGAGAGAGAGACAGTGAGAGAGAGAGAGGGATAGAGAGAGACAGAGAGAGAGAGAGGGATAGAGAGAGACAGAGAGAGAGAGAGAGAGAGAGAGAGAGGCAGTTTGAACTTTAGGTGCTGCATCTAACTAACCACTTACACATCCACACACACACACACACACACACACACACACACACACACAGAGGCAGTTATGCAGGCTAATGCAGGGGTCAGACAGGGCGGTTGACAGTCAGAAGATCAAACTGTGAGGCTCAGATCAACTCCATATGACCAACACACGACACACACACAGACACACACACACACACTGATCTTTTGTAAAACAAACTTAAAAGACATGGTTCAGTTTCACTGCAAAAATCAGATCACTGTGTGTTTTAAAATATAACTCAGAACACACACACACACAAACACACACAATATACAGAAATATGAGAACTAACACTCACTGGGAGATGTATTTAACCTTACGGAGATGAAGAGCTGATGTTACTGAAACTGATGTTAGTAAAACTATGGATAATAGGTAAGGAATACACACTTGGGAACATGCTGTTATAGGAAAATAATCAACGACAGGGTGGTGTGATGCAGCCTGACTTTTCTGTTACCACCCAGAAGTTGATTGTTTTATTAATAACAGAATTTTATTCCTTTTATACCACAGCAGTTTGCCCATGTACTTTTTATACATTTATTGTTGCTTGTGTTGTGGAATGGTTTCATTGTCTCTTACGTTCTAGTTATAGTTGAGTTACAGCCTTCAACAGCGCTGTGGTAGAACAAGAAGGATTTGCAAATGTACACCCTTTCATGTATTACACAGAGAACCTGAACCTAAAACGTGCTTATTAATGTTAAAATGAAGAATTCAAATGGCTGAAAAAAATAAAACAATTACAGGTTTAATATGAAAAGATAAAAAACGAAAAGGCATCACGGCACATAACACACATAACACACACATGTACAGTATACACACAACACATAGCACACACATATACACACACACAATACATAACACACACGTATATACACACAACACGTAACACACATATATATATACACGCACACACACAACACGTAACACACACATATATATACACACACATATAACAAATACACAAATACACAGCACATGTACACAACACACATAACCCACACAACATGTAACACACACATACATACACACATATAACACATACACAAATACACAGCACATGCACACATAACACACACCCAACACATAACACACACACATATATATATATATATATATATATATATATATATATATATATATATATATATAAACACACAACACATAACACACACATATATACACACACACAAATACACAGCACATGCACACAACACGCATAACACACTTATATACATTCATATATACACACACACATAGCACATACACAAATACACAGCACATGTACACAACACACATAACACACACAAATACACAACACACACACACACACACACACACACACACACACACACACACAGTTTATATAAACTGTACAGAAAGATGACATGGAGAGATCAAACACACATTCCAGCATTGTTACAAATGAGTTTGTAATGTGTGTGTCTTTGAGATGTGTGCGTTCATGAACAAGTCGACTCTTATAGGTTACTAAAAGCGGAAAGCCGAGTCTCCATTTTTTCCCCCTTTTCTTTTTTTATTCTCTTTTTCTTTTGTACATAGATGGAGGCATTGCCTTTACTAATTTAATCAATATGCTTCCGTAGCAACCTGTTTGTCTGTTTTAGAAAAAAAAATGCCAGTGAGCCATTTGGGAGTCAAAAGAGTCGACTCTGAGTCAAATGATCCGACTCAGTGAAAAAACTCGGCATTCCCATCATTAGCATGTGAATATGTGTGTGTTTAAAAAAGGTTCACATGTGAGTGAGCAGTAAGATAATGTGTGTATACTTGAAGTGTGTGTGTGTGTGTGTGTGTGTGTGTGTGTGTATGATTTGGCCCGATCAAATTAGCTGCTCTCCCAAAGCCTCTAAAGGGTCACTTCCTCTCCATAATTTCACACACACACACACACACACACACACACACACACACACAATGTGTTTCGGTCTCATAAATCAACGTCACACTTAAACACAATACACACACAATAGAGTGACCGAACCATTGAGAAGTCCTTAACCCTGAAGCAGAGAGAGAGATTCAGAAACCGGATACACACCAACACACCCATTTCAATCGGGTCAACTAGGGGAAAAAGGTTAATAGGAAAAAAAATTAAGCAACTAGCATTGTTGTAGCTAACACAAATGAAATATTGTAGTATGAAGTCCATACAAATATACATAATATTCTCACATTGAAAACACTCAAATTAATAAAACGAATTAACAGAATATTTTTTTTGTTGTTGTTGCTGTTGTTTTTCCACATGAACTGCTAGACATCAACTTTCATTATTCGTAATTTAGTCAGAGTTAAACCCGTTAGCCACTTGGGATTACAGTATCTCACAAAAGTGAGTACACCCCTCACATTTTTGTAAATATTTGATGATTTCTTTTCATGTGACAACACTGAAGAAATGACACTTTGCTACAATGTAAGGTAGTGAGTGTACAGCTTGTGTAACAGTGTAAATTTGCTGTCCCCTCAAAATAACTCAACACACAGCCATTAATGTCTTAACTGCTGGCAACAAAAGTGAGTACACCCCTAAGTGAAAATGTCCAAATTGGGCCCAAAGTGTCAATATTTTGTGTGGCCACCATTATTTTCCAGCACTGCCTTAACCCTCTTGGGCATGGAGTTCACCAGAGCTTCACAGGTTGCTACTGGAGTCCTCTTCCACTCTTCCATGACGACATCATGGAGCTGGTGGATGTTAGAGACCTTGTGCTCCTCCACCTTCCGTTTGAGGATGCCCCACAGATGCTCAATAGGGTTTAGGTCTGGAGACATGCTTGGCCAGTCCATCACCTTCACCCTCAGCTTCTTTAGCAAGGCAGTGGTCGTCTTGGAGGTATGTTTGGGGTTGTTATCATGCTAGAATAATGCATACTGATCATGCTCTGCTTCAGTATGTCACTGTACATGTTGGCATTCATGGTTCCCTCAATGAACTGTAGCTCCCCAGTGCCGGCAGCACTCATGCAGCCCCAGACCATGACACTCCCACCACCATGCTTGACTGTAGGCAAGACTCACTTGTCTTTGTACTCCTCACCTGGTTGCCGCCACACACGCATGACACCATCTGAAGCAAATAAGTTTATCTTGGTCTCATCAGACCACAGGACATGGTTCCAGGAATCCATGTCCTTAGTCTGCTTGTCTTCTGCAAACTGATTGCGGGCTTTCTTGTGCATCATCTTTAGAAGAGGCTTCTTTCTGGGACGATTTGATGCAGTGTGCGGCGTATGGTCTGAGCACTGACAGGCTGACCCCCTGCCCGTTCAACCTCTGCAGCAGTGCTGGCAGCTCTCATACGTCTATTTCCCAAAGACAATCCCTGGATATGACGCTGAGCACATGCACTCAACTTATTTTGGTCGACCATGGCGAGGCCTGTTCTGAGTGGAACCTGTCCTGTTAAACCGCTGTATGGTCTTGGCCACCGTGCTGCAGCTCAGTGTCAGGGTCTTGACAATCTTCTTATAGCCTAGGCCATCTTTATGTAGAGCAACAATTCTTTTTTTCAGATCCTCAGAGAGTTCTTTGCCATGAGGTGCCATGTTGAACTTCCAGTGACCAGTATGAGGGAGTGTGAGAGCAATGACAACAAATTTAACAAATCTGCTCCCCATTCACACCTGAGACCTTGTAACACTAACAAGTCACATGACACCGGGTAGGGAGAATGGCTAATTGGGCCCAATTTGGACATTTTCACTTAGAGGTGTACTCACTTTTTTTGCCAGCGGTTTAGACATTAATGGCTGTGTGTTGAGTTATTTTGAGGGGACAGCAAATTTACACTGTTATACAAGCTGTACACTCACTACTTTACATTGTAGAAAAGTGTCATTTCTTCAGTATTGTCACATGAAAAGATATAATCAAATATTTACAATAATGTGAGGGGTGTACTCACTTTTGTGAGATACTGTATATCTACATATTAGAATCTATATTAATGTAAGTTCTAGTCGTCACCGATTGGTCAGGCTATCTTGAGGCCTCTCGTCTCGTCCTCTCTTGATAGAACAATAACGCCTTGTTGCGTCATCGTTACACGCATTGACACCAGCATCACATTTAATTTCCAGCTCATGTTCTTTGCACGTTGCAGGACTACACTTGAGGAGAAGTTCAGGCAGATGGGAAATGTTGTTCATTATTGCACATGACAAGTCAAGAGTTGACCAATTATCAACTACAACGAACATGTGCACAACGACATGAAAATGGCACGTGCACACACACACACACACACACACACACACACACACACACACACACACAGAGTATATCTTGAAAGTTCATTGGCTGTGTGCCATGGTGAAAATTTAGAAATGAAACACAATGGGCTGTGCTGTTATAGGGAAATAATCAATTGCGGGGTTGTGTGATGTGCCATGACGCAAATAGCTACTCTAAGATTAAGGCTCTGGTATAGTCGCATGCATAGCCTTTCAAAGTATACTCCATTTGAGATGTACGCGTACACAGACGGTCGACGCATGCGCATTACAACAACTTGCACAACCCCTCCTTGCCTAGTGTCAGTACAGAGCAGTAAAGCAGGTCTTTTGGTATGAAGGACGACAACAAAGGAGAATCACAACGACACAAAGAATAATGCTCGGGCAATCTCTCGCCACGATTAGGACCCATATACAAATCCTTATACTCTTTAAGGCTAGAATTATACAAATGCGGGTCCTTTCTAACCTGCACTCGTTTCCGTTTCTTCCGGTTATTCAATTTTTTCTTCAACTACCTTGAGAATCAACAGTCCTGGGTCACTGTTGCCACCTTGTGGAACAACTAAATAATGCAAAAGAATTAAATGTGTTTGTGCGACCTGAGTGTACAAAGTACAGGTTTTTAGAAAAATCGGTACAGTACACGTGCACTCTGCTGATTACCAAATTTGCATCATGCGTACTATACGGTGCTCCTAGAGTATGCGTAAAACGTGAAGCATACTTTCTACTGAACTCTTACCACCTCGAAATTGATTATTTTCCAATAATAACATCCTGTAATGTTATATTCCTCTTATGCCACAGCAATGATCTTATGGCAACAGTTTTCTGTCTTCTATTTATTAAAATATACTTTTTATTTACAACATATTATATTTATTTATTTATTTTTCAGCTTCTTAATAGTTTCTAATGTGAACCCTTGATTCACATTACAGCTTGAACTACTGTCTGAGCTGCTGAAAATGAATCTTCTTACCAGTCAGATTCGATAATTCAGCAGCGCTATGGTAGAACGTTTACTAGCAGTACACACTTACTGCCAATGGAGGAAGTGTAAAAGACCTATATAGTATAGTATAGTATAGTGTGTTTGTGTGTAGATATTCTATCATTTATAGCCTAAAGATAGTTTATTATAGCAATAAAACTGCTACTGGAGGAAGGTTCGAGGTTAAAAGAACTATATCTTCAAAAAACAGCTAAAGATCCCCTCCATCACCCACCCCCAAACACACACACAAAGATATATGTTTAAAAGAAAAAAAACCTTCACTGACACCTCTACTCTGCGCACTTTGCATAGTAATAACACACCTACATAGAGCCTTTATAACACATTCATAAGCATTTCATAAATATTTTATATAAGGAATTGCTGGATAACTTATGAAAGGCTTGTGTCAAAATGTATTATAATGTATATATATGTATATAATGTATTATAATTAGATTATATGCAGCTTTGTCTTTACATGTCGTAGAGAACAACAATCATAAATGATCATTTTGAGTGTGACTGAGATACTGGGTTAATATAATTTAAAATAGAAAAATACATATCTTGCAAGTTATTAACTTGTTTTTAAATAACATCAGATTCATGACACTTTGAGAAAGTTAAAGAACGTACAGATAGTGCTTCAATAAGAGTGTTATTAAGATCAATATAGTAAAGATGAACACTTAGAAGTAGATATTCTAAGTGCACCTCACAAAAGGGTTGATTTATTACATTATCTACTTCTTATAGTAGCATGGAATTGACTGATCACTCCATTTATATTAAAATGATTATGAAGCCCTATTACAGTACAGCTTCTTATTCATAAAGCCCTTATGCCATCCAGATGAATGATTTTAATGGCCCTAATTTACATTAGTAACACTATGCAAGCACTATGTGTACCTTCTACAACTTTCTCAAAGTGCCACAAATGTGCTGTTAGTAAAAACAAGCTTATGACTTTTATAAGCTTATTAATTTTTAATAAAAAAAATAGTTAGACAGTATCTTGGTTGTTGTTCTCTCTTATATGTAAAGACAAAGATAAAAACGCATAAAAACCTTAAGCATTTTGAAATAAGCCTTGCATAAACTCTCTAGCATGGCTTTATAAAATATTTATGCAATGCTTATGAATGTGTTATGAAGGCAAGACTGCAGTCAGAAAATAATAATGTTTCTGATTCACCTTAGCACACAAATTTGCAAGACAATGTTTTTGTTTCTTTGTTTGTTTCTTATTTATTAGTCTATTTTCACTATAGTTCTCTCTCTCTTACACACATACACACATACACAAAATGACATAAGATCCACATGGATAATTAAATCCAGAGAAAGTGTGTTTCCTCCCATGTTGAGAATGGAGACAGTAAAGAAAGATACAGAGAGAGAGAGAGAGAGAGAGAGAGCGAGAGCGAGAGAGCAGGTATGCCAGTCACGCGTGAGTCACATTGAAACTGTAGAATCACTACCCAAAAGCCTCCAACTGTTTTCAATTAAGGAAACACACACACACACACACACACACACACACACACACACACAGTGTTTTCCCCCCCAAATATCCAACCAGCACTTTTTCTTGTCTCGGTCAAAACTTTAAAATCTGAAATTTATACAAGTGTAAAAATTTCTAATAATATGATGTTGATGATGATGATGATGATGATGATGATGATGATGGGTAGTGTGTGTAGTATAGTAATACAGTATAAGTATAGCAGTTTGTGTAGTGAGGTAGTAAGTGTAATAGTTTGTATGGTAGTATGAGTGTAGATTAGGGTTATAAGTACAGAAGTATTTAGTATGGTAATATGAGCATAGTAGTGTATGGTGTGAGGTAGTATATGTGTGATAGTGTGCATGGAAGTATGAGTATAGTAATGTGTGTGTAGTAGTTAGTATGCGTATGACAGTGTGCATGATAGTATGAGTATGGTAGTGCATAGTATGGTAGTATGAGTATAATGTATGTAGAAACTGGTAGTATAAGCAAGAAAACATGCTTGTTAGTATGAGTTTAGTAGTCTGTGTAATGAGTGAATATAACTATGGACGTGTGTATATTGTGGTAGTATGAGTGTAGTAGTGTGTGTAGAGTAAGGTAGTATGAGAATGGAAGTGTGTGTATTTTGTGCTGTGTGCATTATGGAGCGTAAGTCATTATCAGGTGTTACTCATAAAGCATCATAGTGTTTTAATGAGGGAATGTAAGAGCCAATAAGGAGTTACTGTGTGTGTGTGTGTGTGTGTGTGTGTGTGTGTGTGTGTGTGTGTGTCCAGTGGAAAACTCATAAAGCAGTTTGAGGAAGATAAGAATAACATGAACTTTTTTTCCTGGTGCCAGGATATCTGTGTCTGCAGCACTGACATGGCGAGCAAACATAGTCGCGCACACACACACACACACACACACACACACACACACACACCAAAACCAAATTCCAGCCTCAATCCTCTATACTCCCTCTGCTATTAAATGGGTGTGAATGCAATGTATTTGTGTGTGTGTGTGGTGTGTGTTCTTGCTCACACAGACTTGGCATCAGTTCAAATTCTCAAATAACTTCTAGGATTAATAGAGCTGTCATACACTCACACACACACACACACACACACACACACACATATATATATATATATATATATATATATATATATATATATATATAGTATGGAAGTAGGGATGCTCCGATCAATTGGCCGCCAATCATTATACATTATAATCACATTCTATGAATTGATCGGTAGTCTGTAAATGTGGCCGATCGCAATTTGATGATGTAAAACATGTGAGGACGTAAAACACATGATGATGTAAAACTTTAGCGCTACAGTTATGTCATCACCATTGTGGAATTATTACGAGGTCTCAAGAAACGATGAAAAATTCACCATTTGCCGTGTATTTTTAAAGGCCTAATAAATGTTCATTGTAAAATGAATATTAGTTGTGCTTATTTATTTGATTCTCAATTAAAACAACAATCTACAACATTACTGTAGATAATATAACCAAGGCAACATCTGTGGTATTACTTTATCTGAAAAAAAAAAAAGGTTAACAGTTACTGTCAACAGAAAGCTTTCATATCACTTATATAAAGCTTGAACGATCGGGATCGGCCGATCATGATGACAAGAAATCGGTCATTGGTATCGGCTGCAAAAATCTGATCAGAGCATCCCTATATGGAAGTGTATGAATTGTGGTAGTATGAGTATAGTAGTGTGTGTAGTGAGGTAGTATAAATATAGATGTATATGTGTTGTGGTAGTATGAGTATAGTAGTGTGTGTAGTGAGGTAGTATAAATATAGATGTATATGTGTTGTGGTAGTATGAGTATAGTAGTGTGTGTAGTGAGGTAGTATAAATATAGATGTATATGTGTTGTGGTAGTATGAGTATAGTAGTGTGTGTAGTGAGGTAGTATAAATATAGATGTATATGTGTTGTGGTAGTATGAGAATAGTAGGGTGTGTAGGGTGTGTAGGTAGTATATACTACCCCTGGCAAAAGTGATGGAATGGCCACAATTAGAGGATGCTCACCCATATTTTTTACTTTGTAGCAAATAAACAAATCACATATATGGCACAAAACAATTTTTGTTTAATAGCTTTTTGTTAATATTTGGAAATCTTAAATGTTTTTTGTACTGACTCGATAATGTAGAAGTCATGAAATAAAAATCTATAACAAAGTTTGTACTAAAAAAAATAGGGTGCACAGTACTATATATACAGCTCTGGAAAAAATTAAGAGACCACTGCAATTTTTTCTTAAATCAGCATCTCTACATGTATGGCAGCCATTCCATTCCAGTGTCTATTGAATTCCAACACAGGCACACATCATTCTACTGAATGAGGCTCTGATTAGGTGATCACTTGAACCAAATCTTATTTAATGAGGACAAGTATAAAAACCACCCCTGTGGTCATTACTATCCTCCTGCAATAGGATCAATTGAGTTGGGTTAGTTTTGGCTTTACTGGCAGAGGGATACGATGAGCGTCGGGTTGCGTCCATCCTTAGAATTTCAAAGACGCCGGTTCATAAGAACAAGGTCAAGCAGCAGACATTGGGAACAACAAAGCTACAGACCGGCAGAAAAAGACTCTCCACTGACTGGGATGAGCGGCAAATCATTCGAATGCCATTCAGCAACCGTAGGATGACATCAAGTGACCTACAAAAAGAATGGCAAACGGCAACTGGGGTGATGTGCACAGTTAGGACTGTTTGAAACAGGCTCCTAGGGGCAGGGCTGAAGTCGTGCAAAGCGAGAAAAAGCTCTTCATCAATGAGAAGCAAAGAAGAGCAAGTCTGAGGTTTGCAAAAGACCATAAGGATTGGATCGTAGAGGACTGGAGTAAGGTAATCTCTGATGAGTCCAATGTTCAGCTTTGCCCAACATCTGATCTTCTAATGGTTAGACGGAGACCTAGGAGACCTACAAGCCACAGTGTCTTGCACCCACTGTGACATTTGGTGGAGGATCGGTGATGATCTGGGTGTGCCTCAGCAAGGCTGGAATCAGGCAGAATCTTTGTGAAGGTCGTATGAATCAAGCCACGTACAAAGTTGTCCTGGAGGAAAACTTGCTCCTTCTTTTCTGACAGTGTTCCAGCAGGGCAATGCTCCATGCCACACAGCCAGGGCAATCAAGGTGTGGATGGAGGATCAGCAGATCAGGACCCTGTCATTACCAGCCCAATCTCCAGCCCTGAACCCCATTGAAAACCTCTGGAATGTGATCAAAGCGAAGATGAATGGTCACAAGCCATCAAACAAAGCCGAGCTGCTTGAATTTTTGTGCCAGGAGTGGCATAAAGTCACCCAACATTAATGTGAAAGACTGGTGGAGAGCATGCCAAGAAACATGAAAGCTGTGATTGAAAATCAGGGTTATTCCACCAAATCATTTCTAAACAAATGAGTTAAAACATTAGTATTGTGTTGTGTAAAAATGAATATGAACTTATTTTCGTTGTATTATTCAAGGTCTGACAACATTGCATCTGTTTTTGTTATCTTGACCAGTTGTCATTTTCTGCATATAAATGCTCTAAATGACAATATTTTTATTTGGAATTTGGGACAAATGCTGTCAGTAGTTTATAGAATGTTTCCAAATTATGTTTCCAAAGATTAGTTTTCCAGCACAAAATTAAATGTTAAGAAAAATGATTGTATGTAAAGAAAGCAGTATATTATGTAAGAGACACTTTTCAGACAAAACAAACAATGAAGGCTGATGGGTTTTGCTGCAAAAATAAGAAGTGCGCCATTTAAAGTCTCCAGAAGAACCGTGTCTGGTTCTGCAAGGTGCTCAATAAAACTTACAGCTCATTTCCTTATAAAACTGCACTAATTCTACCTGAGACTATTTTTCGTTTTTTTAAAGCGAAGGGTCACACCAAATATTGACTTTGTTTCATAACTGTTTACTGCTCTTTATAGTATTTTTTTTAAATGGAGAAACATTTAATTTAATTATTTTTGAAGGCATCTTTGCTCTACAGTACTGTATATGCTGGCACATGATTGGCTGATGGAAATGTTGTGATCATAAATATGATGTACAGATTTTCATATTACAGATGTTCCTATTGCTCATATCATTGTCATAAAATAATAAAATAATGAAAAACAAGTGGATGTTTACAGTATTCAGAACATAGGAAAAGCAGTGAATGACCTATTTGGGAACTTTAAGAAAAGCCTCCTGGGTCAGGCTCAGTTATGAAGCTGGTTGAGAAGATGCCCAGTGTTCAAAGTGTCAACAGGAAAAATGCTCAGAATTTTAAATTGAAAATAGTTTTGATTTGTTTAACACTTTTCTTGGTCACTGCATAACTCCATGTGTGTTAATTCATAATGTTAATGAAACACACATACAGTCTATGCACAGTTTGTGTGTGTGTGTGTGTGTGTGTGTGTGTGTGTGTGTGTGTGTAAACTCTATTAGTCATTAGAGTTTGTGTGTTGGGTCCATACACTCAAAATCAGCACTGAACACTGTGTGTGTGTGTGTGTGTGTGTGTGTGTGTGTGTGTGTGTGTGTGTGTGAGAGAGAGAGAGAGAGAGAGAGAGAGAGAGAGAGATGAATCTGTTCCAGATGTGTGTCTGGGACATGATGCTTAGAAATAAATCAGAGACAAACTCCTGCAAAAACAGAGACTCTGTATCACCCAGTGCTGGACAAATACTAGTTATGGACATTAACCATTTAAGAGGAGTGTGTGTGTGTGTGTGTGTGTGTGTGTGTGTGTGTGTGTGTGTGTGCATGTGTGTGTCTTCTGACCCACTTGACTGGAAGTTATTATTCATTTTTAAATTATTACTTTCTTTAGCTAAGTGCATCTTTAATGTAATGATCATTAGTTGTTGTTGTTGTTGTTTGTGCTGTTATTTATGCTGTTTATGGGGTTATTTGTTTGGCCCACATCATTTGATCTTCTTATTAAATTGGCTCGAAGAAATCTATTGGGAAAATCTTAATGAGAATATGATTAACCACACACACACACACACACACTTAAAGCTTTGCCCTAATTTCCCTTCTTTCACTATTTTACTATGTCTCTACACTACACTCTTCCTTCCTTCTCTCTCTCTCTCTCTCTCTCTCTCTCTCTCTATATATATATATATATATATATATATATATATATATATATATATATATATCCCATACCCCCACAATAAATTAATTCTCTCCATTTTTCTCATTTCCATTTCTTTTCTCGCTTTCTTTTTCCTCACTTACTTATTCCTTCTGTCTGTCTTTTTCACTCTATCCATCTCTTCATCTCTGCTTTTCTCTCTTTTTGACTCTGTTTCTCCTTATATTTGTCCTCTCTCTCTTTCTCTCGTTCTTCTTATCGTCAACCTCTGTCTCTTTTTCTCTCTTTCCCATACTCATCAGTGTTGGGTTGTTATCCCATTTAACACAATTCTCTGCTTAATATCCAGGTTTGTGCTGTACATGCGTGCACACACACACACACACACACACACACACACACTTGGAATACACACAAGTAGTAATTCTATAGAGTTACACAGTAATTCAGTGTATTTACTACTGACATTTGTGGGGGAGTTTGAGGCATTTACTGGGTAATTACTGAGGTATTTGGGTGGTTGCAGGTATTGCTACCCCGGTTGTGTTTCATGGGGGTGTTTACTAAGGTTTAGTGGTGGTTAGGATGTTTGGACCTAGGTAGTTGGAATGATGGGGGCAGTTATAGTTCATTGGGGGTAGTTTGGGCTGTTTAACTGCATGTTTGCTGAAGTTCTGAGAGTTTCTGTGGGTATATTGGTGTGGGTATACTGGCATATTGGGATTGGTGGGGGACCTTGATTGTAATTTAGATTTTTCTTTTGTATTTACTTGTTGGGGGGGGGGGGGGGGGGGGTGGGGGGGGTAGTTGGAATTATTTACTTGAGTTCTGGGAGGTTACTGGGTGTTCACTGGTTTATTGTGGTACTTTGGGCTATTTATTGGAGTTTTAGTTGTAGTTAGGAATATTTACTGGATTTTTGAATTGGTATCTATGACTTATTTGGGTAGATAAGGCTATTTACTGGAGTTCTGGGGTTAGGTAGGGGTATTCCCTGGAGTTCTAAGTAGGGCTATTGCTATATAATGGGTTATTTGGGTAGTTTGGGCAACTTACTGTCATTTTTGGGTAGGTAGGGGCCCTTATTGGAGGTTTTATTTTTACTTGTTCATAAGTGTATTTACTGAGTTATTTTGGTACTTAGGGCTATTTACTGGTATACTGGGGTAGTTAGGGTTTTAGGTGAGTTTTAAGGGATTTATTAGTTTATTAGTTTATTAGTAGTTTGGGCGGTTTACCTGCATGTCTGGTATAGTTGGGACTACTGATGTTTTGAGAGTTTCTATGGGTCATTACTGGGGTATTGGGCTAGTTAGGACTATTTAGTGGCATTTTGGGGTAGCTGGTGGTATTTACTGAGGTTTTAAGATGGTGACCCACGTTGAGGTGACAATAAACTGCAGTGGAAAAGCAAGCTCAGAAAAGTAAAGTGAGTCGAGTCAAGCTGAGCCATACCCTGCAGTGGAAAAGTGTTTTTTTGGGGACCAACTGAGTTAATTGGGTACTTATGGCTATTTAGTAGCATTTTGGGGTAGGTGTGGCTTTTATTGGAGGTTTAAGGGGTTCTATGAGTATTTACTGGGTTATTGGGGTAAATAGGCCTATATACTGGCATTTTGGAGTGGCTGGGGTATTTACTGGGGTTTTGAATGTTTTCTCTGTATTCACTAGGTTGAGGTAGTTAGGGCTAGTTATTGGAATTTTAGTTGGGGTATTTACTGGAATTTCAAGGGGTTTGTTTTGAGGGGTTATGTATTTACTGGGTTAGTTGGGGGGCATTTACTGAAGCATTTTTAGGTAATTAGAGGTGCTAATGCATATTTATTGGGGTAGTTGCATGCATTTACTGGGGTATCAGGATAAATATGGGGCATTGTTGATGTGTTCAAAGCAGGCTGATTGGCTGATTTGTTTTTCCTTCATTTAAATTTCAGCAATTAAAATCTTTTTAAAAATGTATTTGAGTCCCCCTGTGCTTTGATTGAGACTGTGTGTATGAGTGAGAGAGACACAGAAAGAGAGAGTGAGAGAGAGAGAGAGAGAGAGAGAGGGAGAGAGAGAGAGAGAGAGTTTCACAGCATGTTCAAAAGCTGCATCTTTAAAAACAAAACAAAACAAAACCAAAAAAAGGCTCTTCGGATTCCTGCGATTTTCAGGGTATTAATCTTTCTTTTATACGTTCACATCCAGTCTGCCTCCTGCTTTAAAAAAAAAGCCAGTCCTTTTAGCGCTCTTATTTCTCTCCTTTCACGTCGCCTGTCTCCTCTTGCTGATTACTGACTGCTTTATAAAGTCGTCCGAAGTGAATTTTGCACCTTTTCTGCCATCGCCATGGCCACGGGGGAATTCACATCTTTTAAATGCAAATGTGTGTGTGTGAGCGAGCGCGGGCAGTGTGTGGGACGGGGGAGGCTGTGAAGGGAGAGAGGACGTCCTTTCTCCCTGCGACTGACAGCAATAGGAACCCTTAAAGCGTGACAAAAGCTTGGCAACATCATTACATCCTCCTCTCTCTCTCTCTCACACGCATACACAAACGCACATACACACTCACACACTCACACATACACTCACTTGGGGCACAGAGTGTGACTCAGAGCAGGTCGGAAAGTTGCATTTGATATTTGGACTCTTTGGCTTGTCTCGAAAAGAGGATGGACGAGGAGAGAGTGTGTGTCCAATCGGCCACAATCGGCCCGTTTTTAGCAAGTGAAAACGCGCCATAAGCATTAATGTGTTCCTTATTGGCAATGAGAGTGATGGAAAACTGAAAGAGAGACAGACAGACAGACAGACAGACAGAGTAGAGAGAGAAAAATACAGACTGGAGAGACAGGTAGAAAATGGCCGGGGGGGGGGGGGGGGGGGGGGTTGATTGAGAGAGATTGTACAAGGGGTTATTTTGGATATTAAGTTGGTTAGGGGTATTTCCTGGGATATGTAGGGTTTTGGAAATATCAATAGTGCTGGAGCTGGGGCATTGTGGGCATTTACTGTTGTACTATATGTGTCGGGGTATTGTTTAAGTAGGTATATTTATTGGGCTAGCTAGGAGTATTTATTGGGGTATTGAAAATAATTTAGGGTTTTAATTGGGGTATTTGTGTAGGTAGTAGGGATGTCATGATACCAAAAATCTAGTAGTTGGTAACGATACCACCAAAAGTACACTCGATACTCGATACCAAAGTCAATACCACGGTGTGGTTTAAAATTTTTTTTTAATACAATTTTTAAAAAATAAATAAAATTAAAAAATCCTGGTGGACATCCTCCTCTGGCTAATACTGGCAAAAAGAGATGGGGCGGGGGGGGGGGGGGGGGGGGGGCTATTTTAGTTATCAAACACTGTCTGACAATGACTAATAAAACACAATTCCTAATGTGCACTCCTAAGCGCTCGCACACCCACACACACACACACACACACACACACCCCTTATACTCTGAATGCAAGCATTAGTTTAAATTCACCGATATGGTGGCAGGCCAAAAAGATTTATTAAAAGCATGAACATGTGAATAATTATTAGTCACATTAGGCTACATTTAGCTGACAGGACACGGGCTGAAATGCGATGCATGGTGGCCCATTCAGAGGTAGTTTATAACATTACGTTAACAAATAACTGGCTATCGCTAACATTACATGCAGCATAATGTTAGCTGGTTTCACGGCTACAATGCCAGCTGCCTCAAACAAACATAATATAGGACCGTCTTTCAGGTGCTTTGCCAAATTCCAGGTGTTTCCTCGCTTTGTTTGAAATGAACGATCGGTTGCACACTGGCTTCATTGCATCAGTTATATGTTTGTTGTCAACCACCTCGAATGCGAAATATTTGACTCTTACCACCTTTCCTCTCAACGATTCGGGGCGGAGCTAAACCTCTGTAGTTTTTCCCGTGTGCTTCTAGGCGTTCTTCTTCTTTACCACTTGTAGACCGACTAAAACACTTACGCGCATTTGCTGCCCCCATCAGTTCCGGACGAATTGCAACCTCGTTACTTTCATAACAACGGTACCTATGCTACTGCATAAAAACTACCGTCATGTTTTAAGAATGTTGGTACCGAAGTATTGGTTCTTGTGACATTCCTAGTAGGTAGGGATACTTACTGTGGTATTAGGGTAGTTGGGATAATTAACTAAGGTATTAAAGTAGTTACATATATTTAGTGGATAAGTTAGAAGTATTAACTGGTGTAGTAGAATAGCTAGGGATATTTACTAGGGTATTGGGGTAGTTAGGGGTATTTACTGGCATATTAGGGTGATGAGGGGTATTTACTTGGGTGTTAAGTCAGTGAGGGGTATTAACTAGGCTACTGGATATTGGTATTTACTGATGTTACAGGGTACTGGGGTATGAGGTTATTAGGGGTATTTATTTGGGTTATTAACTGTGGTACTGGAATAGTTAAGGGTGTTTACTGGAATATTGGGGTGTGTAGGAGTATTTTCTTGGGCATTGGGGGATGGGGTAATTAGAGGTATTTGTTGGTTATTTATTAGGGGATTGAGAGTAGTTATAGGTATTCGGTTAGTTATATGTATTGACTAGGGAATTGAGGTGGGTAGGGGTATTTATTGGTGTAATTAGGAACATTTATTGGGGCGGTCAAATGTATTTACAATGTATAAATTACATTACCCATCCTCACCTTTATCTCTATTAGACACACAGACAGACAGCAGATACACACACATGCACACACACACAAACACATGCGCACACACACTGGCAGCTTCCTGTCCTGACCTCGACTGCTTGGAGGTCAAACTGCGTCCCATGACGTCCATAAATGTTGAGTGCTGACTTTTTTCAGTTCAGCAGAAAATCAAAACAAACAGCTGGTAATCTCAGCAAGACTGCCTGCTGTGATAACATACACACACACACACACACATACTCACAGTGTAACTCAACGCACACTCCATATTCTCAAACACACTCACACAGCACACACTGCACAGAGGTTGTTTTGGAGGTTCTAAAGTCCCTCACACTGTAGCACCCAGCAACACACACTCGACAGGGGCAGACTACTTCAACTTTACACTCCCACATGCATACACACACACACACACACTCGGACACACAGGGGCCAGTGTTCTCTGTGAGAGGTTTGTTTGCTCTTGTGTTTTCGGCTCTCACTTAAAACACAATGCGGTCGCACGCTGCCTCTCCACTCTCCTCAGACACAAAATAAACAACACAAACTACCCCAGTAAATACCACATCCTCCTCCAAACTACCCCAGTAAATAGCCCAGGTGGTTGCAAAACCCCAGTAAGTCCCCTTTCATACTCCTTTCTACCCCAGTTAATGCCTCTAACTACCCTGACGCACCTATTCAAATACCACAGTAAATGCCCCTAACTACCTAATTTCTCTGGAAAATATCAGATGCAGTGCTGATAACCTAATACCTACCCTTAACTACACTTAATAGCCTGGTAAATACCCCCAAAACTTCCTAAATACTCCAGTAAATAATTTTTCCAATTCCACCTTTAATACCCATTCTCAAACCCAAGTAATTACCCTTTACTATTCCAAATACCCCTATAAATACCCATAACCACTTAAATCTTGGTCAATACTTCTAACTAGCTCAACATCTCAGTTAATACACCCAAACACCCCAAAATTCGAAACACCCCAGACTACCCCATTTCCCCAGTAAATATCAGAAATGACCTCAAAACCTAAACACGCAAAAGTACCACAATATCTCCAAACAGATTCTCCTATAATTACCTCGACTATTCAAATACCCTAGTGAATACCCTAACTTCCTATAACCATAGGAATACCCCCAAACTAACTACCTAATTATTCCAATGCCATCTTTAATACCCATCCTTAACACCATCCACAGTAAATGCCAAATAAAGCTGCCCCAATCTTTGGTCAATCTTCCTAACCACCTAAGTTCTCTGGCAAGTACCATAAACACCCTTGATACCCTATAACTACCTCAACAACACTAAATATCCCCAGAAATTGCCCCAAACCTAATTATTACAGTACCACCTTTAATACCAATCCTGAACACCATCCACAAACTATTAATATACCTCAGACATCAGCCCCAAACTAGTCCAATATCAGTGAACTACCTCAAATACTCCAATAAATACCCCTAACTATCCCAACACCCTGATAAATACTCCCATTTCCTAGTAAATATTTCTAGATACCCCTAAGCACCTCAATACCACAGTAAATAACACAGTTATTAGTTTCTTATATGTATATCATGTTAATGTCATGTCTGCACATATACCTTACCCTTTTCTTTTTTTTTCTTTCTTTGTATGAATCGGGGAAAATAGAGGGAAATTCTTTACATTTTTGTAGGCGGCACTTGGGGACGTCACGGCCTGGCAAAGTGAAATCCGACTGGATACACACACACGAAAGATTAAGCACACAACGAGGTACATGCACATGTAATGAATTCACACAGTGTGGGAAAGACAACGTGATCCTCAGAGAGAGAGAGAGAGAGAGAGAGAGACAGATTAAGTTCTCCCTCTTTCAGGACCTCAAGAATTTTGTCTCCCTCAGTTATTTACATCGACCTTCTGAACACCTCATATAGACAGTGTGTGTGTGTGTGTGTGTGTGTGTGAGAGAGAGAGAGAGAGAGAGAGAGAGAGAGAGAGAGAGAGAGAGGAACAGAAATGAAGATTGTATAACACTGAATGAGAGATTATAAATAGTGAGAGGCAAATGCATGGATTGAGAGAGGTATAGAAAGAGTATGATGGAAAAGGAGAAGGAAGTTAAAAAAGAGAGAAAGAAAAGAAAAGATGGGTGAAAAGGAGGGAACAGGAGGAGGATAAAAACAAAGAGAGAGAAGAGAACAGAAATGGAGAGAGAGCGAGAGACAGAGATATAATTCCTGACCTTCATTACTTCATAGTGAAGCAATGTGCTTTAGCGCACACACACACGTGCACACGCACACTCGCGCGCACACACACACGCACACACACACACACACACACACACGAGCAGTCAGTGAGGAGCATGCTCACTAATGGCCCAGGACGTTTTTGAGTTCCTGAGGAATTAACATGTTAAATATATGACGTCAGTGTGTGTATGTTTTGTGTGTGTGTGTCTGTGTGTGTGTGTGTGTGTGGCTTGAGATCTGCTGTATGTCTGAACTTGAGCGAGTGTGCATGTGTGTAATGGAAACCACGCCAGGTTGAAGTGGAGTGGGTCAGCGTCTTTGTGCCTGTGCCTGTACTAAAACACACACACACACACACACTTCAGAGAATAAACGTGGGTGGTGGCAATCAGTAGCGGTCCCATCTGGAAGGAGATAGCTAGGACGCACACACACATACACACACACACACACACACACACACACTAGTACAGTTAGAGCAATGTCGTGTGTGTAAAGACTTTTATGGTAATTACACAAGCACTAACCTCACCCCTCTGCAGCTATTCTTATGAAGACTCTGAACTCCGCCTCCTTGTGATGTGATTGGCTGGAAGAAAAATGATTGACATATATCAGAAGCATTTCCATGTCTTTTATTCTTATCTTGATGTAGTAAGAACAGGTCAAAGTAACCTGGATTGGAATGCTGTGTGTGTGTGTGTGTGTGTGTGTGTGTGTGTGTGTGTGTGTGTGTGTGTGTGTGTTTTAGATTGTGCAGTTGTATCTTGTCTGGAGTGTCTGGGTTATGTCTGATCACAGGTCTTTAACCTGGTGAACCCAGTCACCCCTCAGAGAAAGAGACAGACAGACATAGAGACAGACAGATTGAGAGACATACAGAGAGAGAGACAGAGAGACAGACAGATAGAGAGACAGACAGACTGAGAGACAGACATACATAGAGAGACAGATCAGTATACACTCGTAATAGAAATCTGCTACTGTAGTACTTCATATGAATGAAGCTTGAATGTCAAGCCCTAACCCCGGCTCCTTGACATAAGCCTTCCCCTTATAATTGTCCCATCCACAACTCTGCCACTCTTCTTTATAATCCCCTCATTCTTTATATTATGAAGAATATATCTTCTTCTCATTTCTAACCCTGTTTTTCTTTATCTTTTTTCCTCTCATTCATCCCTGCTTCTTTCTTGCTCTCCCTTCTCTCTCTTTCCCTCTCATTTAATTTCTTTCTCAGTCTTTCTTAATCTTTTATATTCAATGTACCCCTCTAACCCCTCTTTAGTTCCTTTCTTTTCTTTCTTTTATTCCTTAATTTGTTTTACCCTTTTTTATCCTCCATTCACTGCCTTGCTCCCATTACTTTTTTCATCCTCTCTGTCACTTTTTCTCATTCTTTCCATCTTTCACTCCTCTTTTTTTGTCTTTCTCTCTCCATACCCGATTTCTATGCCATTCTTTCCCTCGCTATCCTTTTTTAATTTCTTCTCACCCCCTGTTCCTCACCCTCTCTTCCCATCACTTCCTCTTTCTTTCTTTCTTTCTTTCTTTCTTTCTTTCTCTTGCTCTCTCTCTTTCTTCCTGTCAATGTCTACATGTCAGTGATGAAGAGATGACCGATTAGAATGAGGGAGAAGACGGAGACTATGTGTGTTTCAGTGGCAGACCCTGGAGCCCATTTCAGATCTACCGCACACACACACACACACACACACACACACACACACACACACACACACACAATAGTTAGTGGTTAAATAGTGTGAATTAATGAAGTCTGTGTGGGAACGTCCCAGAGCGAATTAATGGAGGGAACGAAAGAAGAAAAGCAGCACTGCTTCCTTAGCATTTCTATAGGCTCTCTCTCTCTCTCTCTCTCTCTCTCTCTCTCTCTCTCTCTCTCATTTTCTTTCTCTCTTTTATCAAACCCCTTTAATCCTGAGGGTGTATGCACAGTCTGGACCAAAGACTGATAAGCAGGCCAGTAAGCACCACAGTGTGTGTGTGTGTGTGTGTGTGTGCTGGTCATGGAAGAAAAGAGATGAAAGGAGCGTTTGCAGATATGCAGTGTGTGTGTGTGTGTGTGTGTGTGTGTGTGTGTGTGTGTGTCTGTGAGTTGATTTTCTTGCACTTCCTTTTAACACACAGTTCACTAAGTACACGAACACACAGATCACTAATCCCCCGTCCCCCTCAGCTGATCCTCATTACTGACGAATCCATCCTCAAATGAAAGTGGATTCGATCAGAATTAGTTTTTCTAGACACTGTGTATGTAAAAATGTAAAAAAAATAAAAATACTAAACGGTACTTTCTAACTGTACACCTATAACATGGGTAATATGTAAAGAAAGAAAAACACCTGGAGACATGGTGTTATAGAACAAAAATCAACAATCAGTCCGTACCGGATTCCGCTGAGTTTTTTTGTGATTGTTGCTTGATTTTGCTGCGGCTTTTTTCCAGAAGTTTTTCTGGGGGTTTTTGTGGAAAACTACTCGAACTGGCGAAATCGCAGTTGCAGGAAATTGTTTTGCACGGCCTTTCGCAGTGATGTTTGTTAATAAACGAGACGTTTTGGATGTACTCACGTTCGGCGCATGTGAATCGAAGAGGGCTTTGGTTGAATGAGCGTCGTGATGATGTCACATGACGCTTCTCGGCCCAAATCTGCAGAAAATCTGCGGTACTTTTGAAAAATTGCAAGCACCTGCGAATATTACAGAGTTTCCTTGATTTTGTGGTCATTTCTGTGATCGCAAAAACCTGGAAGGACTAAACAATGGGGTGGTGTAATGACCAGTAGTTACCGTTGACTGTTCACTAATATTGCGTTGAAATACTGTCTTCCTGTTATACCACAAATATAATTGGCCAACAGTTAGAATATTTTATTCTTTAAAGTGCACCTATTATGGTTTTGAAACGTGCCTAATTTTGTTTTAAAGTTCTCATACAATAGATTTACATGCATACAAGGTCAAAAAACACTTTAATGCGTTCATAATTTAAATTGCAGAATTACTTCATCATTACGAGTCACAAACGACTCGTTCAATGATCCGTTCTAAAGGATTCATTCTAAACTTCTTCTTTCAGAGAGCATACTCTGCTCTGACTGGTCAGATGTCCCAGTCTGTTGTGATTGGTCTACCGCTGTCAGCGTGTGTCGAAAAGGAAACGCCCACTACCATAAAGAGTTTCAGCTCCCTCTGTCAGCGAGGAGACGATGAAGACCAGAGGCAGGGCTTTTTGTTACAAACCTACGTATGTTAGTACAGGAAGTAAGTCTGGAATTACTAACGACTCATTTCAGCTGTTCAGAATCAATTCCTTCTTTTGGGAGTCAACAACCCTGTTTGTCGTACGCTTTGATTTTTGAAACTTTGCAGACGAATCTCCCCCCCTCCCAAGTTTGTGTGCTACGAAGTGTGCAGGAGTAGTGAACAGGACCCCATTTTGAACACAGTGTATTTTGAGTGTGGGTGTGGAGGAGTTGTAGGCTGTGCTTCTTAAAAACCTGGCGCTTTATTCAGGCAGATAAGACTAAGCGGATTGCTCGGTGGACACACATGCACACACACACACACACACACACACACACACACCTTTCTGGTGCATCGCCAGTCTCTAATCGTTTTGTGTTTATCCTTATGTTATCTGCTCTTTCCACTGTGAGCTTCCTTGACTGGAATCTGCACCCTTGATGTGTGTGCGAGAGAGTGTGTGTGTGTATAGCGTGAGAGAGAGCGTTGTTGTGTGCTCATAGCGTCCGAAATTTGTCAAACACCACAGCATAAAGACGCCACGCTGCTGCATACTGAGCGATGGCAAGGTGTGATTAAGTGTGTGTGTGTGTGTGTGTGTGTGTGTGTGTGTGTTTGCATGCAATTATTATATAACTGATGCAGACGTAATAATGGCAGTCTGGCAGCGGTGATTATGAGTCATTTACAGATCATTGGCGGTTATGCATTATTTACTCCCTAATACAGTAAATTACTGTTTATTTTTCTTTGTTTGTATTATTTTTAAAATTGTTTTTTTTATCTTTTCCTCCTCTTCACTTTTATACCGCAAAAATATAAAACAACAAATTATATTTTATCCTGAAAACTAAATGGATTCTTAGAATGAAAAATAAAAGACCAGATTATGATACAGTCGTACTCTCCATCTCTCCTGTTATAACCAAACCTCTCTCTCTCTGTCTCTCATATTCTCTCTCTCATGTGTGTGTGTGCATGATATGCTGCTAACTTTAGCATTGTCTAGTGTAAGGGTCTTCCCCCAAACCGATCGTATTCTTTGACCTGCGCTGGAAATAAAAGCAGCGCCAGTGGACAAAACTGTCCAAACATGGACGTCCTCAGATCTCTAATTAGCAGGAACGGTGGTTTAATTGAGTCATTTGTTTTCGTCTTGCGGGAAAAATAAAAATAACAATGTGAGCGAGTGTGTGTGTAGGGTGTGTGTGTGTGTGTGTTGGGGGGGGAAAACAGAAGCGTATCGTTTAGCAGCCTGTAATTTAGGGATCGGCTTCTCCTGATTAACGGTGAGGTTTCCTCCTGTCTCCCAGTGTGTGTTTATGCAGCTCTGTGTATGTATATACTGTGTGTGTGTGTGTGTGTGTGTGTGTGTGTGTGTGTGTGTGTGATCGCCATTGTTTTTCCCAGTGCGGATCACACAGCCTCGTTGACCGTGTTTGTGTGTGTGTGTGTGTGTGTGTGTGTGTGGGCGAGATGGGGGGGTTAGTTGTTCCATAAGGTCCTAAAATTCTCAAATCATGATTACAGGTTTAGCCCACACTTGTATGGAGAACTGAGAGAGAAAGAGGGATGGAGCGAGAAAGAGAAAGACAGCCAGCCAAAGAGAAATCAACAGAGAGACAATGAAAGAGAGACAGAGATAGAGCGAGAGGCTGACAGAGACACAGAGAGACGGAGAGAGACAGACAGAAAGAGAGCATCAGAGAGACCGACAAACTGAGAGTGACAGACAGAGAGACTGAGAGAGAGCGAGAGAGACAGAAAGGGTGACAATCAGAGAGACACATGGACAGGGAAAGACAGTGAGACAGAGAGAGCAAGAGAGACAGACAGACAGTGAAATAGAGAGAGAGAGAGTGACAATGAGAGAGACCCATGGACAGGGAAAGGCAGCGAGACAGAGAGAGCAAGAGAGACAGACAGGCAGCGAGAGACAGCGAGAGAGCAAGAAAGACAGACAAAGACTGATAGAGAGACAAAGAGACAGAGATACAGAGAGAGACAGACAGATGTAGAGAGCATCAGAGAGGGAGACATAGAGAAAGACAGTGAGACAGAGAGCAAGAGAGAGAGAGAGCAAAAGAGACAGACAGGCAAAGACAGACAGAGAGAGATCAAGAGAGACAGACAGACTGACAAAGACTTACAGAGAGAGACAGAGAGACAGACAGATAGGGAAAGAACCCTTTATAGAAAACAGAATCATTCTTGTCGATTGCCAGTCATCAGGCCAAAAGCAACAACAGCTGGCTTCTTGTCTTTCTCCTTCTCTCTCTTTTTCCCCGTTTACTTTCTATTGTTTTTGTGGCCTCCACTGAACTCAATTCCTAGAACTATATCTGCGTACAACTCTGACTGTCTGTCTGTCTGTCACACTCTGGAATGTACTGTGTGTGTGTGTGTGTGTGGATGGACAGAATGAGGAAATCTGTCTGAAAAAAATCATATGGTGTGTGTGTGTGTGTGTGTGTGTGTGTGGAGGGTAGGCATGCAAGTGAGATGGAATTTCTTTTAAATGAGAGAGAAAGAGGGATAGAGTGATAATGACTTTAACAGCTGTTAATAAATTAATTCCTGAGGTGTCAGTGCTACTTCTATCTCATCAATCTATCTCGTGTGTGTGTGTGTAGACCAAATCCATACATTATTCCGTGTATTTAATTCAGTTTTTTTAACACAGCTGTCTCATCCTTAGTAATCATGATCCAGTGTGAGAAATTCTTGAGTGAAACTGAAATCAATCGAAATATTGTGAGATAATTCAGTATAAAATGTGAAACATACACAATTTCCCTCTTACTTCGAATGGAGCCAATCAGCAAAAACATGTTTACTGTCGGAATTTTCGCCTCTTTAGTTTCGCACTGCATCTATGAGGCTCATATAGATAACAAGTAAGGCAAATCTATCTCTCCTACAACTGTTTATATAAATGTATAGTGTCCTAAATCTCCGTGTTCTGTGGACCGATAAGTCGAAAATGGACCATGTTGGAAGATGTGAGTCCTGTTACACCTGGACTAAACCAGGAGTAACGCTGCATTCCACATTAAGAACATCACACGTGGTGGTGGTAGTGTGATGGCGTGGGGATGCTTTGCTGCTTTCAGGGCCTGGGAGACTTCCCAGTCTCTAGTCAATCCTGTCTGGCCATCAGTCTGTGTTCTCCACACTGATGTGAATGACTGATCTCCAGTTATCAGAATCGTTTGGTTGCGATTGTTGGTGGAATATGCAAATCTAGAGGGAATCAGCGTAGGGAGTGGGTGTGTAAGGGGGGCAAATACTTTTTCACGACCCTGTACACCTGTTTTAAATGTGTTCATAACTAGTTTTCCGCCTTCAAATTTGCAGTGCCTAGGGGACAGAATACTGTAAAAAAAATTATTCTACAAAAAGGTCCTCAGAAGGACAGTAAACCTAGTGTGTGTGTGTGTGTGCATACTCAGTAAATCAAATGACCTGAGTGTGAGACAGCAGCAGCAGCAGCAACCATACTGACCGCGCCGAGAAGGCGTGTAATCGGACAAACACTCCGTGAACGAGGGATGAGTGAGACAGAAAAACAGAACGAGAGAGAAAAAGAGAGACAGATTAAACATGCATGTAATTCATCTGATTGATCTCATCTAGGCTTGTGGCTCAGTGTGTTTGTGTGTGTTTATGTTGTATGGATCTCTTCTAGGCAAGTCTTTGTGTGTGGGTGTGTGTGTTTGTGTGTGACACACAGATAAAGCATGCGTTAGTGTGAGGTGTGTGTGACATGTCATTACACATGATGTGTTTGTTTGTGGTTATATGTTTAACTTTTTCACGTGTGTTTGTACGTTCAAGCGTCCCCTCTAGACGAGTGTGTGCGTTCGTATTTGTGCCAGTGTGAGAGTAGTGTAGCGATTATGCGTGTGTATTCATTTTCGTTAAGCCAAACACACGATACACTCACGACATACAGAAAGCGCTTAAAGTTATCAGAGGATTGTTGCTAGGCAAGTGGGAAGTATACTGTAAGCTAGCTAAGAATGGAGGCTAATAATGTATTTAGCTAATAATACAGAGTCATTAAGTCTTAAAGAGAAAAAATAAAGGCGCAGTGACCGTGAAAACAAGACAAACCTTTTAGGATGATCAACATTTACTGCAAATGTGTTGGTAAATTGTGAAAAAAAAATGGATATGTATGACTTAAATTACACAATCCTTACATTTAGCTAATCAAAGTTCCACACATTCAGCCATATATAAAAAAAATTAAAAAATTTAAAAAAAGGTGAACATTGTGTTAGATTTTTATTGAAGTGTTTGATTTATGTGAAATTATTTCAGAAACATGACTGAAAACCTGACTGGACATTGCATTAATACTTTTAAGATTATGAACAAATGTGTGTGTGTGTGTGTGTGTGTGTGTGTGTGTGTGTGTGTGTGTGTGTGTGTATGAAAGGGAGCATATGAAAGCTTGTGTGTGTATGAGAGAGAGAGAGGGGCGAGACAAGGAGGGGTATAGTGGTGGCTTAGGTGATGATTGGTTCTGTCTCGCAGTGGATCGAATGTGTGATACTGTGAGTCCTCTGTATGCGAGTGTGTGTGTGTGTGTGTGTGTATGCGTGTGTGTATGCGTGTGTGTGTATCTGTGTGTGCTCAGTATGAAACGTTCAACCTATGTTGAGTGATAACACACAGACTAAGAAAAAGCCACACTGCTCCATCTCTGTTTTTCTCACACTCATTCCCTCAGCTTTTCGTTCTCTCGATCTTTCTCTGTGTCTCCCGCTATCCTTATGTGTCTCTCCCTTTCTCTATTTATCTGATACATTTTCTCTGCAATAAAAGAAAAACATCAGACGCCGCCATTTTCTGTACACATGCGTATCTCGGGTAATATGGATGCTCAGTATGTTCATGTGTCTCTATCTCCTTGTCTTTCGTTCTCTCTTGATGTAAGTTGTTTATCTTGTTCCTTTCTCAGCGCTTTGTGTTCACCAATCTGCGAGCGCCGTAACATCAACATGTTTTTGCATCTCCTGTAAACGAATGCTTCCCTCTGACCACTTCAGCCCAAACAGCACTTCCACACTCCAGCGCTGTTTACATTACCGCGTAAATGTTGTATCAGGGCGGGTGTGTGTTTTTACATTGTGTTTGTGTTGATGTGAATGGTGAGATTTGATCTGTGTACATTACAGGCACTTTCTCCGTCTGATGTATTGATTTAGTGGTGTGCTCGAGCGCGTCCGGCTATAGATGGTATTTTGGACGAGAATCGCGCAGAATTTTGACCAAAAACAAATGTAGTTAGCTGAAAAGAATGACATGATTGTGATCGCTAAAAAGCTTGTTCATGTCTCTCCAAATGAAGGATCTTTGAAAGACAGTTGTCCATGTGATACCTTCTACATGGGACTACTCCACCCCCCCCCCCCACCCCCACCCCCCCCACCCCCCCGAAAGCCTCTTTCTGAGTTGGACAGGGTAACAGAAACATCTAACCCAGCCCCCACATCATGTAGTGCTTTCCCTTAGTACTATTTCCTATATACTGCCCCATCTCCTTTACACAATGAACAGCTTGCAAATAGTAAATAAACAGAAACATTTAAGAAGTTTCATACGTTACGAATGGCTCTCAGAAGCACTTAAGCATCTTAGCTATCAAATGATGTTGCCTGTCAGACTGTACTACACTGTCTAGCTTGCTTGAACCAGATATGTTATGGCTAGCAATAAATAACATTTTGGATTCATGGAAGCATATCATTCAAGCACTTTATCTAGGTAAGGGTAGTGGTGTATCCAGAGCCTATACAGGGAGCACTGGGTGGACGCCTAGGTGGGACCCCTAACCATTGCAGGACACCATGTATACACATTCACACTCTGTTACATATAATCTACGGGCAATTTAGGGTCACCAGTCGACCTACTTACTTATGTTTTGGGAGATTTGAGAAAACCCAAGAACCCATAGGGAACCCCTGGAGAACACAGGGAGAACATGCAAAACTCCACACAGACAGTAACCTGATCTCAGGAAAGAACCTGGCACCCTGGAGCTGTGACGCGGCAATGTAACAGTAGTTTTCAAAAATCATAAACAAAATGGCCTTTACCATCTGTGAATACCATCCACAGCCCCAAAAACATCTTTACCCAGACATTCTTTTTCTTCATTTCAGCCTGGTCGCTTCCCTCGCATCACTAGCAGTTTAAGACTTGATCCGATTTAGGTGCCCAAAAGGAAACAATAAGAACAGAAGACACTCAGCTTTCTCTCCATACAACAATAGCACTGAACAACGGAGTCATTCATCGTACACTTATCCCTCTCTTTACGCTCGTCTCTAAGGAGGAGGAGGAGAGTGAGAAAGACACAAAAAACAAGATGTCAGAGCCACATTACAGCTTCGCTAACTAATGACTTGGCAAGGTCACAACCTCAGGGACTCTGGTAACTTCCAGTCCGTCACCTCTCAGCAGGATAAATCATCACCTTTTCACCTTAAAGCTGACCCCAAAGCAAGAGAGAGAAAGTGAGGAAGAGAGAGATATTGGTGTAAAAGAAAGGCAGCTACTGTTTGTGACGTACAGCTCAGGTATACTGTATATTGCTAAGTGAATCTAATAGTGTTATGCTCCACTGATATACTGTAGATAACCCATTATTCCTTGGATGGGTGCATCATTTGACCTAAAGAGGTGAAAATTTTGGGTTTGTACATGGTTCTAGCAAACTACTGAAGGCTAACACTCTTTAAAGTATATTCTACCAGTTTCCCATAACAGTGTTAACAAGGTCAACCCCCCACCCCACTCCCCCTGCAAATTTAAATCATGAATCAAAATTGGATTATAGAAAAAAAAAAGTAAGGATGATGGCTTTCCAAAGGGGTGATTTTTATTTTTTGACGGAATCCCCCTTGGATGCCTCCTCAAATTGAGGACTACAAAAATACAGAGACTGCAATACCCAACTTATCTAGTAACCTAAATATCCGTGTGAGTGTTTCTTGGTGCTGTTTCTGGCCTCTTTAGGATGGGTTTTTATGAGCAGCGATCATTCACATTCAGTAGTGCTCTCACCATTCAGACCAAATGCTCCTCTGCTATTGAGTTCTACTGAAGCGTGCATTTAAGAATACACCCAGCCTAAGAGAGAGGGAGAGGGAGGGTGGGAGAGGAAACAAGAGAACATTACACCCAGTCTGAGAGAGAACACTATACCCGGCCTGGGAGAGACATAGACGGAGCATCTAAAGTGAACGTGACTCAAATTGCATCACAATAAAGAGCTTTTCGAAGCAGTTAGTTTTAGCTGTTGGAGACAATTAAAGTTAAACAAACCAGAGATCATGAAGTGGCAAGCTTAAGGAAATCTAAGCATTGATTTTGCTAATCATTGTCTTAAGATCTAACGCAGTAATCCATCTATAGAGCAACATGAAGACTAGAGATCTCTGGAGATCACAGCCAGCGGTTACCACAAACAATAGCTCAGTCTGTACTCGTATATCAACTGCCAGTTGCTTCATATTATGGAAAAAGAACTCTTGAAGACAGAGTGTCACACATGCATGACAGATTTTGCAGTCTGGCAAGTTTTAGACCTTTACAAATAAGTTCCACCAGCATTAAAGCGTTATATTGAATTGAATCGTCAAGTGTTAGTCCCCCCAGTGTTGGACCTTCTCCATTGTGTTTTGGAGCAGATATAGACCTTTGCTAACATTCTTTAAATTTGGATTCTTCATGTGTTGGACTTTGACTTGTTAGACCTTCCAGCATCCTTCTCTTGTTGGACCGTCAACTGTGGTAGCTTCAAGTGTTGATTCTTTCTGTGTTAGTCCTTTCAGTGTTCAACCTTCAAGTGTTGCCCCTTGAAGTGTTAGACTTTCCAGTTCCAGGTTATGTCAGATCTTCCAAGGCTGCATCTTCTAGTGTTATTCATCTTTCAAGTGTTCGATCTTCAAGTGTCTTTTACCTTGAATCCTGGTAGCCCTTTCATTATTAGAACTTCAAGTATTGACTCTTGAAGTGTTAGACTTTCCAGTTCTAGGCTATAAGTGTCAAACCTTCAAGGGATAAATACTCCAGTACTGTGATTTCTAATATTAGTCTTCTTTGAAGGGTTTGAGCCTCAATATTAGATCTTCCAATGTTGAAAGATCAAGTGTTAGACACTTGTACACTTGTAATTGTTGAACTTTGAAATGCCATAGTACTTCCAATGTTCCAGTTCTACCAAACCTTCAAGTAATGGTTTTCCTGATTTCAGTTTTAGACCTTCAAGTGTTAGTTCTTTAGGTGTTAGTCCTTACATTGTTCCACTGTTGGAACGTCCCATGTTAGTTTTGGACTTTGTAGTGATAGATATTCAAATATTGGCGCTTCAAATGTTGACTCTTCTTGCGATAGTCCAACTGTTACTCTTAAATTAATACTCTCTAATTGTGTTCCAGTCCTTACAGTGTTAGATCTTCAAAAGGTTAGTCCTTATAGTCTTAGTCTAGTATCAATCACATCACTGCTATGCCAGAGTTGGTTGTTCCAGTGTTGGGAATTGTGGTTTCTGTTTCAGTGGCGGCAGCTTAACCAGTGTTAATCGTATTATTCCTGCAAGCAGTAATCCTTTTAATCTTGCCAGTGTTAGTTGTGCCAGAAGTTGTCGAATGTGAAGGTAGTGTTTTCTCTGCCAAATGGACAAGCATGAAATCTCTCTGTAATGAAGGAAGTCTTCTGATGAGACACACTTTATAAAGACACACATCATCAGATAAACACACTTTTTCTTACACTGTTTCCTATGCTATCACACTCTTGCATATGGTCTCACACTCACATTGATTCCCTGGAGCATTTTTAATGTATTCTGTAAAGATAATAGAATAATATATTTTTTTTCCTCCATTTGGGTTTGCATTTGACATAAGTTTGGATCAGTTTTGGACCACATCATAAATTTGGATAAGGTTGGAGCAGAACAGAATCCCAAACGCTCAAGGAAACAAGGTATTTGTGAAAGCATCCTAAATGGAAATGTGTTTTTGCCATCTCTTGTGCTTTTATCAGTCACTTCACATACGTTTTAGTCTTGTAAAGACTTTGCAAGATATGTTTTTGTTTCAGCATACATCAACTTATCTCTTTCGGGTTTGTCTTGAATTTCACATACGCTTTTTACATCGGATCAGGGGGTCCCAGAACACTTCAGGAAACAAATGGACGTGAAAGCATCCTAAATTGCTGTGTTGTGTTTTCGCTATTTCTTTTCCTATTATTCATATATGCTTCCAGTCACTTCCTCTGTCTGTCTCTTACAATTTCTTTCCCCATCTCTCTTTCTTGCTTTCTCTCGTCCATGAATGGCCTCAGTAAGGGGAACAGGTCTGTTATAGCTGTGCTCTTTGGCAGAAATATGCTTTATGCCACCTCATGTTAAACGCATTAGCGTTTCTGCTCCATTCTACTCGGCCCACAGCCCGCCAGACGCTTCCTGCTCCTCTCCAAACGACACGCACAGATGGAGAGAGAGCAAAAGAAAGAGAAAGAGCAAGGGAGGGTGATTCTATGGATCAGGGATTACCAAGTGGAGTTTTATGATTTGAAGCAATGTTTTAACCCAAATTCATTTCTTTGTGCTCCATGAAGATTTGATAGAAACAACCTCATGGCATGTGTTGAGTTTTTCTTTCTTTTGGCTCTGATTTCAGTGCCTTGTTGAAATGATCCAATTGTTAACGCTGATGCCACTGCTACATATCCACCGAAGTTCCTCGAGTTTTGTGTGAGCATTGGGAGAAGGTCTAAAGAGCAGTGGCGTTTTTAGTAAACTCTAAAACTGGCTTTACTTATGTTTTGTGGTTGGAATGTCAGCTGGAGAGATCACGGCAAACAGGAATTGTAAAAAAAAAAAAAAAAAAAATGTGTGTATGTGTGCATGTTAAAGACACAGGGTTGTGAGGTAGCGTTTAGATGTTTATGGTGTGTAACAAGAAGTTTGTAATTTCGCTCTGCTGGGGTTTGGCTTGGTTTGTTTCTGTGTGTATGTGTGCGAATGAACCATTGTGTTCTGTTTAATCTCCATCCTAGACACTTTAACTGTCAGGGAGTTCTGGGAGCCGCTGTGCACAAAAATTAGCGATTATGTACCAACTGCTGAGATCTTATTCACATACACACACACACACACACACACTCTCACTCAGCTAGTCGCTCTCTCTCATTCTCACAGTCTGTCTCTCTCACACACACATTTATTGTGTCTTATTGTCACTGTTTTGGGCTTTTCTCATTGAGGAACTCAGTGGGGGGCGTAATGGAGGTGGTGGTGGTGGTGGTGGGGGGGAGGTTTCGCACACACAATTTCAGCCCTGTTTAGACTTTTAATCATGCCCGCACACACACAAACTAACACACGCACACACACACGAAAGAGGGATTAAATGACATCTTTTATAGCAGTGTATATGCACTTCTCAGGTACAGTGACTTTTAAATTAAATGTTTAGATATTCGACAATATAAAGCTGGATAGATTAGTTATTATTGGGGGTATAACATCCACAAAAAAAAAAACGGTCATGTCGTACACCACCACAGCATAGAAAGTTACATATTATAGCTAATTTTCACAAAAATTTAACTTACCTTAAATGTTAGTCTAAATGAATTAGTGGGGATTTGAGAACATTGTTTAACCCCAAGCCTGCTACTGAAATTGCTGGTAGAATGATCAAAAGACGTGGGCATTAGAGACCAACTGGGCAAGCTGGAATCAGTGATGAAGTTCCTGCTCTAACCCAGAGGAAACCGAAGTGGACAAAGTCAGAGATCATGTGAAACACAGACAGTACCCTGAGCTTAGGGTCGAACAGCGGACCCTGGAGCTGTGAGGTGCTAATTCTACCTGCTACACCAGTGTGCGAAACTTTCCATTCAATAAAATAAAAATTTAGAAATCCAGAGTGTAGGTTTTCTTGGTAGCCTTATTTTTGTTCCTAAAGTTTCAAACAACATCAAATGTAACTATAAATGGATAAAAAAAAAAATGGATGATGTCATACTAGTAAAATGTTGTTGTGGTGTAAGATTAACAATGTGCCACATCACCCCATCCTTGATTGTTCTCCTATAACATCATGTTCTTTTGCCACCATTTTCTCCCCAATTTGGTCACCTGTCAATTCACACAATAAAGCCAACCTGTAACCTGAAGCCAACCTGTATTTTTTTTTCACACTGCTGCATCAAAGGGCAGCATAAAACACTCGGAAGAAAGTGCTTTCAACCGTCTTCCGCATACATGAGCTCACATGCCCATGATTGGCTAGTGTCCCTGTGATTGACAGGAAACCGAGAGAGCACCCAGCCACGGCTGGCCGTGGATTCAAACTCACATTGTCCTGACGATAAGCGGAAGACATTTCTCTTGAGCATGTCATCTTTTCGTCTCTACATAAATAATTAAGTTAGCAATGGGCCGTTGAGGGCACGCCTGATTGATTTCTTAAATTCTAATTTTAGTCTGCGGGTCCTCAAATCTACAAGGACAAAAAAAGAACAAAGTTGTGAGGATTCCACCTCAGTGACAATCCTTTATACCCTCAAATGCACAGTTTTCCTCTCAGAGTGGCGTCCACTTGCTTTCTAACACAAGTATTTACTACATTGTTAAAGTAATGCATGTACACATACACACACACTTTTTCTCTCAGCCTCATCTGGGTCTTATAGGGATTTGTGTGTGTGTGTGTATGTGTATATACCCTTTTTTTAGTGTCTCCTTTTTTACTTATCCTGGCAGGTCTCCATGCCCCCCGTGGAGCCCGTTTCCACCCTGAGAAATTTCCAATTCGCTCCATGCAGAGTTTGTGTGTGTGTGTGTGTGTGTGTGTGTGAGAGAGAGAGAGAGAGAGAGAGAGAGACAGAGAGAGAGAGCAAGAGAGAGAGAGAGGGGGAGAGGGAGGAAGATCAGGAATCTGTGCTTAGACTCCTAGAGTAATGACCCCCTAAATCTACTGCATACACCAAAGAGACAAAAAAAATAGAGTGAGGTAGTAAGATAAAAAAGACTGAGAGAGAGACAGCAAGAGAGAGAATCCAAATAGGGAGAAAGCAAGACAGAGATAGAGAGGAAGATTGTAATTTAAAGATGGTCTTTGTCTGTGGAGGAAAATGTAAGGAAATGAGTTACAGTGAACATATCACAAAAACTCTTTCTTAAACACACACACACACACACACACACACACACACATACAGTCTGCCGTCCGGATTTCAGATTAGAGCCGCCAACACTGTTCTCGGACTCCCATGTAAACCTCAACACACTCATAACCTGTTTCCACTAACAGAGTTCCATCCTGTCCTGATTCTGGTTCTTGTTCATGTTGTGGTCCATGTTTTGCTTCTTCTTCTTCTTCTTCTTCTTCTACTTCTTCTTCTGCTTTTGATCAATGTTCATTTGTAATTCTGCATGCAAATCTAGTTCTTACCGTTTTTTGTTTGTCCATCCATCTGTCTGAGATTCCCATGATATCACAGGAACAAAGCTGATCGTTTTCAGGGTTTACGTATATGGAATGATCATTGTAACCAGCAGATAAACTGATTGGATTTTGGAATTGATCCAAATGAGGTCAAGGTCACAGCAAGGTCAAGTTTCGGAAATAGTTTTTCTTCAACAGCTTCCTTCCTGTTTGAAGTATGTTTTAGTAAAAAGAAGGACTAGACTTAGAGGTGGTGGAGAAATCCCCGTCATTTTACTGCTGATTTTATTTGTGGTTCTAAATGTTTTTCCACTTCTGCTTGCTTTTACCTTGTTTTAAGTCTTTTCTGGTCCTGAATATGTTTCTGCTTTCTTTTTGTTTGTTTGTTTGTTTGTTTGTTTGTTTTGCAGATTTTTGCTTGTTCTGATTCATTCTCTTCTTATTATTATTCTATTTTTTTTGGTTGTTGTTGTGGTCCATGTGTTGGTTCTTCTTCTGGTTCAACTATTGATAAAAGCCAACTTTTATTTCTGGATTTAATTCTAGTTCTTATTCTGGTTCTTTTTTATCAGTGATTTCAGTTCTGGTTCTTGTTCTTTTCTGAGTTTGAATCTAGTTCTACTTGTATTGTTGTTGGGTTTTTTTTATGTTTATTTGTTTGTTTTTTCCAGACTCTTGTTTGTGCTTGTTCTCAGTTCTTCTTCGACTTTTGAGTAAAGTTCACTTATATTTCTGTATTTAATTCTACTTCTAATTCAGTTTTTTTCCTGCCCAGTTCTGGTTCTTGCCCTTGTTTCCTGGCTCTGAATCTGTTTCCAGTTCTGCAGGTTCTTGCTTTTTCTTGTTCTGCTTTGCTCTCTAGGGGTTTTATTCTGGTTTTGATTCAGTTCTGGTTCAAGTTTTACTTCTTTTTCTGCTTCAGTTTTTGATTAATGTTAATTGAAATAGAATAAAAAAAAGTTTTTAAAAACCTGTTTCTTGGTACGTTTTTTTTTTTTTTTTTTTTTTTTTCCAGATTCTTGTTTGTTCTCATTCTGATTATTGTTTGTATATTTAGTATTTGGATTGGGTTTTTTGGGGGGGTTATTCTTCAGTTTCAAGTCATGGTTCTGATCCTGTTCTTTGCTGTGCTTCTCCCGCTCATTTGTGTTTTGGTTCTTGTTCTTTTCGTTCAAGAATTATGCACATTTCTTTGTGCTAATTTTCGGCTGGTTTCACTTGCCATTCCCTCAAACCTCTATGTGTGTGTGTGTGTGTGTGTGTGTGTGTGTGTGTGTGTGTGTGTGTTAGAGAGACAGAGGGAAAGACAGAGAGTGAAAGAGGGTAGTTGTGTTGATGGTCAGATAGTGTTCAGGTATGTGTAAGTCAAGAACATCAGTTTAACACACACACACACACACACACACACACACACACACACACACACACACACTATTTACGGTAGCTGTGTGTGTGTGAGGTCAAAGGTCGTATCTTTGCCCAGGTGAAACACATCATTTTTCGTGAAGGGAGGATCAGCTTTCTGAGCTCCTGCAGCTCTTTAACACTGACTGAGTGTATTATTCAGCACGACTATCAATGATTCAGGACTCACACACACACACCTCGTTCTCTCTCTCTCTGCTGCATATACACATTATCTCTCGTTCCCTCTCACGAATTCCTGTCCTTTCCGGCGTCCTTTCTTTTTAACACTACAGTCTTTGATCTCCTACTCCTAAGGGATTGTGGGTAAATCTGTGCCTGTAATTATTTATCATGACTCCATCTCTGTCCTAATTATCCACATAAACAGAAAAGAAGAAGAGAAGCAATGTTATTTACACATCAAGGGGAAATCTTTTTCATTTGCTGAGCTTATTATTAATATTTATATACACCAAAGCACTGTGGAATGCTCATTTATGAATTCTTGGTCAGAAGGATGATGATTTTTATTTTTATTACACCAGCTCTGACAGCAGTTCCATAAACAAGTTTTTATTATTATTATTATTTTAAAAAAAGCATGCAATTGTTGATATGATGACGTTTTATGTAGGAACATTTATTTATTTAATATTTTTTGTCAAATTTGAGTGCTTTGTAACAGTCAGAGCTAAAGTTGCTTGTGTTTCCTTATCTTAGCAGGTTCTTTCTGTCTGTCTTTCTTTCTTTCTTTTTAAAGCCATTGTAGTTATGAAAACTATTTTATTATTGGGCTCTTTGGACTAAATAGTCTTTAAAAAATAATAATGTTACAACTTTATTATAACATAAATCATCTGTATTGACATGACTCACACGCTTATTAAGTAATACTATACTGTACTATCTATTTACACAAGCCAAATCAGAAAATATAGCTTTTCAAAATCAGTGGTCATGCTCCTGACCTACAATATAAATAGGTTGAAATGGAGGTCTGTGGAGCATTGAATACGATGAATCTTCAGAGGGTTTGCATTTGACTAGGAGGAAAATATGCATCTTCTTTGTCTCCTTTTCAGCTTTGTTTCTGTCTCGAGGGGAATTATATTCAATCACAACAGCATTAATGCAGACTGTGGATGTGGGGAACTTCTAAACACGCGCTCTACATATTTATTTAAGCAATAAACAGCAAGATGCGAAGAAAATGCCTGTTTTGCTTTCGATCGTAGCGTGTTTATTGGCAACAGCTTGCGGGCAGTTAGGGGATCAAATGTAGGTTGACAGTGATGGTTTGTGTGTGTATGTATGACTTGTGTTTTGATGTGCAAAGTCTGAATCCAGGATGAAAAACTGTTTTTGTTTCATCAGTTATCAAAAGCACTTCACACTTCACAAACACATAACACTCAATTGTCTTCATGTCATTCTCTCGTTCAGGTGGAGATCACGCTTCAAGACATCAACGACAACCCTCCAGTTTTTCCCACCGACATTCTAGACGTGACCATCCAAGAAAACGTGGGTGATGGATTCAGGGTAATGCAGCTAACAGCAACCGATGCAGACGAGGTAGGAAATTCCCTGTGGAAAAATCTGGAATAACAGCCGCCTCGACTGAACTTTTCTGCTAAATATACCCGGACTTTTAAGCGATATTCCGTTTGAAAAAGTCTGCTCTGATTACAGTGTGGAATAAGTCTGACATAAGTCACTTTTAGGCTAAACCTGACAAGCGGCACTCTAATAGATCGGTCTGGGTGTGTGATGAATATCAAGGTGCTGATGGATATCATTAATAGCATTAACAGAATGTTGATATTTGCCAAGGGAGGAGAGAGAGAGAGAGAGAGCGAGAGAGAAAGTGCATGTGTGTGTGTGTGTGTGTGTGTGTGTGTTGCGGTTGGAATCGGATCGGACCCTGCAGAATGCTGTTGTCTCGCAGCTGAATGAGATTTAATCACTAAAGACGGAAAGGAAACCGTACGTTTGGCTGATGATCTGGGAAGGTATTTGAGAGGGAAAATGATTTTAAAAAGGAAAAAAGGTATTGAGTAATGGAAATCCACTTTCTTGCTGCCTGTCTCTCTAGTGCGTTTTCCAGCCACCTGTTTTTAGGTGAAATTTGGATGAACAGAATGAGCTCAATAAGCTAAATAGTACTGTGTGTCACAATAGTAGACAACTAAGATACTGCGTAGTGCTGCACTATTTTGAAACATGACAGAGTAGTTTGGGACAGAGCCAGAGGCAGTGTAAGAGAGTGTCAGTCTAACTCATAGCTTGCGAATACCACTTGCCAAGTAGCATGAACAAACAGCGTGGTATTGTTTTGGTATACGCAGTAGTATGCATTGTTACTATTGCGACTGTTTGCGTTTGTTGCTTGGTGGATTAAGGGACGATGTTATACAGGGTGATAGTGACAGATTTCTGCAATAAACTGTGATATAGCGAGTGTGCTTTTGGCAGCCGGGTGCTCTTTTAATGACATCATCATGCTGTTCTTCTCCAGAACTTTCAACACAACAGTAGTTAATAGTAACACACAATAATTCACAGTAAGTTTGCTTAGCGTTTAAGAAACATTTGGATGCGAAACACCGAACAGCTGCGCAGACTGTCGGAGTTTAGGTTGGTCCCTCTCTTCTTGTCTCTCCCCTTCTTTCTTTTCTTTCTGATTTCATGAAGTCACTTGAGACATGCCGATGAGTCCCTGTGAGGCTGCTTGAGTTTGTATTACATCTCTGGCTTCCTTTTGTGCTATAAAACCTCTACTTATTTCCCATCTCACACAGGAAATGTGTAAAAAATAAATAAATAAATAAATAATTCCGGCAGTTGCACAGCTCTGTTACAGTACTTAAGAATTACACCCTTATGCAGGACTCTTGGACCCTCCTTCTCACATCACAGATTCAGGGTTCAGGGTACCACGTCATGTTCGTTTGTGTTAATAGATGAGAAACACTCGTCTATTCCGAAATCATTGAAATCACCAGAAGTTTTTCCATCAGCATGGCATAGAAACTTATACTTTTCCCCAGGTGTTCTCCGATTGGAAGTATAATGCAGACCAGTGCCAGGGTGAAAGGATGTCCTTGGCTAACATGAGTCCAATCAGATAGATCTGGAACCTTTTTCAGTTAAAGCCACATGTGTAAGAAAAGACTGAGCCAAGCTCTATAACAGCAGACCAGCAGACTGGAACGTGTTTTTGGTTTCTGCAGGATTTCTCAGGTCTGAAGGTCTGGCACTCCACAAGTTGGCACAGAATGGTGTCAGTCATTCTAAGGTTGTTTCAGGTGGGTGTAGACAGGCTCCAGGTTGAATAGGTAGAATAGGTGACTCTGGAAGGATTTTTTCTCATTTGTAAGTCACTTTGGATAAAAGTGTCTGCTAAATGAATAAATATAATGTAAAGGATTGCAGGATTACTTAGGACTGCAAATATTGCTCGAGTAAGCTGGTGAAGGGGATTGTCTCAGCAGTGTTGAACTCTTTTTATGGTGACAAAAGTGGTCTGAATATGGTATAGATCGTATAGATCATAGTGAATTTAGAAAGGTTTTGCTGTCAAGAACTGTTATGGAGTTTGTTTTCTATAGGTTACAGATCTTATCAGCATTTTAGCTCTTCTTGAATTGGCGATAGTGGGCTCAAAAAATTTAGACCACCTCAGGTTGGTACAGATGGGTATGGATTGGATATTAGCTTTCCTTAGGTGTGTCCAAATGCATTAGAGCACGTGTACATCCGACCATCACACCCATATGTGCCCATTCCAAAACCATGGGCATTTACACAGAGTCGATGCCCATTTGCTGTTATAATAGCCTCCACTCTTATGGAAAGGCTTTACACTTTTCCAGGGATTTGTGCCTGTTCAGCCACAAGAGCATTAGTGAGGTTGGGCACTGATGTCAAGTGAGAAGACCTGGTATGCAGTCGGCATTCCAATTTATTCCAAAGGTCTTCAGTGGGACTGAGGTCTAGCCTCAGGCCTCTCAACTTCTTGCATGTCGACCTTGGAAAACCATGTCTTTATGGATTTCGCTTTATGTACGGGGGCATTGTCATGATGAAACAGATTTGGGCCCTATAGTTCCAGTGTAGGAAAAATCTTAATACTACAACATACATGGACACTTTGACAATAGTTTGCTTCTACCTTTGTGGCAACAGTTTGGGGAAGTCCCAAATATGGGTCTGATGGTCGGGTGTCCACATACTTTTGGGCATATACCGTAGGTCTGGACAGGGGTCTGGTTGATCTAGACAAGCAGTGATCTAGAGTGTTAGCTTTTCTCAGGTTGGTACAGGTAGATATGCATTGGGTTTTATCCCTACTCAAGTTGGTCTAGGAAAGTATTCCAAAGGTTTATTTAGTGTGGTAGTGTTGGAACTAGACATAGTTGTAGTGGATTTATATGTTTACCCTTTATATAGCACTATTGAGTTTGGCACTGGTAGGGTTGGAAATGGTTTTAATTCTACTCAGGTTGGCAATGGTGAGTCTGGATTGGGTTATAGCTCCATTCATGTTGGCGCTGATGGGTCTAGGTAGGTTTTTAGCTCTATTGAGGTTGGCACTGGTGGGTCTGGATGGGTCATTACTCTACTCAGGTTGGCAATGGTGGGACCGGATAAGATATTTGTCTCAGACAGATTCAGGTGGATCTGAACAACATTCTTGGGAAGTTGGTCTGAAGGTCTGTATAAGGCCTAAGTAGTATTTACCCCATTGTTTCAAGTGTGTCTGGATAGAGATTTAACTCTTCTCATTTTGGTGGATCTGGACAGTCTTAAGTAAGTGTAAAAATCAGCTTATGTTATAGTATGTTCTTCATGTCTCAAACCCTGTTTTGATGTACATATCAATTCATGGTCATTTGTATTAAAATATTGGAAACACTTGTCCTATCACCATCATCTGTTGAAACCTCAAGAAGTGTTTCAATCAGCAGAGCAGAGAGAGGTTTACTTCACACCAGGTGTTCTGCAGTGTAGACCAGTGCCAAGGAGGAAGGCCGGCCTTGGCTAACATGGATACAATCAAGAATATCTGGAGCTTTCTCGGTTAGAGCCACATGTGTTACAAAGGAACGAGTGAGCCAAACTCTGAAACAACAGACCAGCAGACTGGAACAAGGATCCAGACATCCTAACGATCTCCAAGGTTTAACTATTGAACATGTGGAAACCGTGTGCAGGGGATGAAAACACAGTTTTCCCTTTATCCCTGTCCTCTTATTTCACTTCTGATAAAGTAGAGCAAATAGTGAAAGAAACTGGAAAGTTAGAAAACTCTTGCAGTTAATATTAACCATCACAGAATTGCTCATATTTTAAAATGTAATGCTAAATATGAATGAAATATGCCATTTTTGCATCACAGTGTTGATATTTATGAAGGATAAAGAGTTGAACAAGCACAGCATGATCTCAACTAAAGGCCTTCTGAGAAGCCCAGGCAGATACGGTTTGGTGTGTGTCCATTTAAATTGACGTTAATTAAACCTTTGTGTTGTAATTTTGCTAACAGCTTGTTGGTGCCTAAGTTTGATTCTGTTACAAGGAATTGGGATTTCCTGTAAGAGCCACTGTACCGCCCCGAATACTAACCCATACATTTGTTCTCTTCTTTCTCTAACTCCCTCCATTCCTCCCTCCTTTTCTCTACTTCACCATCTCAAAGTTAACTGAAGTTCTGTATGCCCCTGGCATCCTGTCATGGCATGTCTTAATTGCTCTGGTGGCCCAGTCCAGAAAGAACCATAAAACCTCTCAACATTTTAAGTGGAGGTCAGACAGATGTAAGCCTCTATCATTCTCCTTCTCCATTCGCAACACTTAAAGGGTTTTAATTGGTTAACAGAGGGAGGGGATTTTGACCCAGGTAGTTGATGGGAAATCCAGATCCAGAGCAAGGGACCAAAAGACAGCTTCTTATGGAGACAATTAATGCAATAGTTTAGTGAAAGAAAAAAAAATGTACACAATGTTCCCTTCACCCCAATTGTATTCAGTCAATGCAGAGCATGTTTGTTTGCTTCTTTAGATTTGAGCCAGAGCTCCAAGGCTTATACAGCTTACTACTAAGGGAAGCATAAAACCACCAGATTAGCATTGTGCAAACTGCATGCCTAAAACCTAACATACTCACCTCAATCCATTTTCAATTGTTTACTGATGTTTGATGGTTTCAGACACTTGGCTGTACATTGTGCGTTTTATTTTTTCTGCGTTCCAAAGTAACAGAACCTCAGGTGTTAATGCTATTGACAATTAAACTGACAATTTAAATCCCAGGACTGACAGAGAGCAATTGTTATACCAACCCTTGAACAAGACCCTTAATCCTCAATGCTCAGCCATTGGCTTGGATAGGATTCTGCCACACTTTGTAAGTCACTTCGGATAAAATGAATACATGTATAACATTTATACGGCACAGCTTCTCTCGAGTTGTAAAGAGTCGATTCCAGTGTCACTTCTTTATTTTGAATGAAAACATATTTGACAGCATGTTGAGTGGCGTTCTTTGAATCCTGTCGTGCATGGAGCCAGTCGTCTGGGCCTTCATTGTTTTTCGCTTTTAAATAGACCCATCACAGTCTGTCTGCACAGTTTTTCCTCGGCCTTGCTATAGTGTCAGATGTGTAGCTCTTGTGCTTAGCGCAGGTATCAAGGGATCTATTAGCTGAATTTATGGAGGAATGCAACACCAGTCCGAGTTCAAAGAGCAGGGCAGTTCCTCTGAGATCATACACCATTTCACTGCTACCGAGCTCTGATTCTGCTTATTACATGCCCTGTCTTCGGCACATTTTTTGTCTCCCTCTTTCTCGATTTCTCCACCTTTTTCCTGGTTTTCCGACTCGCCATCAAGAGAACCTGTGGTTTAGGACATTGTCACAAAAAAAGAGTCACTAAAAAGTTGAATGCCATAACTTTGTACTATTTTAGCCTATTCAGTAGCAAATTAGTGGTTAGTGTATGAGACTACATAAATCAGCAAACTCAGATTAAGCCTAAGTGCCGTTCCTTGGAAATGGAGAAAAACATAGCATAAACTCTTTAAAATAAAATAATGACCACCAAGGAATCTTATTATAGTGGAATCTGTGTGTTCATTCAGTTGAGACATTTGAGAATATGGCTACATGACCTCTGACTCTGCATGGTCATGGTTCTTGCTGTCTTGTAGCTAGCCCTTGTGCCTAGTTCTTGGTGATTTAAGTAATTGCTGGTTTTGACCCTATCTCTTGGATTTACTGACTTAGTGTCAGGCTCTGGCTGTGATTACTGGATGGTTCCCTGCTGTTACAGTAATAAAGTGATACGCTAGTGAAACTTGAATACTTTTTCACCAGATTTTATTGTTAGAAGCATTTTATGTGTTGTGTTGTGTTGTTTAGTGCAATAAGTGTATCTAACTCTGAATCAGAACTCATACGCTCATATACTCATCCACTGAACTTGACTGAAACTCAGCACCTGGAGGAATGAAATACTTAGCACTCTTGCTAATTGATATGAGTAAATTCTGAAGTGTGTGAAACCTAGATGCTGCGTTAGCTACTGTTATGTCTGTAACTTTCACTAAATGTGCTTTGTTACAGGCATCATAAACTTCATTTTAGAGATTTTTGTGAACCAGCTAGCTAATAGGAGCTAACATGACAGGATTTGAGAGGAGTTTTAAGTTGTATTCATAAATATTAACAGTCTTCATTGCTTACACTAGCCAGCTAGCTAAAATAATTTGACTTGGATAGGATTTCTGAAAGGAATTATAAAAAAAAAAATATATTCATAAATGTTAACAATCTTAGCTACCACCACTAGCCAGCTAGCAAAGCAGTCTAACAGCTATTTCTGAGAAGATTTTTAAGGTATAGTGATGAATGTTAACAATCTCCACTGCTAACAATATGCAGCAACCGTAGCTAAAAGCTAATATAACTGAAATAATTTACCATACAGTATTTCTGAGAGGATTTTTTTTCTGTTATAATTACCAAATGTAATGATAGTCTTAACTGCTAACACTAGGCTGGGTGGATTTGTGAGAGGATTTTTAAGTTATAGTCATAAATGTTAACCATAAACCTTCACTAACTCACTAGGTAGCTAAAATAATCAAATTTAGCAGGATTTCTGAGAGAAGTTTTAGCTTTTGTTCATGAACATTAATAATCTTCATTGCTAAGACTAGTCTGCTAGCTAAAATATTCTAAGTTGGCAGGCATTTCTGAGTGGATTTTAAAATTATTTTCATAAATGTAAACAATTTTTATGTCTGCAGGATGCCTAGCCAGAATCTATGCTCTGCCAACAAACCCTTGTCTGTGTTTATCGACTGTATGTCAACACATGCTCCATATTGCATATTTCCAGTGCCGTTCTTGCTAGCACGCTAAATAGTTTGGATAGTGAGACAAGTGAGACATGCTTTAGCAGGTGATTCCAACAGCTCAGGACGCACCTGTTAAAACAAACCAGTGTACATGAGCAGGAGAGTAAGGTTCGGTGATGGCAGACCTGGGTGAAACTGTGAAAGTCTGCAAAAAATATTAGCACAAAGCCACTTCACTGTTTGAACTGCGATATAGTCTCTACATATTGTTATAACACTTTTGTTAAGTTTGATGGACAAACTGAGTTTTTTAAGTCTTGGAGGATGTCTCTAAATACTGTACATTTATAGAAAGATAACAAATGATACAAGTTTTCACTGTGTTCAGAGTTGGGATTTTTTCTATATTAATTCGTATTTAGTTTCAACACAGACTGTTTCAAGGCAAGATTTGGGAAGATCAGGTCAAATGTCCAGGACTAGTTTGTAAAGTGCTCTTCTTACTCCTTTTCAAAATATGTGACCTAAGTGCAGCTGAAACACATCCATTCACATGGTCTTTTGCTGACTTCTTAGAAATTCACTTAACATTTGTGAAACATTCAGATGGGTGTTTAACCATGTGTACCTTGTGTAAATTATGTACGAGTACGAGTACTGTACGTAGACCAATAGGACATGCTGAATACTTTTAATGTTATATCCTGTAGTTTAATGCACATTTTGCTGCTTTAATATTGTTGATTTAATTTGAGAATTAATTAAACTACACCAAATATGATAATGTTCTAACACATTATTACTGTTTTCAGTGCATCGTAGTCACATATCTACTTACAAACCTATACGTATAATGTAACATTAACCGTATAACTATTCCGAATTTTTGGATCACTTCTTTACTACAAATTTCTCTTTTAATTCTATTGCAGGGTCCAAATGCCTTGGTGACTTACACCATCATCAGCGGGGCAGACGACAGCTTCCGTGTCGATCCCGAATCAGGTGACCTGATTGCCACAAAGCGATTGGACAGAGAACGTCGGTCAAAATATTCTCTGCTTGTCCGCGCAGATGATGGACAGCAGTCCTCAGACATGCGTGTCAATATCACCGTCAGCGATATTAATGACCACACGCCAAAGTTCTCTCGCCCCGTGTACTCTTTTGATATCCCAGAGGATATGGCTCCAGGTAAACACATTTGATAATTATTAATATGTGTATAGGAATGCAATAATAATAATCACAGTACAACACCTCATGTAGGTTTTGTACATTTGTACCTTTACTCTTGGCTGAAGTTTTTTCCCCGGGACATTGATATAAAATGAGAGTACCAATAAGGTTTATTGATGCCTATTCAGTCTTATTGCTCATTTTATCACCAAATAACTCATTATATCTATGAAGTGATGAGTTGATAGATCACTGCTAAAGGATGCATTGGAGGAGTTCAAGGTGAAGCTGACTTTACTAGACAACATAAACTCACACGTTCTCGCACAGGTAATGACAGGGCCATAAGAACACTTCCTTACAAACATTGGTAAGATACAACAGGAGACGTAATGGGCATGAGGTCTGTTGGTTGTAGATTAGACAGCACTGATTTAGAGTAACCCAATCTAGGACCTAGGGCATGAGCTGCATGTACTAAAACAGAATCAAGCCTCTAAACCTAAAGGAGTGGTCATGCCAGACTAAATACAACAAGCGGGTGACTCTCAGCATTTATCCTGAAAATCAAACCCACACTGCCTGTTCATCGTCAAAGCCTCTGCTAGGGTTTTATACAGAATGAACAGGACGTCTGCGTTACCCCAAACCGCAAAAAAAATCAAACTGCACAACAATAATAAACTCCACTGGGAACAGGGAAAAGTACAAGTCAGCAGTCATGGTGTGTTTTGTAAAATGCGGTTCGGCTTTGCTTTGATCCATGCCATGTTGTGCTGCCTCTCGTTTCTCACTCTCTCTGCATTTTCTCTACTAAGGCTCCATTGTGGCAGCTATCTTGGCGAGTGACTCGGATTCCGGGTCGAATGGTGAAGTGACCTACTCTCTCGAGGAAGACGACGATGATTCCACCTTCCTTGTCAACCCTGTCACCGGGGTGTTTAATGTAAGCAGGTCACTGGATTATGAAACGCAGCAGTATTACATCATCACTGTGAAGGCGGAAGACGGTGGAGGCCAAGCCAGCCTGGTTCGGGTGTATTTTAACATCCTGGACGTAAACGATAACAAGCCGAACTTCAACGCGTCTGTTTACAGCACATCTGTCTCAGAGGACCTGAGTCTTGGATCGCCTGTTCTTACTGTAGCAGCAAGTGACGGTGACGATGGTAAGTTATGAAAAAAACACTCCCCAGAAGAGGGCATGGCCCAGAGATGTGGGCTCTGTCGGTACCAGGGAAGAGGGTGCCATGCCTCAGTTTCTGTCAGTGCCAGGGAAGAGGGCATTTCCTCTGGGTTTGTTAGTCCCAGGGAAGGAGGTGTGGCCTCTGTTTTCATTTGTACCAGGGAAGAGGGCATGGGTTCTACGCATTCTAGTCCTATTGAAGCAAGGGTGGCCTCTGTTTCTGCCATTACCAGGGAATATGACATGACCCCTGCACTTGTTAGTCCCGGGGAAGGAGATATGGCCTTTGTTTTCATTTGTAACAGGGAAGAGGGCATAGGTTCTGGGCTTGTTGTTACTGATGAATCAAGTGTAGCCTTGGTTTCTGTCAGTTTCAGGAAAGAGGGCATGGCCCTTCATTTGTTAGTCCCACTGAAGGAGGTGTGGCCTCCCTTGTCATCAGTACCAAGGAACAGGGCATGACCTCTACACTTATTTTTCTGAGTGAAGTAGGTGTGGCTTCTATCAGTACCATGGAAAAAGGTATGGCCTCTGTGCTTGTTAGTCCTAGTGAAGCAGGTGTGGCTCTGTTTCCATTAGTACCAGGGAAGAGAGCATTGCTTCTGTTCTTGTTATTCCTATTAAAGAAGACCTTGCCAAGTAGAAGAGGTGTGGTGTGTGTGTTTGTCAGTTTCAGTGAAGGAGGTATGGCATCTGTCCCTGTCACTTTGCCCTTTTGTATATGTAGAAAATGATTAAATTGGATTAGATTAAGAGCTGTTAAATTAACAGCCATGTTGAAAAAAAACACAAAACTGAGGTTCTCTCAAATCCTCAGTTGTCTAAATTTTTTGAGGACTCATGGATGGATTTGTAAAGGGAAAGACTTTGTAAGCTCAATTTTTATGTCATATCTCAGCTTAAGATACTTTGGAGTATGATGATCTTTGTCTGATTTGCATTCGTGCTGAAAAATGTGGCTTTCGTAATGTTTACTTCCACGTGGCTCCAGCGAGACTATAGTATTACGCCCCAACTTCAACGCTGGATATTACGCATGCATACTCGGCACACAGGGCAGCGTTATTCGATGCCAGAGAGCTGAAAGATGGAGCAGATCTGGCTTCGTTAAGTGCTCTAGCCTTAGCACATAACACTGCATGCATTTTTTTAAGCAGCACGGCATTACATCTCCACACGTCAGGCTGGAGCTACTCTTTTTTTAGTTAATTAGCAGTCCTACTGACTTTAGTCATCTGTTTGGATTGTTGTATTTTTGTACCAGTTATCCCCAATCTAGCTACACTTTATCACGTTATTTAAAAAGAAAAAAAATTCCTGGTGGAAATGTTCCAAAAAGACCTTCCCATAGATGTGGCAGGATGGCGTGTCCTTGAAAATCATTTTGCCAGGTGACATCTTTTCAACTTGTGATATGTTTTGCTATTTAGTCCCTACATAAATCACAAGTCATTTGGTCAAATATCTTAAAAGTAGTCATTTGCCATTCAGATTGTTTGCATTTTTAAAGCACGATATATATTGATTTGAAATAGGGACATTTTAAGCACTTAATCAACTTCAAGGATAAAATACATTAAAAAGGGCCACTTTTTGGGATCCAGAATGGCCAAAAATACATGTAGACCTCTGAGAGTTAAGCGGTAAAGAAAAAATCTCTCCAACCATCTCCAGATCTTGACTTTACAATTTGGCAGTCTGGGCCCAAAATACCATGTCTGTAATATTAATATTATTTTTCTTTAAATTTCACTTTTTTTGTTTATTTAGGGTCAACGTGCACATGAGGGTTAAGATTTAATTTGCACACAACTGTACTGAACTAGTGCCATGGCTCAGCTCGCACGGCAGCGTTAACATAGCGCCAAGCCGCCTTTCTCAGACTCTGCGCTAAATTGGTTTCTAATGTGGTTATGGTGACCTACATTCCTCTTTCCACCCTCTCTCTGTCTTTTTTCCTTCTGTCTCTTTAAGATCCTCCTGCTGTTTATCCCCTCGGACCATATCGGTCCCAGAATGGCTTTACTAGCGCTTTCTAAATCGTGACCTCTCTGTCCGTGGCAGCCGATGAAGAGATTACTTGTTTTCTGTAAACAGCGGGGAATTGTGGGAAGGTGCCGAGGCGTTTCGCATGAGCAGGTCGGCGTGTAGCATTAAAAGATGCTCAATTTGAGCTTGTTTGCACTGAGTAAATTGCTCAGCGCAGCACACACTGCATCTGATACTGAATGCAGCACTAATTACTACAAGCAAACTTTAGACACTGTAACACGCAACAGGCTTTAAGCACACATTATGTGCAAATCCATTTGTCTTTTTTTTTGATGACTGGAGGTTGGTGATGACTAGACGTTGACCTTGTCGACTGTATTGTGAATTGTGGGAAGGTGCTGATGCATAAGAGCTGCTCAATTTGACTTCATGTTGAGTATTCTGCATTCTGAGTGTAGAACATTCATTACTGACACATTTAGTGCACACTTTTTTAAAAAATAACAATGTGTCCACATTTAAACACACTTATTATATGAAACATGTCTCTACGATAACCTTTATTAGTTACTACAGCAGCATGAGCTGTGTCAGCTGTCTTGGGAGTTATAAATTTTCCCATTTTCAAGTAAATCTAGGCTACCTCTTTGAAATGTACTTAATTCTCGAGCTAGCACTGTTATTTATGATTTGCCTGCATTCTTGAGCTAAACTCTCAGATAATTCACAGAGAGGATGTGTATGTATCAGTACCAGATGTTGCAGTAACAATATGTGGAAAAGCATCAATCAAATAAGAATATCATTGTTTAAGGATGTTTTTGTTATACATGGGAGGCGGTGTCGACATTTTGGATAATTTTCGATTTCACGTTTATTATAAGCAGTTAATCCAAAATGGAGAAATAATACAGATCCAAAAACATTATGTGTTGCATACAAGCCCATGGTTACAAGCCCTGTAATTTAGTTTTGTTAATTCTCGGATCTTTCATAAAGGCATTGTTTAAAATCATAAAAAAAAGTCATCAAGTCATGAGCAATGGAGACTCAGTGGTTAAGGCTCTGTGCAAGTGACTGGTGAGTTTCAAATCTCAGGGCTGCCAGAGAGCCAACTGTTGATGTCTAAAGGAAGACTGTGAGCTTCTCAGCTCTATATTTCTGGATATATTATGTTTGTTTTATTTTTGGAGATGGTTGCATGATTATTTTGGGGCCGTGATAAGATTCTGTGCTAGAGATTAGAAGATTCCAGAGAACTACTTTTGGGACGACTACAAAAAGTACTCACCTATGTCTTTAGATTATACACTGTCTCATTTGTAATCCCTCTTGAGGTTAAACCTAAATCACATAGGAACCATATGAACATATCCACCTTGCATAGAAGAGAGACAGAACCCAAACTTTCAGTTCCCAGAGAACCTGTGAAGGGCCAAATTGAAAAAACCACATAGAAATTCCACCCAGATCTACCAGAACCTCACAGAAATCTTACAGAATCCCCCGAAAACCCTTATCTGAAGCATGTAGAACACCCATCCAAATGTCACGGAACCCTAGAAAACCCAACTGGATCACACAAAACCTATAAAGAACCTGTCCACATCTCACACAACTATGAGAGAACCCATCTACATTTCAAAGAATGTAACCAAATCGAACTGTTAAAGAACCTTTTGAGAGCACCTACCTAAATCCCAGAGAACCCAACCAATGCTCAAAAACAGGATCAAAACAATCCAAATCACACTAGTGATTTGGGTAGGGTTTATCACACCAAAAGCACCTTTCTTGAAAACTCGTGTTGCATTTCTTATTGAAGTTAATATCTGCTTTTTAAATAATATTTAATAAATAAAGAATTCACAGAGCCTGTTCTTTTCCTTTGAGTATACTTGCAGCAATTAATAGAATAGGTCCTGTATTGTGGCACCAATATTATTATTATTATTATTATTATTATTATTATTGTTATTATTATTACCTGTATTGTGGTGTCAATATTATTATTATTATTATTATTATTATTATTAATATTATTATTAAAGCCAACCCAAGCCCATCCACTGATATGTATATTCAATCATAGATTTTCCTTGTTTATCATCTGAATAGGCTCAATGGGAAGGTTCCTGCTTTGTAATTCCTGAACTCTCATTTATATAATCCTAATTGTTGTTTTAATTTTTTTATTTTTTTATAGGTAATAGAATGTTCTGTCATGTTTTTCAGGTCTGAACGCCCAACTAGCCTACAGTATTGCATCAGGTGACCCTCAGGCCCAATTCACCATCACTAACTCTGGTGTCCTTCAAACTCGGAAACTTCTAGATCGGGAGACTCAGTCCTTCTACAACCTTGTTATCACTGTTAATGACCTGGCACCACCTCCTGCCACCCGCTTTACCAGTACTGCCCAGGTGTCAATCATTCTACTGGATGTCAACGACTGCTCGCCCATGTTCATTTCACAGAAGATGGCCTACATCCAGGAGAATACAGCAGTGGATACAGTGGTTTTTACGGCACATGCGATGGATCCAGATAGCGGGCCTAATAGCTATGTGGAATATTCGCTTGGTGGCACATATGGAAGCAAATTTAGTATTGGAAATATTGATGGTAACGTAAAGTTAATTGGAGAACTAGATCGTGAAGAGATGGCCAATTATACGCTGACTGTCATTGCCAAAGACAAAGGGCAGCCACCTCTGTCGTCCACGATGGAGGTTACCATGGTGGTGTTGGATGTAAATGATAATACACCAAGCTTCTCACAGAACATATATGATATTGAGATAGAGGAAAACACACTCACTGGTACTGACATCCTCCAGGTGTTTGCTAGTGATGCTGACGAAGGGACCAATGGACAAATCCGGTTCTCCATTGCTGCAGGCAGTGGAAACTCTGATTTCCGTATTGATTCAGTGACGGGTGCGATCTCTGTTGCTAAGCTTCTGGATCGGGAAACTAGGTCTTCGTATTCACTGGTGGTGCAGGTTTCAGATCGGGGGAGTAGCCCTCGAGTTGATCGTGCTACAGTAAACATTGTGCTGCTGGACATTAACGACTGTGCACCTGTATTCGAACTCTCACCTTACACCATCAACGTCCAGGAGAACCTGAGAAACCTTCCCAAGAACATCTTACAGGCAAGTGCAGAAAATCTAAATGACACAGAACCAAACAATTTGTATGTGCAGCAAGCAGAATCCCATTCAAATAAAGTGGAGTGCATGGGGAACTAAGCTAGGACCTTTCAAAATCTCAAAGAACTCCATGCGCAAAACCCAAATCGCAAAGGATGTTATTAGAACCCTTCCAGGAACCTATCCAAATCATTCATAAGCTAAGAAAAACACACAACCCATACAGAGAAACCCATCTACATCACATACTGTATAGCCAAACCAAATCACAAAACCCATTCAGAGAAACCCAGCCAGGAACCTGTCCGAATCACACATTACCTAACCAAATCTCACAACCCATACAGAGAACTTCAGGCAGGAACCCATCTAAATTACAGATAAGCAAATCACCCAACTTATACATCGAAACCCAGCTAGGAATCTGTAGGAATCACGCATAACCTAACCAAATCTCACAACCCACATAGAGAACTCCTGGCAGGAACCCATCTAAATCGAACATAACCAAATCATATAACCCATAAAGCAGAACCCTGTCAGGAACCCATCCAAATCACACAAAAAGTCATTGAACTCCACGCCAAAAATCATTTCAAATAACACACAACCCAGCCAGTAACCCATCCAAAGTCACACAGCATCTGGACAGAACCTATGCAGATCAGAATCCATTTAAAATTGCAAAGAATTCAGACAGAACCATCAAAAACAACATTATTGCTGATATCTGTTCAAGAATGCATTGTTTAAAATTGAGACAAATTCATTTTATAGCTCTTTAGCTCTTTTCCAACAGGCGCCTGGTCTTTTTCTCTCTTTTGCAGGTTGTTGCTCGTGATGATGATTACAGTCTGAATGGGCAGATGAGTTACACTCTGAGTGGAGGAAACGATGATGGCTCATTCAGCCTAACATCCAGTGGGCAACTCAGACTGGAAAAAACACTCGATCGGGAGATCCGGGACCGTTACGAACTCATTATCATTGCCATTGACTCAGGTGAGACTACCTGCTTACCTCAGTGTGTAGTATCACCTGTAAGCTGAGTTACAGCATAGGAGTGAGCTGATTTATTGTACTGGATTAGTCAGGAGTTACCATGCTAAGAGCTGATGAAGTATGAGTGTTTTTATGAAAGCGTGTGTATGTGTGTGCATGTGTGTGTGTCTGTGTCGGGAGGGCGAATATGAGGTTTAGGTTGTTATTGCTTGGAGGTCTGTAGATGAGTGTGTGTTTAGATCACAGTCTATTCTAGTTAAGTGCAGCTCTCCTGCAGCCAAACCACCGTGGCCTGTGGGTGGCTCCGCCCACATTCCAGCCAGGTCATATGACCTATGTTAATGATGGGTATGATTTTTTACTGCTTCAGCATGCAATGAGAAATGCAACGCTGTATGTACAGCTGAGGAAAATATCTGCTTTCTAAAGTAAACTCTCCTGAACGTGAAGATGGAAGGAATTTTGTCATGGCTTCTCAAAATCAACTGATCTTGGATCGTGGATGAAGACAGAATGTAGCTTTAAGTGAACACAAGATGAACATATAGAAAGTAGATGATTCAAAAGTATGGAATGAAATGAAATAGGCTTCAACGATACAAACGATCTAGAAATAGATAGTCTAGTCTAAGTCTGGAAAGTTAGTCAGAATCATAACATTATCTGATACTATTGGTTCATTCATACTTGATTTGGTTTAGTTTCAAACAGCACACAATTAAACAAACCAAAAATGGCATGCCGGGATAAAACATGTTTATAAACCTATGTATTCATTCATTCATTCATCAGAAATATGGTGACACAACAAGTTGAACATGTGAAAATCTAAAACATCACCCGAGTCGAGAACAATGAGAACACATTAGACATTCATTTAATGAGTTTCTGTTGTTTGTAGGTCCAAATACCCAGAACAAAACATTTCTGCACCGCTAAAGCTGTCCTTTGGCTCTGATTGTCTTGCAGTTTAGCAGCTTGCAGCTACGAAAAAACTGCTGCCCACAACCAAAAATACACGGCATGTACGATTCACTTCCAGCACTTGCGTTGATCCAGAGTTGAGTCGTTTTCTCACTGCAATCGAACCATACTAGAGTTCACTTGGAACTGGTGTGGGACCGCTTTGTTCGGTTATTTTTAGTACCTGGGTGCAATTGCTGTGTACTCACCTGCCCAAATGAACTGCACCACAGGGGAAAACAAAATCTACGAGGTAATGATTTAGGCCAGGGGTGTCAAATCTTATCCGGAAAGGGCCGGTGTGGGTGCAAGTTTTCATTCCAACCAAGCGGGAGCCATAAGATTGGACACTCCTGATCCTCGCCAACCAAGACTTAAACAATAGATGATGCAATAAAGAAAATTCATTTAGTAAGTAAAATGAACTAGACTTCAGTGGAACAAAAACCTAGAAAGCATATGCTCAAGGTCTGAGTATTTGAGAGTGGTCTGGAAAGTATGTAATCTCAGAAAAGAAAACTCAGAAAGTAAATGCGCTAGAACCCTAGAAAGAATATGATTTGGGCTGCAAAGCAGGCCAGCCATTTGAGGAAAATAAAAATTGACATATCTCCTTTCTTGACAAAGAACATGAGTAAATCTATTGAGTCGATAAATTGAGAACGTCACTGGAATGGAAAAGAATAGATTCTTGTGATCTTTAAAGCTTTTCTAATATGACAACCTGCAATTTTTGTCTTAGTAAATGCAAGAAAGAGGGGGAAATAGAATCTAAAGTAAGCCATAACTAGTGACATTAAAACTATACATGGATAAAAAAAAAAAAAAGTATCATGGGACTTCCTTTAATAAAAAATTATTGTTAGTATTGGACAAGTGATGTGGGGTGACATCGGGTTGGTAACTGTAACTCCAACAAACCTGCCAGCCTCGGGGACTGTGATTGGCTGGCTAGTAGTTCTTATTTCCACTGAATGGACAATTGAGAATAAATTGTCAGAATATGCGTGGTGAAAAATAATGCATCTCTTCCCCACCCATGCTCTTCGAGTTGCACTGTTTTGCTCCATTTGCAGTGAATGACTTCTTGAATGTCCAATAGGCAGACTGCAATCCAGTAAGCATTGCCTTATTTTCTTTGGCGGACAGTAGCTGTTTTGTTCTCATAAACCCGCAATCGCCGGTCCGGAGAATAAATATTTATTGCAGTTAAATCATGACTGACGATGCGTGTATTTGTTCGAAGTGATTTCGCTGACTGGCAGAAAGACGAAAGTGAAAAAAAAAAAAACCACGTACAAAAATAGTCAAAAGCAGCTATTGTGTCCTAATAGGGAGGAGAATATCGGAAACCTCTAATGGCTTCCCGGCTGGAACGGTGCAAGATATTTAGCTGAGATATTTGCGGTGTTGTGAAGAAAGGAGTCGGTCGTTCCTTTTTTGGACGAGGAGAGCAGATACTCTCGTCCCGTCAGGACGGCTGACTCTTCACTCTGAGAAAGAGTCAGTCCGGATTTGGAGTTTTAGAGACTGGATTCGTCATTATTATAGAAACAGATGATGATGAATGACTGAGCCTCACTCAGTGTGACCGGCGTTCACTCCATCCGTCTATCTGTCAGAGCGCTGCTGTACGGGACCAAAGCTGCGCTTACAGGAGTGGAAAGAGAAGGAACATGCCAGCTCAAGGAGAGGGAGAGAGAGAGAGGAAAGAGATAGATACAAGACAGAGAGACCGATATAAGGAGACAGAAAGAGACAGGCGATAGATAACAACTCAAGAAGAAGCAAAAGAGGTAGCATTTGAAGAGTGTGTGTGTATACAGTACAAGAAAGGGAGTGAGACAGAAATAGAAAGACAGGAGCAGAAAGAAACAGTGATGGAAATGGAGTGGGAAAAAAGAAAGGGTTAACCAAACACAGACTGAAAGAGAGAAAGTAAAAACGAAAGGAAGTGAAAGAAAGGGACTAAAAGAGGGAGTACATAGAGTGTGTGAGAGAGGAAAAGAGAACGATAGTGAGGGGTTTTGGCTGCGCTCGTCATTAGGTGATGGGTTCTGCACTCGTGGCAGCAGGATGCTGTTTCACAGTCACGGAGCGAGTTCACTGAAAGGAACAGATGAAGTGAAATAAAGATCGACAAGAGGAGAGAAATACAGCTACAGATGGAAAAGGAGAGACGGAGTGAGTGTGGAAAGGAGATGCACTTCTGGGCCAAATGGAATAACTTAAGCCTTCACGGGGGACAGCGAAAAAGAGGACACTCACAGCAAACGGCTGTAGGGTTGGTCCAAACTTGAGAGACGTTCATAGCCACCTGATTGGCACAGCTAAAACGTCACACTCTCACGTCGAGAGATATGATGAGCCTCTGTAATATTTATACCTAAACAGTTCATTAAATACAATTCAATCGCTATAGAGCTGTGTTAGAATATTATGTACACTCTGTACTAGGGGTTGCACAACTATTCATTTTTACTACTCAACTTTAGTTAAAGCAAATAATTAAAGTGAAGACCATAGTTAAAGCATATACCAGTTCAGGACATCACACTTTGTAGGTTAGGTGCAGCAAATCACACGACAAACCACATTTGCCCAGGCTATTGATCACATTTCACACCAGCATTTCTTCAGGCTACACTGGAATCAACCTGGCAGCAGATGTGGCTCAGTTTAAAACACTGATTCTGGAACTGAGTAAGAGCAGCATGGAAGCTCAAGTCCATCAAAAACTCAATGAGTGGCCTTCTATGGATGGAGGGTCCGATGTCTACAGCATGAGGTTTTTTTTTTTTTAATCATGTTTCAATGAGTTCAGTCTCAGTAGCGTCTGCAAAACAAGTCTGAATCAGCTTCTAAACTAACGGTGCTTGCCAGAGGTTGGCTCTAAACTAGCGCAGTGGGATTGCATACTGGCACGGACTGTAGAAATCAGTCCGTACAGGATTTTGCGGATTTTGATGCATGATTTTGATATTTTTTCTAAATTTGCAATGCAACTTGAGGGTTTTTTTTTTTTTGCAGAAACTTGATTTTTGCATGAAATTGGCTTTCGCAGTGATGGTATTTGTTGGTGAATGAGACCTTTTAGTCATACTCATGTTTGTCGTACATGAATCAAAGAGGGCTTTGACTGAGGGTATGTCTTGATCACCTCCGTAGCTCGTGAATCAATATATCGTGTTAAATATATGGGTTCGGGCACGGGTAAGGCACTGGGTCACTACACATCGGGACATGGATAACTCAATTTCCGGAGACATGACTACATACTCGCATTGTAAAATGTCACCACAAATATCAAGTTAAAAATAAGATTTACATGTCATATCAATTTGTTTGTGTTATCCCACGCATTTCTGTCATAATACTTCAAGCAGGATCGTAGGCTAAGTAGTGGATTTTAATAAAATTCATGAAACACTTAAAAGTCGTTAGACTCAAACAAACCGTATAGAACATCAAATAAAGTTAAAAATCGCTAACGTACTGTAAGTAATCATCTGAGAGCTACAACAATGGTAACAAGATACTTACATTTGTAGACGAAGTCAGCTCAGAGTTCAGAGGCTTCAGAAAATATGATGTCATTTCTAGTAAGGGAACATAGTGAGTATTGATGCTCCCTGGTATTTGTGGTGCAGTGTGGGATATTTTAGGGAGCGAACGTTCCAGTGCACTGGAAGGATTTTGTGATTGAGACAGCTCTTAAAATGGCCGAGTCCTTGATCAGTGCACTGACTACTGAACTAGGGAGCTGGTTGAGATATACAATGAGATTGAACTTCGTCTAATCTGAAATATTTGTATACTAACAAAGAGCTTCTCGTCATCCCAGCCTGCCCCTCAATCAACCACAACCTCACTGTACAGCTCCACTCAACCACATTCAGGCCAACCAGAACAGCCAGGAACCTTGGGGTGACTTTTGATGACAGCTTGATCTTTACAGACCACATCTCAACAACTGTACGATCCTGTAGGTTCATCCTGTACATAAAGAAAATCAGACCCTACCGCACTGAACAGGCTACACAGATACTAGTCCAGGCTCTTGTCATATCAGAACTGGACTACAGCAATGCACTACTCTCAGGCCTCCCAGCCAGCTCCATCAAACCCCTTCAGATGATTCAGAATGCAGCAGCACGCCTCATCTTCAACCAGCCCAAAAGGATCCATGTCACACCCCTCTTCATCTCCCTCCACTGGCTTTCTGTAGCTGCCCGTATCAAATTCAAGGCCTTGATGCTCACCTACAACACCTTGTCTGGAACAGCACCCCCTACCTCAACACTCTCCTGAAGGCTTACATTCCCTCATACAATCTGCGATCAATCAACGACCGACCTTTAGTAGTTCCTACTCAGCGTGGCTCAAGGTCCCTTTCGAGAACCTTCAAACTAACAGTTCCTCAGTGGTGAAATGAACTTCCAACCTCAATCCGGACCACAGAATCTGTCGCTATCTTCAAAAAAACAGCTAAAAACCCACCTCTTCCGTGAACACCTAACTAACCCCTAAAATACCAACCAACACTTACTCTGGCTCTTACACCTCTACTCTTCACACTTTGCTTTTCTAGAACTCAATTATAAATCTTGTACGGTAGCACTACTTGTATTGTTCTCCACTTGATATATCGCTTTGCTTGTATTTCCTCATTTGTAAGTCATTTTGGATAAAAGCGTGGTCTGAATGAAGACATGTAAACGTCGTCTGATTTCTTTACCACTGTATTAGTCGACTAGTCTGTGCATCCCCTACTATATACGTGTATCATATACAATACATCCAGAAACAGTATATAATCCTGAAGGATTTTAACTACCAACTATTCCCTGAGGCAGACAGTGATTCAGCTTCAAGATGGCCGCTGGAGTTGGTTTCAGCTCTGCTATGTCCTTTTGTGCATTTTTTATAGACAGCAGTGTGTCACACAGCATCGCAAACCACACCAGCAAGTCTGTTTGAAATATTAAACAACTCCACACGGTCTGAGGCGAGCGTCTGATGATTTGCATGTGCAGTTTGCACAGAGCTAAACTGATGGCCTTAGCAAGTCTCATAGCTCCAGAGAAAAAGTAAATAAATGAACTTCACACACCAGACGTTTTGTCTAATCAACTGCGTCGTTTCGGATCGCAGGGGGCGGGGTCAACTGCGTACAATGTACGTATTAGGAGATGTGCGGACACATTTTCACATGCCTGGTTCATGGTAACGCACTTTTGTGTGTATGTTAAAAGGGCAGTCGTTAAAGAAGAGCATTACGAGCTGAAAAATGGAGTGAGAGAGGGAGCGAGCAAAAGAGTAAAGAGGAGAGAAGGTATGGGAACGGATTCCGTGATGTAGGAATGAAAAGAGCGGTTTAAGAACCGTGTTTGTTCGCGATTATTAAAGAGACAGTGCCTTGCCAGTGTGTGCCTATAAAACACACACACACACACACACACACACACATATACACACATATACACACACACAAAGAGTCCCTGTAGCAGCACAGTGTTTGCGGAGTGTCTTTTCAGTGTTTAGAAGCATTTAGCAGATAAAAGATCTTAATGGCTCCTTCATTTAGTTCCTGTGTGCTCTATAAAGCTGAATGCAGACTGAATACAGCCGACTGCAATGAGCGTCATGAAGCAGAGCGCCCCCTCTGGACACACGTTCATCTGCGTTCTGACTTTCCGGGCCACTTCAAAGAGAGTTTCTGAATAAAAAAGTGACACACAAATACTTCATATATCGTAGTGTGATTGGTTACATGTGACAGTACCATAGGTACATAGGAAAGTGGTGGGCTTGTGGTTTTCTTCTGCGTTCTTAAATTTTCTTCTCACTCCAAACCCCCTGACCCCCAAAATACATACTGGTATAGTAGGTGTGTGTGTGTGTGTGTGTGTGTGTGTGTGTGTGTGTGTGTGTGTGTGTGTGAGTGAGTGAATGTGTGTGTGAGTGTGTGAGTGTGAGAGTGTGTGTGTGAGTGTGTGTGTGAGTGTGTGTGTGAGTGTGTGAGTGTGTGTGTAAGTGTGAGAGTGTGTGTGTGTGTGTGTGTGTGTGTGAGAGTATGTGTGATTGTGTGTGAGTGTGTATGGTGTCCTGCATCCCATCCAGGATGTATTCCTGCCTCACTTCCCCAGGATCCACTACAAGCCTGAATGAATTTATTTATTTAAGAATTTTACTGGCAGCATTATTATTCCCCGCTACATCTCACCGTCCACTTAATTATGGTTCTGTGTGTATGTGAGCGCGTGAGAGTGTGTGTGTTCTTCAGATGAAGCGTAAATAAGCCGTGAGTGTTAATGGCATTTTTGCAAGCGGGGCAAGCTGTTGCCCTGGTACACAGAGGACCCAAGGCAGTGGTTACACACAACTGAATGGATGGAAACACACACGCACACACATGCTCAGGTTTGAAGCTGGAGCTGTGAAACATCAACGCTACCCGCTGTGCAACATGCCACCCACAAAGATAAATAAATAAATAAATAAATAGAATTTCTCCCCCAAGAAAAACTAAATTCATACAACTTCATCATATATGATTACCACTAGTCTTTCTTTTCACATTTTTGAGCTCGATGTACTACTTAGCATGAAACACAGGTTGTAATTGCACAATATAATAGTCTGGCAACTAGCAAGCTAACTTACCGCTTAGCTAACTAGCTAACATTAGCTAACTACTTAGCTGTTAACGTTCAACCTTAAACCCTTTCAGCAGTAGTACCGACCGCTGGGCCTAAATAGCAAAACAAGCTTACTAGCAAGATGGGTGCAGGCATGTTAGATAAATTGTTGTGATGTCACATCATTAGTTGCTTAAGGCAATTTAACTTAGACCCCGCCCACATACCTTGGGATGACTGTCAAATGGGGACACGTGGAAGAGGATTAAACCGAGCCATATGTTCTAGATGGGAGGATTACATACAGAAGTGCGTGAGTGTGTGTGTGTGTGTGTGTGTGTGTGTGTGTGTGTGTGTGTGTGTGTGTTGCCGAAATGTTTACCTGAGTTAGCGTGAACTGAACAGATGGAGAGTTCCGACTTTGTGTCATCTGTTATAGACCTGGTGTGTAATTGGATTCCATGTGAGGACTAATCTCACACACTCACATGACCCTTGTACACGGTTAATGGCTAAAGGCTAACCTCTAATGAATCGATCAAATTAAATTACACTAAATAGTTTTGTCTAAGTTCTTCCAACTTTCTCTTGTGTTGAACAGCATTATGGTATGGCTTGTCCGTATGCTGCGTTCAGAATGGGACAGCGTCCGTGACGATAGTAATGTTTATGAGGACAATATAGCGTGTACTGAATATGACAATTTACTCCACAGCGCTGTTGGATTCTTGATTCGGATTGGCCAAAGACGGATTCTGTTTCTATTACAGTAACTCTGATCGACGTTCCAGCTGCTATGCAAATCCCAGGTTTATCTATCCATCTATTTTCCATACTGCTTATCCTACTCAGGGTCACAGGGAGCCTGGAGCCTATCCCAGGGAACTCGGGGCACAAGGTGGAGGACACCCTGGACGGCGGAGCCAACCCATTACAGGGCACAAACACACACTATGGCTAATCAACCTACAGTACATGTCTTTGGGGGGACCGAAGGAGAAAAACCCAGAAGCATGGAGAGAACATACAAATTCTATTCACACAAAGTGGAGACGGGATTCAAACCCCCAACCCTCAAGGTGCAAGGCAAACGTGCGAACCACTAAACCACCAGGCAGCCAAGTTTAACTGACAAACTCAAAAAAAACAAAAAAAAAAACACCTCTTTAACAAGTCGTGTTACACAGCCAGAGTTTTTGTTTACAGACTTCCCTACTGACTGTGTGCTATTAGTAGTTGCTCCTGAACAATGTCTGACTATCTTACAAAATCCATATCTATGCTCTAATTTATGACTTCAACAGCTAGATATTGACTTGATCCCATAAAGACCCTTCATTGGAATCATCCTCTTCTGTAACGCAACCTATTTGTTTATATACAGTGCCCTCCACTAATATTGGCACCCTTGGCAAATATGAGCAAAGAAGGCTGTGAAAAATTGTCTTTTTGATCTTTTGATCTTTTGTTAATAAAATTCACAAAAATATTCTCATGCAACTACTGCAATTCTCCAGCTGTGATTCCTAAAACATTTTTTGGTCCTCGAACCATCCTCTTCACAGTGCATTGATACAATATAGACACACGTCCAATTCCAGGTTGATTCATAACATTTCCAGTTGACTGGAACTTCTTAATTATTGCACTAAAGGTGGGAATGGGCGTTTTCAATGCTTGTGCTATTTTCTTATAGCCACTTCCCATTTTGTGAAGCTCAACAACCTTTTGTCACACATCAAAGCTATATTCCTTGGTCTTACCCATTGTTATGAATGACTAAGGGAATTTGGAATATGTCTTACCTCATATTTATACCCCTGTGAAACAAGAAGTCATGGTTGAACAATTTCCTGCTCCCACTCACCCAGGTGTACTAAAAAAAAAAGGTAAATCAATGGGAACTTACTTCAAATATATTTTTCTCATATGAATTCATAGGGGTGCCAAAAATTGTTGCACACCTATATTTAACAAAGATTTTTGGGATAATCCTGTGTTGTGTGTGTAATTGTTTGATATCCATGAGAGCAGAGTATTTTTTGTGAATTTGTTTTAACAAAAAGGTCAAAAGGTTAAACAATGTTGACAATTTTTCACAGCCTTCTTTGCTCATATTTACCAAGGGTGCCAATATTAGTGGAGGGCACTGTAGCTAGCTCGTCAGCCACTAACGCTGTCTATTTTCTGCACAGTGGATACAGGCACTGGAAGTATATTACATAATAATAACAACAACAACAACAAAAACGTGTCTGAATACTTATTTCCCCTTAATGTATATTATTCAGACAACAGTGTTTTTTTTTGTATAATTGTGTTAAGTTTCAGAGAAATAGCTGCTGCTTGTTTGCCATCGATCATCAGCAAGGGCAATACACTAGCGAGTAATAATGAAGAAACAAATGTCATGTAGCAATTGGGCTACAATTTAGGACATATGATGACTCTTTAGCGTGTACCGAATGTAACGTCTGCCAAGATTCCTTTACAGATACAATGTGGCGGAATGAAACAGAAATCTTTGGAGGATGGTCTAAATTTTGAACACATTGAATGAAGCTTGGTAATGGGATCAGTATTTGGCATCTGTGTGGATGATGAATAAATCACACACACACACACACACACACACACACACACACGTGTTGAACTGATTTGTTGGCTAAACATTTGCTATTAAACCCTTCAGCTTTTATAGTTTACACCCATCAGTGCTGAAGTAAACATATGCAAAACACACACACACACACACACACACACACACACACACACACACACACACACACACACACTCACACACACAGGGTTTCCTAAACTTTCTAGCCTAATGTGATTGGTGATTCAAGGTCAATGGTCAGACACAGTGTGTACTTATATATATGTGTGTGTGTGTGTGTGTGTGTGTGTGTGTGTGTGTGTGTGAGAGACCTGAGATGATTTATCCTGGATTAGCTTGTGTACGAAGCTGGTCACTCAGAACCATGTTCAAATGTAAAGGTTATTTAAGTCCACTTTGTGTTACCCCAAACACCTGAGTCTCTCTGTCCTACTCGTAAACAGGAAATGACATCACTTACTATTGGATGTGAGCCAACAGAATCCAGGAATAAAACAAAAGCAGCTTCCTCAAGTCACTGTGTGTGTGTGTGTGTGTGTGTGTGTGTGAGAGAGAGAGAGAGAGAAAAACAATGAAGGAAACACAAACAGTGGGGCTGCTCCTGTGGTGACCATTACACACACACACACACACACACACACACACACACACACACACACACACACACACACACACTCACTATAAGAACAGAGAGAGAGAGAGAACAAAAATAATCAAATGGGGATATATGGTGAGAGAGATGGAGATTTTAAACACCTTTCTGAACTTGATGTGGAACAATGAAAAGAAAAAGAAAGAAAGAAAGAAAGGAGAGAACAAAGCAAGGACAAGCAAGAAAATACAGGGAAAAAAATTGCATAACAGGAAAGATAGAAATGAAGGAAAAAATAAAAAAACATCGTTGTAAAGAAGAAAAAGTGCAAAAGAAAGACAAAGGATGCATCCTGAGCATGTTTGTGTGTGTGTCTCACGTCTCAAAAGCTGACAGAGAGCTTTAATACACACACGTAAACAAAACTGAATCAGAATAAGTCACGTGACGATCTAATCTACCTGAAACCATGAATGTGTGTGTGTGTGTGTGTATGTGTGTGTGTGTGTGTGTGTGTGTGTGTGTGTGTGTGTGTGTGTGTGTGTCTAAGGAAATGTTAGCACATCCATTTTTGACTATTCAACATTTCTAGCACTTCATCCATAATGTTTGTTAAATGGGTCTGTGTCTAGTTTCAAGCAAACTAACACAAATAAACATGAAAAAAAAAAGCGGTGACTCACTCTGTTGATTAGCCTTACAGTTAGCGCTAAGTGTGTTCGGATTTGAAGTGTTTACTTTTGTTTATATTGTGTGTGTTCACTGTTATATTCGTACACACACACACAGTGAGATCTGAGACCTTCCCTCAGCGTGTTTAATCAAGTTTCCTGGATGTACAGCCACGTTTCCCAACACGCTCATGCTAATCTGGCGAGGCGTGAATCCCTTTGTCATCCAAAAGAGGAGCAGAGCTGATTTCACTTCACGCTTAAGGTTTATGAACTCATTATTAATTACACTAATCCTCAGTAATCCTTCTCCGACCTGAATCTCTATGGTCTCCCTTGTTGCTTTTCTTATAGTCTGTCTTGACTTATTTCACTTTTTTCCCCCTTATTGTGGTTTTGATTGTTTTTATCCGAGTCATATCTGTAATGCTAACAGCTTTCTTGACTTATACTGTCTATCCTGCTAATCAAGTTTTGAAGATTTCCTTTGCATTTTTAAAAGCATTCAAATGACCTCAAATGATCTAACCAGGGAATAGATGTATGTGAATCGAGCAATGTATTATTAAATGATTAGTGACTTAAGAAAAGGCTTTATTTCTCAGTTAATCAGTATCAGTTAATACTAGTGCTGTTTCTACTAGTGCTGAGTCTTTGGTAAATGGTCTGCCCTTATATAACACTTTTTTAACCTTAGAAGCACTACAAAGCGCTTTACACTGTGTCTCATTCACTCATTTACACACACACACCAGTGGTAGCAGAGCTGCCATGCAAGGTGTTAACTTGCCATTGGGAGTAACTTGGGGTTCAGTGTCTTGCCCTAGGACACTTCGGCATGTGGAGTCATGTGGGCCGGGAATCCAGCCTCCAACCCTACGATTAGTGGACAACGATTAGTGAATTTGTGCAGTTAGTCCCACAAATATTTAGCTTTCCCTATTCAATTGTCTTTTTTCTGTTCATCTGTTGCTGCTGTTATTTAAAGAAAAAAACAAGCTCCTGAGTGGTGAAAGGAAAATCGTTTGCCCTATCATCTGAAAGGTCGCCAGTTTGAATCCCAATGTTTCCATAGCCATCCATGGCCAGGAGTGAATGGAAGCTAAATCGGCCTTGTAGTTATGGAAGGAGGGAGGGATGGCATACTCTCTCTCTCCTATCTATCATAGCAACACTAACCAATCATGGGCGTCTGTGAGCTCATGTAGGCAGAAGGGGCGGATAGCGCTTTCCTCTGAGTGTGTTACGCAGCCCCGTGATGCAGCATAAGCAGTTTGAAGAGACAGGTGGATGTCTGGTGGGTAGGAATCAGCAAAACTAAAAAGTCCCTCCGTGATTTTGCAGATTACAGAAATGAACGCAAAATCAAGGAAATGCTGCAATATTCACAGGAGCGTGCAATTTTCAAAAAAATTCCGCAGATTTGGGCCAAGACGCGTCATGTGACGTCATCACAACCCACATCCAGTCAAAGCCCTCTTCGATTCATGTGCGCCGAACATGAGTAATGCTAAAAGGTCTCAATTACCAACAAACATCACCGTGAATGACCGTGCAAAACAATTTTGTGAAATCACACGTGAAATCTCGCCAATTCGAGTAGTGTTCCGCAAAAAAAGCACAAAAAACACAAGCTGCAATTTTTGGCCGCAACAATCACAAATAAACTGTTTCAAATCCTGTACGCACTGACTAAATTAGGGAGAAAATCTTAGGGGGGGAAATAATAATAAAAAGAAAACATGTATAATTGTTGCTATGGTAAAGGTTTCTGTGAGGAGATTTATTTACATGGAAGGAGTCTCTAGTGTCAGCACTTGCTAACATTCAAATCTTCAAAGACAAGGCTTTGCATTTTGTGCTTTAATCGCTGCTTGATGACTGCTTTTTTTGTCTTATTAACTTCAAAAGTGAGAAAAACAGAGAGGCTGGCGAGTGACCAACTGCTTAACACTAACTGTTATAATTAGAGCTGCCACAACTAATCGATCATAATTGATTATGAAAATCATTGTCAATGAATCTCTTTAATAATTAGTCGGTCTGTGTGAGGCACGGGGTGCGTTTACTCACTATGCTACTTCTGTTCTGAAAACACGCATTGGAGAGTAAATACTTAAGTTGTGTCCCAAATAACGTACTATACAGTTACATACTATACACTTACACTATGTAGTGTATACTCTACCGTCTAGTGTATGAATTTTTAGAAAGGTAATATCGTCTCAAATGGAATACTAACTGGAAGTATAAGCCGCTTCCTAGTTAACGATGCATGACGTCATACGCACGTAATGCGACACCGCTAGCTTTAGCAGATACCCAGAGTCACCAACAATGACTTTCTTCAGTTTACTGTTTATGTCACCGTTACCTTTTATTCCCAACATGACTTCAGTTACCATCAGACGGAGGCGAAATCGTCACGTGCCTGAGGAAGAAAGTGTGTGACCTCCAAGTCCTCTAAGGAGGTCTAATGGATGAACAAAAAGCACTGAATCAAAATACAGTCTTAAAATGAATAATATATATTCTGGTGTGTGTATTGGGTTCTTTTCAGTCTTATATAATTGGACAAACAGTTGTGTAAAGTTTTAGTCTGAAGTTATATTTGTAACACTCAGTTTGTGGATTTTATTTTAAATAAGCGAAAAAATGGTATTGAAAGTTTTCCCGCCCATCCGATTAATCAAAAAAATAATAATAATAATAAAAACAACCAGCCAATTAATCGATTCTGAAAATAATCGTTAGTTGCAGCCCTAGTTATAATATTGATTCTTCTAAGTCTTTATTTGTTTTAATGCTTTCTTTTCCCTGTCCTTTAGTTATTTCTCTTCATCTGTTACTGATTTGGTATTATCCCTTCAGACCTTCCATGCAGTGATGCCTTTGGGGGAATGTGTGGTGTGGTGGGGGGGTATTGGGGCATTGGGGTTATTGTCTCTCCTCTGAGACTGCTATGAGTAACGTGGAGAAGTTTGCAGTGTTAAACAGCTGCAGATGCTGTGTGATTAGCACGGCACTTTTCTGCAGCCTCCCATTGTGATGGTCACATTTACATGCAGCTGAGCGACTGAGGAGCGTCTTTCTCTTCACAATCCTCTTATTATGGAGATTATGTTGTGTAAAAAAAAGAAAAGAAGATATTGCTATTGCCAGACACACACACGACAACGCAGGAGGTTTTCTCAACACCTCAGAGTCTGTCAAGCAAGATATATCCAATCAACAGCAGTTCTGTGGTCAGAAACTGACACTGATGACCTGATGTCTGATTTGGTCATACCAACATCACATACACGCCCAGGTCACACACATCCTGCTGTGCTGAAATTAGTCCACCATTCCAATAATATCAGGTCATTGGGGGATCTACGTATGGTGGTCACTTTTCCCCAAATGAGTGACACATTGTGTGTAGCAACAGATAGACAACAGTCAATAATTCAACATCTTTGAAGTGGCCTTCTGTAGGTGTTTGGTGTGTAACGCAATGACATGTACTATGTTTACATGGACAGCAGTAATCTAATTATTGACCTTATTCTGAATAAGAGAATATTGTGATTAAGGTGTTTATATGAGTTGCTTTTAGAATACTCCTTTCATGTTCCCGTTTTACATGTTACAGAACATAGCTCGATTAATGGCACACGTCATTACGTCCCCACGCCACGCCGTCCAACGTTCCCTCCAGAATTTCACGTATCAACATACAGTTCATCTTTGTTATGGTACCGTATACAGTTTTGGGTGTTTTTATTTTTAATTTTATGAAAGCTTCAAGTGCAGTTAATTATTTGTCATGCTGTACATGCAAACAGATGACTACTTGAAGCCGTGGGCTGCGTCACAAACCGCGTACTTACCTACTATATAGTAGCTGAAATACATGTATTCCTCCTACTATATAGCAGGTAAGTACGTGGTTTCGGATGCAGCCGTGCACTCTTGTTTGCCGTCAAATGGTTGAGCACTGCCGTGTGTACGTGTCCTGTCCGAAATGCGGTGGAAACTCCCACACGACGTTAATAGTGTGATTAAGGTGTGTACATGTCTATAATACACATCGATAATGTGACTAAAATAGGAATCCTCCATGTGTATTAATTCAATTTGTGTTTACTTCGAGTATGACTTTAGTCAGATTAAGGTCATCAATAATCGCTGTTTACGTGGTAGTTTCTTAATCAGAGTATTGTCTTAATATCGGATTATTGTTGTCCGTGTAAAATATTTAGTCCTCTAAATATCCATATCTGTAAAGCCAAAGTGGGCATGGCCTAAACCAGAAAGACAGTTATGCCTCAACTAGATGCCCTGTAGTAAAAAAAATAATAAAATAAAAATAAAAATGAGTTGTGCACCTCATATTCATATCCATATTTGTGTCGGCTTTGAACAAATTATTGCTTCATTCAGAATAGCATGTTCATATTCATATTCATGTTCATATTCAGTTTCATCCCTAGTAGGTATGCCTGAAAAATGCCAAATCGGTGTATTCCTGTTTCTGATACTGACCTACTGCCGCTACTCTGACTAAAAAGCCACGTATAAGAAAGATGTTTCAGGTTATATGACTTTTTTTCCCCTGAGGCGTTCCAACCGTGTCATCTAAAGTAGAAACCAGCAGGAGATCCCACTGCCAAAACTGAGAGGTCATGATTCATTAAAACACTGTAACACCACTGAACTCGTCCTGTCCTGAATTTCCACCATGACGATCAAGTTTGGCGCATTGTCGTGGCGAAAATAAGCGACGGCCGAGTAGTGACTGGAAAAATGTACTAAACTCCATATGGCTGTGACTTTTCGATTCATGAGAAACGTATGAAATGATTTGCTTTGTATATGAAACAGATCTTTGTCAAATTGGCCACTAGCGCACTAAACAGTGTGTCAAAACATTACACTACCACAGGTACATGCTGTTTAGCAAGTGCTGTAAGCCATATAGCCAAATATTTAAATGTTACTTTATAAATTCTCTTGACCGCCTGTGGCACCGTCCCAGATGTCACACTACCAAAGTATGTAATACGTCAAAATAATACAACACTCATTAATTATATTATAAAATTATAAATGACCTCTGCTAACACAGGTGGCGTATATGGTAGTATGTGGTTTGGGACAGAGATCAGAAGAAAAAGAAAAGAATACAAACTCACTATGTCACCTTTCACACCAAACGTGGCGTGTCCATCATTATATAATACAAACCTCTCTCTCTTTCAGGTTCTCCCTCTCTGAGTGGATCTGCTACAGTAACGGTTCTGGTTGATGATGTAAATGACATGGTGCCACTTTTCTCCTCATCCTCCTACCACACCTCCATATCAGAGAATGTTCCAACAGGAAGTGATGTAATACTGGTCAATGCCTCAGACGGCGATGTGGGTCAAAATGGAGTTATTAGGTACAGTATACATACTGTATGTACTTATATGCATTTAAAATACCCAGTGAAAAGAAGAGGCGGAGGAAACGGGATGGCACGAACATCACTTTCCTACTTTACATTTACAAACACTAGCCATATTTAATGAATGAACATCTTTATTTCCTTTTACATTACAGCACTGTTGAATTCATAACAGCAAATCACAGGTTTCTATTATTTCTATAGTGACAGATAATTAAAAGATTAACATTTATGTAAGGAGTCTGTGCTTTCAGGGTTTTCGGGAATGTGACAAGCTGCAGTTTTGCACCAAAAGGCAGGAAAATACGTGTGGAAACAATTGTTTATCCTGTCTTTCATTTGAATGGTCTAGTAATGCATGTACTGTATCTCTATGAAATAGGCAGCCTTTTGAAACCCAGCCCAGGAAATGAAACACAGGATATAGCTATCGGTCACATAAGAGTACACATAATTTTGTTTCACTGTGTTACTTTCAGCTTTTGATTTAAGAATTCTCATGTTTATCAGAGAAACAGAGCCAAGCACATACAGATTCATGTTGGAAAAAGTATTTGTACTGTTGTTCCACCTTCGAAAAATGTAAATGGGATTTCGAACCCATACAGAACATACCAACTTGTCTGAACACACACAAACACTTTTGTAGGTATCCCAAACAAGGAATTTGGAGGACATTGTTCGACTTTTTCTGTATCATTGTTCTACCATAATTACTTCACATACATTGTGTGGTCCATATGCCTACTTTAATTTCACCCTTGTAGCACACATAGAAATGTATTCATGTTCACACACTCTTGTACACGAACCCAACCCACTCTAAACCGTCCCACTCCCTGCTGGGGGTGAGCAATGTGCTCCAGTTTTGCAAAAAAAAAACACGCTAATGAGGATGATGATGGACAGTGACAGACAGACCAGCAAGCAACAGGGGGTTTCAGACCGACTTTACCCTTCTGTCCTGCTCACATTAAAGTGACCCATTTAAATTTGTCACTAAAAGTGGAATAACACTGGAAATATATTTTTTTCCCCAACATAAATTTAATTTCATTTTTATTCGATAAAAATGACTCTTTTTTTGGAAATCTGAAACAGAAAAGTAATGTTATTAAGATCCCATTTTCTGCATCTCCTATTTCCTATTACCTGTACACACACATCTGACATTAGGAGGACCCAGGAGCATGAGAAGTGACTGTTGTCTCCAAAACTGTACCATCAGTGCATGTTATGTTCAAGTAACTCTCATAAATATTCTGTAATTATGATAATATATGTAATAATATGATATCATTTTAAGACCCTACAGATAGTAGGCATGATAAGCTTCAGCCTTAGTAAGTTATTGTCAGAAGCATCAGTACCTATGATTATGAAAAGAATCTTTAAAATGAACTAAACTTGCCTAAAATTTTGTTCAACAAAATTCTTACAGCTGTAAGAAATTGCCAGGTACCAATGAGTGATTTATGGCAGTCACACACTTTTTTTGATGTTGTTGCCATGTATGTCCCAGTTGTGTTTTCATGGACCAAAACACTCAAACATAGGACTGCTCCATTTTTATGTAAAAAAAACATTTAAAAAAACTACAAGCCATGGCAGATTTTTTTCTTGAACCCTTCTTTGATATAAAACTGAATGTTTTTGATATTTGATACTTAGCTAAAAGCTCCATTGTTATTTATTAATTTTTTTTATATTTCTTATTTGTTTATTTTCTGGATATTGTATATGACACTTATATGGTTACTAATGTATTTAACATGCAACAAATTTAAAGTCTTTTCTGTATATAGTAGATGTGCATTGTTTTAAATCACCCATTTAAATTGTTTATTAAAAGTGGAACAGTACTACAACTAATACAACACTACTATTTTCTAACATAGCATTCCAGCCTGATAAAGTGTAATATACAATTTAAAGAGATGGCCTATGTATATAATATGTATTGTGTTATACATATTAATACATTTTAATTTTAATTTAAATCTATATGAGGATTTCTGTAAAGCTGCTTTGAGACAATGTCCACTGTTAAAAGTGCTATATAAATAAAATGGAATTGAATTGAATTGAACATATTAATGCTGTATGTTGTGTTTTTGTCCACAGCTATAGTCTGAGTGGTGGAGATGGGCAGTTTTCCATAAATCCTGCCACAGGGCAAATAATAACCAGCTCACTTTTGGACCGCGAAATACAGGGCAGTTATGAACTGCTGGTGGTTGCATCAGACAGTGGACATCCAATACCCCTCTCCAGCTCAGCCACAGTTTCTGTGGTTATTAATGACATTAATGATAATCCACCACGATTTCACCACCACCCTTACGTCACACACATTCCTGCCTCTACCGCTCCAGGTAGGTGACATAAGAATGCTTGTTAATGGAATTATTATAAAAAGACAAGAAAAATAAGTGTAATTGAAAAAGGACCATGAGAAGTATTTACCCTATAAACAGTATGGGTTTGTACAATGTATTACATCATCCTGTATAGGGATACTAGCAGTTAATGAAGAAAACATTTCTAATTTCATATGGTTGATTCTCTTCTGTTGTTTGGTATGCAGGTTCATTGGTGTTTGCCGTCACCGTAACAGATGAAGACTCAGGCTCCAATGCTCAACTGCATTACTCTCTAAGTGGCCGAAACTCTGAGAAATTCAAAATTGATCCAATCCGAGGAGCCATCACGGCCAGCGAGAAACTGTCTGCCACTTCTGAAGTTACGTTTACAGTTCGTGTCAAAGATGGTGGAAGAAATCCAAAAATGGATAGTACAACTGTAACTGTCCGTTTTGTGTCAGGGGGAGACTTCCCAATCATCAATATCAAAGAAAAAAGCTTCACTTTTCCAGAAAACCAAGCCATCAACACTGTCGTTACCAAAGTTACAGGATCATCTACAAGAGCTGGATCATTATCATACTACATCGCGAGTGGCAACTTGGACAACACGTTTCATGTAGACCAGGTTTCAGGAGAACTGTCCATCAAAAAGGACCTAGATTATGAGAACATTGACAAGTATGTGCTCTGGATTGAAGCAAGAGACCAAAGCTTTCCCCCCTACTCAGCATACGAGAAGATCGAAATCACAGTCTTGGACATTAATGATAACAGTCCTATTTTTGAGAAAGAACCATTTCATGCTGAGATTCTGGAGAACCTCTCACCTCAGAGAGTACTTGTAGTGTCAGCTCTTGATGAGGACAGTGGCCCTAATGGGCAGCTGGAATATGCTATTACTGATGGAAATAAGGACAATAGCTTTAGCATCAATCGGGCCACGGGAGAAATTCGCACCACTCGACCCTTGGACAGGGAAAAGATAGCTCAGTATATCTTGATGGTAAAAGCTACAGACCGTGGTACATCACCAAAAAGCACTGCAGTCAAAGTCATCATTAGTGTTCTGGATGTGAATGATAATGCTCCAAGATTTTCAAAAATTTTTAGTGCTTCAGTACCAGAAAATGCACCTGTGGGTTACACGGTCACCCGAGTGACAACTACTGATGAGGACGCAGGTGCCAACGCTGTTAGCCGTTACACCATTAGTGATACAAGTCTTCCCTTTAGCATCAACCCCAGCACAGGAGACATTACCATAAGCAGGTCTCTAAACAGAGAGGACATTGATCACTACATCGCCAGAGTCTCTGCACATGATTCGGGCTGGACTGTCAGTACTGATGTCACTATATTCGTGACTGACATAAATGACAATGCTCCTAGATTCAGCAGGCCATCCTATTTCCTTGACTACCCTGAACTTACTGAGATAGGATCACTGGTCACACAAGTCTCTGCTACAGACCTTGATGATGGATTTAATGGTAAAATATTCTATTTCGTTAGGTCTCAGTCTGAATACTTTCGCATTAATTCGAGCACTGGGGAAATATTTATCAAGCAGCAACTCAAATATCAAAATTCAACTGGCCACAGTAATGTTAACTTAAACAGGCACAGCTTCATTGTAACAGCATCTGACAGAGGTGTCAAACCTCTGATGAGCGAAACCACTGTGATTGTAAATGTAATTGACAGCAATGATAATCCTCCCATATTTGAGTCATCCTCCTATTTCACTCCCGTCACAAAGAGTGTCAAAGTTGGCACCAGACTCATCAAAGTTACAGCACACGACAAGAAAGACTATGGTGTCAACTCTGAAATTGAGTATGCAGTATCAGGAGGCAACAGCTCAAGTAAATTCCGTTTGGATAAGCAGACTGGGTGGGTCACTGTTGCTTCTTCTCTTGCTTCTGACGTTAATAAAATTTATCTGCTTGAGATAACAGTGAGAGATAAAGGAACCCCACCTCTTTCAGATAAAACTGCTCTTAAAATTGCTGTTACAGATGAAAATCACCACACTCCAGAGTTTTCTCAAAGCCAGGTTACTGCCACAGTCTCTGAAAGCCTCACTGTTGGTACTGCAATCCGCACTCTTTCTGCAAGAGACAAAGACAAGGACAAACAGATGAATGGATTCATTACATATGACATTTCTTCAGGCAATGATGATAGCCTATTTTCAGTCAACAGTAAAACAGGGGTCTTGTCCTTGGCTAAACCTTTGGACTATGAGAAAAAACAAAAACACGAGCTTAGAATATCAGCTACAGATGGAGGATGGATAGCCAAGACCAGCTATGTTACAGTTAATATCCATGTTACTGATGTGAATGACAATCCACCGGTGTTTGAACCTGATGAGTACTTCCCTGTTGTGCAGGAAAATGTGCCCAGTGGTACCACAGTGGTTAAAATGAATGCCACAGATAAAGACTCTGGCCCCAATGCTGTTTTGGCTTATGTCATCCAGTCCTCTGACAGTGACCTTTTCATAATAGATCCCAACACAGGTGTCATTACTACACAAGGTTTTCTTGACTATGAGGCCAAACAAATATATCATCTAACTGTCAAAGCATTCAACATTCCTGATGAAGAACGGTGTAGCTTTGCGAATGTCAATATTCAACTCAAAGGAGCCAATGAATATGTTCCTCGTTTTGTATCTAAGCAATACTACTTTGAGGTTTCAGAGGCTGCACCCAAAGGCACCATTGTTGGGGAGGTGTTTGCAAGTGATAGGGACTTGGGACAAGATGGTGTTGTTTATTACTTGATTTTTGGCAGAAGCAGGAGAAAAGGATTTGGCATCAACAAAAACACTGGCCAGATCTATGTCACAGGACCGCTTGATCGTGAAAAAGAAGAAAAAATCTCCTTGAAAGTCCTTGCCAAAAATGCAGGGAGTATAAGGGGGGCAGATATTGATGAGGTGTTTGTGAATATCACAATCCTTGATGCCAACGATCCTCCAGTGTTCACCCAAGAGTTGTATGATGTTCAGGTGAGTGAAGGGCTCTCACCTGGAGGGCTTGTCACCTTTGTGAGTGCTGAGGATTCAGATTCCGTGCCAAGCTGGAGCAGATTCACCTACTCCATTGCTGCTGACCATGAATCAACTGCTTTCACAATCAACCCACAAACTGGACAGGTCTCTGTGGCAGCTGAGCTGGATCGTGAGACCACACCTGTGTACAACTTGACCTTGCTGGCTATAGACTCTGGCTCACCTGCATCTACTGGTACTGCCACTTTGATTGTAACTCTAGAGGACATTAATGATAATGGGCCCACATTAGTGACCATGAGTGGAGAGGTCTTGGAGAACCAGAGAGCTGGAACAGCAGTGATGACCCTCAGCGCCACTGATTCAGATCTGGCACCAAATCAAGGTCCTTTCTCCTACAGTCTGCTTACTTCATCAGCTTCAAATTACTTCACCTTAACCTCATCAGGGGAGCTTAGCACCAGTCGGGAGATAGACAGAGAACAGATCAGTGATTTCTACCTTTCTGTGGTCATCAAAGATTCCGGCATTCCTCAAATGTCTTCCACAGGCACCATCCATGTCAAAGTCAATGACCAGAATGATAACCCATCTCAACCTCGCTCTGTTGAGATCTATGTTCATTATTTTGGCAACATGTTCCCTGGAGGCTCCCTAGGGATTGTGAAACCTCAGGATCCAGATATACAGGACACATTCCATTGCACCTTGATCCCCCCTGTTGCAAGCCTTTTTAGTATTCCCAAAGAAACCTGTGACCTCAGTTCAAATTCCAGATCCTCAGATGGCACATTTGACCTCTCAGTGCACAGCAGTGATGGTGTACATAGTGCTGTCAGCAGCAATGTGCGTGTTTTCTTTATTGGGTTCAGCAATGCTACAGTGGACAACAGCATACTGATCCAACTCAATTCCCATAGTATCAGCAACTTCCTTAATAACCACTACCTCAGTTTCTTACGCATTGCAAACTCACAGCTAGCAGGTCTTGGTACTGGAGTTCAGCTCTATGGGGCATTTGAGTTGAACAACCAGACCTTCCTCATGGCAGCTATCAAACGTGGTCATGGACAGTATGTAAACCCAAGTGGTGTAACTACTTTTTTCCAGAGTATAAAAGAAGCATTGCACAGGCAAAGTGGGGTTAAAATAGATTCCGTGGACCACGACCCCTGTACTAACAACCCTTGCCAGAATGGTGGGAGCTGCAAACGGCGCCTTGGTGTCGGACCAGACATGATGACTGTGGAGAGCGTCCCAGTAATTCTCGTCTCAAATCACCCCCTACAGCCCTATGTCTGTAACTGCAGGCCAGGATATGCCGGTAGTCTGTGTGAAACTGACATCAACGAATGTCTTCCATCTCCTTGCCACAATGGAGGAACCTGCCATAACCTTGTAGGTGGCTTTTCATGTTCCTGCACAGAAGGTTTCACTGGCATGGCATGTGAAAGGGATGTCAATGAGTGCCTGTCTAATCCATGCAAGAATGGGGCACTTTGCCAAAATTTCCCCGGTGGCTTCAACTGCCTTTGCAAATCAGGATTTGCAGGTATAGTATAACATGTCATCTAGATCTTATGAGCCACACCACTGCAGCTATTGGTCAAGCCATTCATATTATTTTTGCACACAAATATAGCAAAGTTTTGATCCAAGGAAAATATTTGCTTCTGAGAAATTGGAGAGATGTTGTAACTCTAGCATTCAGTGATAACTGCCAAAAACCAATTGCTGTTAGGGTTACAGGTTGGGGGGTATCAGCTATGATACATATCAACTTGTCATGTTTATGTTAAAGTAAATGGGATGATACAGTTTGACCCTAATAAGGACACAACTAAAGGCTGACCTTAAGTGCACTCGAGTCAAGTTTCACTACCTGCTTTCTGTGGATTAAAGCCTTTCCATGTTTATGCATTGAAGAGCTCTGTAAGTTAAAAGTTCATTTGGCAAACTGCTTAATGGAGTCTTGAAAGGGAAAATGCTTCAACAATGCTCTTCTGTTAACTGTTGGATGTAGCAAGCATCTGAAAAGTGATCTAATTAGAATGGTTCCTGTAGTGTCAACACACAGTGGTGTAGATTAGCCCCAACTAAATGTAATGGCTAGTTGAAGACTTAATAAATATAACTGAGCTAGTGTATAAAGGGAGTGAATGCACTTAACTGTTTATGATAACATTACATTGAATAAGCTCTGTTTGGGCAGCTGCTGCCTGTAGCTTTTGGATGGGCCTCTTCATATGGCGCTACAGCAGACGGTTTGTCTCTGGCACACTCAGGCTTTGAGTCATTATTGTCCTATTTTATTATGACCATAATAAATGATCGTGAGCATTCATGTCTGAGGCCCCAGATAAATGGGAGCTGCAGAAGTATTACACCTATTGACTTACAGTAGTTTTCCTGCTGAACCCCCAACTTCCTGTTTTGCAGGCCCAGTTGTAGGGAAGGAATTTATGTCCCTTAAGCTTTTTGTTTAACATTTCTGAAATCATGGATAGCAAATGAGAAAAGCTAATCTTAGTTCTGCACATTCATGAGTTTGCATGTACCTACCATCTTGTACTGATCACAGTCTGTTTATTTTGTTACTCCCATTGTGTAATGTTCATTTTATTGGCCTCCCAGATCTAGTGAAGATAGGGTATATATGTTGAGTTAATGCTGTCATGACAGGTATATGCTTTCATCCCCTATTCTTTTAGACACTTGGGTGCATTTACAAGGTGAGAGCCTTTCAGAATTGTTTTGGCTGAGGAGGCTGAAGTAGACCAGAACTAGAGAGAGTGCAAAGGCACAAAATCCCCTGTTGGTTTCCGGGAGCCCCATACATGAACAGCCCTTCACCATATGCCTATGTCATCCTCACCTCATTCATTTTCATGTGTGTTGTTTCATGAACTCAGGGAAAACCTGTGACTCCATCATCAATTACTGTGAGTGTAACCCCTGTTTCAATGGAGGCTCCTGCCAGAGCCGCGTGGAAGGCTATTACTGTCACTGTCCATTTGGTAAGTCATCACTCCAGCTGCAAAAGCCAGGTGTTCAGGCTTGTTCTCGAGCAGTGTTTATCAGACTTGGCCATGATTCAGGCCATACTGGAAAATATCAAGATTCACTACCAAAATTGTCTGCTTTGGGGAACGTTTGTCACTCATTCTGTATGCATAACACTTGTTGGCTTGAATTTATGTAAGAAAGATATGTAAAGTCATCATATCAGTTGAAGAAATACTAATTTATTCCCTCCTGTTTCACAGGCGTTTTTGGAAAACACTGCGAGCTTAACAGCTATGGATTTGAGGAGCTGTCTTATATGGAGTTCCCAAGTTTGGATCCCAACAATAATTATATTTACATTAAGTTTGCCACACTGAAGGAAAATGCCCTGATTATGTACAATCATGACAACCAGACCGGTGACAAAGCTGAGTTTCTGGCACTGGAGATCTGTGAAGGTCGGATGAGGTTTTCCTTTAACCTGGGCAGTGGCACCTACAAGCTCATGACTATGGTTCAAGTTTCAGATGGTCAGTTCCACACGGTCATAGCTAGGAGAGCTGGAATGGTAAGTCATGTATAGATTCGTAAAATAACATCCAACCATGGTTATAAGTCATCCAGGTCATTTTCCAGGTCTACTCAGTAATGTCTACTAGCTGTCAACAGAACATTGGTAAACTATTGAAGCTCTTTAGATGAGTGGAAACACATCTTCTCGATTATAGAAAAATGTATTTGACTGCTATTACCATCCATTATCATCATTACTGTATGATTTTCTATTAAAAAAAAATATTGCAATCTTTGCAAAGCCAGTTTGGTGTAACGTGAACCTGCACTGGGGGAAGCCGAGTGTGAAAGATATGGCGGCTGATATAACATTGAAACAAAACACTAATCGAATGGCTCACACCACATGCTCACTTGTTCTTTCTTGTGGTTCTTCTTGGCCAGCAATTATTTTTGATTAATCCTGGTCTTTTTTTTCCTAATCTCTTTAACGTTCCAAGATGTACAAATTCCCTGCAATTGTCTCATAGTTTTTTTTAATCACATCAAACCAAAGCTGAAATCTATCAGACAATTTGTTTTGGTCAGATGTGAGTTAGGGTATGTCATTCAGCATTGGGCTTCCAGAGGTATAGTGGAATCTGCTAAAATGATAAAATTCTGGGTTCTGAAATAGCTAGCATTGTGAAACAAATGCTAGCTGGTGCAGTTTGTATGTTAGACAGTTCTAAATCTGGTCTGAAGATTATTGTGGAGTTAAAAACCAAGCTTTCAGCACATCCCTATGGAGGTGTAAAGAACAACCAATCTGTGTGTTTGGGAAAGGTGTTGTGGATCATTAAGATGGGCCTGTGTGGGTTTTTTTTTTTTTTTTTTGGATATGGATTTTGCGCAGATGTTAAAGTCATAAGCAACCCTTGGTTGTCCCTCTGTGCTTAAGGTCGAACTATGCAAGTCAAGGCTACTGTACTTTTGTTTAGTTAAGACGTTCCAGTTTCTGCCCGGAGGCAGCTGCTGACTTTTTTATTGCCCTGTTATGACTTAATGTTCCCTCATTTCTACCAAGGAGAGAAGATACAATCAGGGTTACAAAACTGGCAAAATAATGGCACCTTTTTAAACAAAGCATCCAAAAGGTGCTACTGAAATGGCACTGTGGCTTAGTTAGTTGAAGAGTCTGTCTATTAAAAAGTAGATCCTCGGCTTGAATTTCAGCTGTACCTTTACTTTCTGAATTTCACCCCAGCGCAACTAAAGACAGGGCCTTAAGTTTTTTGGGCAATAGTAGTTCAGTGATTAAGATTTGTTTAAGCCCCAGCACTGATAAGCTGCCAAGATATGAGAAGAAACATAACTTTTAAGTGAAACTTGTTGATGGCAAGTTTCCTTTTATATGTAGACCAGTAAGTTGGGCAACAAACATGTTTGGAAGAAATGAAAGTTGTGTGTGCCCCAGCTGGATTCATTTTAGAAAAGAGAGCTCACAAACACACACATACACGCACTCACTACTGTGCAATAAGAGCCTGCGTTGTATAAAAACAAACTTCATATAATCTACAATCTTAAAACAACACAATATTCTAATGGCTTGTAACAAGAGATCAGTTATTTTACATCGTACTACATCTGGGATTCTTCGCCTTTGTGTACTATATATCTTTGGGGTCCAATCCTTTGCCTTTCATATCTTAACGAATGTAATTCTGTGGACTTGGAGAGCCAATTGTAGATCAGTATGCTTGCTGTGCGAGGTCTTTCTTTGCGGCCAAGGCTCTTTGAAGTGTATAGCCGTAGTAATAAAAAGCCCAGATGGTCGAGCCATGCGGTAACTCAACTGTATCAGTGTACACCAAAGCTGCAGAAGACAAATGCGTCTTGTTTCCATCGTTGGTTTATTTTCTCGCAGCCATATTTCACTCGCCCAAGCCGCGACTCTGCGTTAACGATTAGGAGCGGGGGCTTTTTGCGGGTTTATGCTGTGTTTACCCAGAGGCCTGTGTGGGCGCCAAGCATCGCCCCCTGTTTTTCAACACCTTTGCGCTCTTTCCATCTCTCTTGCCACGACCGTCTTTCCTCCCTCTGTTCATAAACCGCAAAGTTGTGGGTTTGGACACAATGGCAGTGAGGAGCCATAGTGTGTTTGTTTAACAACAGAGAGGAATGATGTTTCTATTTAACTCACTGTAACTCTTTATTTCATTCACAACAATTCTGCCTGAGCTCATTTCTCCTCATGTGAACCCTTAGTCTGGGGTGTTCTCAGTTTAGAAGGATACAAAAAATAGAAAACTCCATGCCAGCCATGCTAGCTAGTCCTTGATATGTTTCTTTAATTGCTAGTGCTGTTAGCATTGCTTATCTTTATCCCACCACAAGCCATTACAAGGAATAAGAAGGATACAAAGGAAAAGAAAATCCTAGCAGCTATGCTAACTGGTCCTTAACAGGTTTCACTAATTGATAGCATTGGTAGCATTTGTTTTTTTTTTCTTTACCTCAAGTCACTGCAGTAAGAAAGATACAAAAAACTGATCCTCAGTAGGTTTTGCTAGTTGGTAGCATTGTTAGCATTGTTTCCCTTTACTTCATCTCAGAAAAAACTCCTTGTAGCTGTAACCCTTATTACGAGGTAGTAAGAATGTACATAGGTGTAGTAGTCTAAAGTAGTCTTAGAGGTTATCAGTAATATGAATTTGGACCAGCATCAGAAGATGCTAAATTGTTAAGAGCCTGAGAATTGAAGGTCAATAAAAAGAATACCATACCAGAATGACAGTTTGCATAAAATGTATTAAATACGCAGGGCTGGTACATACATATACAAAAAAAGTTATGAAAAAATAACAAACTAAAATAATAAAGTGCGCACATAAATAAATCCCCTTTTAAATTCCCTTGAGCTCAGTTCGTCCTCAGTTTCACTTGCCTTTGTTGACAAGAGTTCAGTTACCAACGTTGGGCCCTTTTTAGTTCGTGTTAGTGTTTGTCCTACCACCATGAAGATGAAGAAGATGATCCTGGCAATCCATCTAAAGTCAGAGTCACAAACACGGTTGGCTCGCCACCCAGACTGGGAATCTATGAATCTCTGGAAGAACGCCTGGAACGTGGGGATCTGTATCATTACGTGGAAAGGATCTCCGCACAATGTTTCCAACTCTTTACCAAAACCTGACCATTTTAGCAGAATTCACTGCCTTTAGCTCCGTGACAACAGTGGATTCAGGCACAGCTCTCTTTTACTCTCAAGTGGATAACGCAGCCTCCTATGCTCAGGTGCAAGCGCCAAAAGAATGTACAGAGACACTAACCTAGAGGTGTAACTGTAACAGAGCCTAGGTGGCAGCTGATTGGTCAGCTCACTACCTGATAGAGTTAACCCATTTGCTTACTTACAATTCCATCAAAGATAACAAGAAAATCAAAGTTAACCCTTTTGTGACTTGGTTAGACAGCTATATAGTGTTTCTCATTATTAAGCCTGGGCTGCACAGCCATTTTAATTAGTCCTCAGGTTTTGTTAATTTGTTAGCATTGTTTTTCTTTACCTCACTTCAGGTCATTGCAACAAAGGCTAATTTGAGGCTAATTTTGCTAACAAGTAATATCTTTTTCATTTGTAAGGCTGCGTCACTCACTGTTGATCTGTGTGGAGAAGAACAGGAGCCCGGGTACTGCACTGTCAGCAATGTGGCTGTCCATACTGACTGGTGAATAGGCACTTATATTTACAATGGTAGCTGTAGGAAACCATTTTTCGTTGTTCCTTTCTGTATTTGCTAGCTTAGCTTCCTTTAGTAATTAAACTGCATGCAGCTAATTTAATTATTTTTATCATCTTCATTTATTTTCATGGTGAGGTTTATTTGGACACAATAGCCTGTGTGTCCTTCCGGGAGCTACTAACTCTACCTTTCTCCATCTCACTGTCTTTCTAATTTTCTCTGTCTGGTCTGTCTTCTTATTTTTTTTTCTGTCTTTCATTGTTTTTCTTTCGCTCCATCTCTGTCTCATATTTCTCTCGTTGTTTGTCTCCCTTTCTCGCTCTCTGCTTTCTTTCCATCTTTCGCTATCCCGCTCTTTCTTTGTGGTTGTCTTGCGTTTTCTGTATTCTGTATTTTTTCTCTCTCTCTTTTTACCTTCTCACTCTATCTGTCTGCCTCTCTCTATCTTTTCTTTGTATCTCTCCCTATCTCCTTCTTTCCCCATATCCTTTTCCTTATTCTTTCTATCTTTTCTTTGTATCTCTCCCTATTATTCTCACAGGATTTTGGATGTACAGCCGAATCGTTTGTCAGTCGGCGGCGTTCGAGCGATTGAACCGCTCCTACAGCGCAAAAATCAGGTGAACACACATGATTTTGTCGGCTGCATCATGGAATTTGCCATCAACGGACGGCCTCTGGAGCCATCGCAGGCTCTGTCATCTCAAGGCATCTTAGACAGGTGTGTTACACATACACATTTGCGCACACACACACACACACACACGCATATATAATTATAGTTATAGATAGGCTAAAGAATTCAGGTAGACTCATCTTTCTGTTTATTTTACTGCAGTTGCCTTAATTTCTGGATTGAAATTGAGTTTTTTTGCCTTCTAGTATTGAAGTGATGCATGTGTAACAATGTTTGCAACATTGTATAGTTTTGTCTATTGTTTAGAGTATCTATGGTTGGTCTACTACTCCAGTAGTCGCTGTAATTTGCTACCCATGAGTGCTACACATATGTGCTAGCTATACTGCACTAGCTATACTGCCATATTTTACCTGTAGTTTAGTTATCACTACTGTCCTGTATGGCGAACCAAGATGTTGATGAAGCCTAAAAGAAAACCATAGCTCATCTGTGTATACTGTTTGCTTGGTCAACGGAGAAGAACTCTGAAAACACACACACTGTCTCAGCCAGTCAGTGAGAGGAAAAATTACTGGATTCACCATTACCAAGTATGTTTCATATGAGAGAGATACAGTAGTATTAGTGTTTTGATAACTGTTGAAATAAAAACAGTGCTTGCTACTGGACTCTTTTGGGCTTTACTGTATTCATACACACTCGGTGAACCCACTTCCCTCAACAGGCAGCTATTGAAGATCACACTTCAGTGAACTGCCTGCTGTCTGATACACTTTTATTAGTGTCCAAACGTCTGTTTTTGTAAGCTAGAAAAAAACATGCAGTGTTTTTATGGGTTTATAAAATGGAGACGACAGATCTTTTGCTAATATGCTAATACAGTTCGCTCTCTTTCCATTTGTTTTTGTTAGTGGTGGGATCATCTCATCTGCTTCTCTGTCTGTCTGTCAGTACATCAAAATGTTGTCTTTATACGTGTGTGTGTGTGTGTGTGTGTGTGTGTGTGTGTGTGTGTGTGTGTGTGTGTGTCTTGCAGATGTCCCAGGATGGAAGGAGCATGTGTGACTAACCCTTGCAGGCATGGCGGGACGTGTTTGGACATGTGGTCATGGCAACAGTGCCAATGCGCTGAAGGACTCACGGGCAAATACTGCGAGAAATGTAAGGAATATGATTCAGTAGGGGTGATTTGGATTGATTGGGAAAAAGTGGTCAAAGAGGGTAGTTTAATGTAGATTGATGGGATAAGATAGGTCAGAGGGGACTATTTGATATACATTAATGGGGTAAGATATGTCAGAGGGGGCAGTTTGATGTAGAATGATGGAGTAAGACAGGTCAAACAAGGCGATTTTATATAGATTAATGGGGTAAGATAGGTCAGAATAGGAAGTTTAATATATTGATGTGATTATTCATGTAACATTGGTCAGATGGGGCAGCATGATTTGGATCAGTTGGGTAAGATTGATCAGATGGGGCAGTTTAATTTGTAGTAACTGGGTTAAGATGGTCAGAGGGGGCAGCTTGATTTGAATCAGTTAGGTAAGATTGCTCAAAAGGGGCAGTTTAATTTGGAGTAACTGGGTAAAGATGATCAGAGGAGGATGTTTGATTTAGATCTACCGGGTAAGGCAACTTTGAGGGTGGGGGGCTGGGGGGTTGGTTTGATTTGGATTAATTGAGTAAGACAGGTCATAGAGCGTGGTTTGACTAAGATTGATGGGAGAACAAAGGGTCAGCAGTGTCAATTTAAATAGAGATCAGTTAGGTAAGAGAGGGGTCAGAGAAGGTAAACTGATAAAGACTGATGGGGAAGACAGGTCAGGAGACAGTTTGACATTGATCACTAAGGTAAGAATGGGCAGATTTGTGTGACTAGACACGTCAGAGGAGCTAGATTTGGTATACTAGTAGTAGATTAGTAGGAGTGGTAAAATGGGCCAGAAAGGGCAGCTTAATCTATTTTGTAAGGCTATGATGGCTCAGAGGGTTATATACTGATATATATATATTGATATCCAATGGTTTGGTTGGAATAATATGGCAGACATGGTCAATTTGAGCAATTTGATTTAGGTCAGTGGTGTAAGACAGGACAAAGAGATACGTTTGATAGAGATTTATAGGGGGAAATGGGTCACAGGGGGCCATTGGATATGGATCTGTGGGGTAAGACCAGTCAGGGGCAGTTTGATATAGATCAGTTTGATAAGAAAGGGGAAGACAGGGCAAATCGATTGGGTAAGAGTTGTCAGAGGAGGAACTTTGATCTAGTTAAGTGGGGTAAGATGGGCCATAGGGGGCAGTTTAATATACAGTAGATCAGTGGGGTAAGACTGGTTAGGGGGTGCAGTTTTGATATAGAATAATACGGTAATAGTGGTAAGATGGGGGCAGTTTGATATAGGTCTGTGGGGTATGACCATGCAGAGGCTGGTTTTATATACAGTAGAGTGATGGAGAAAGAGGGCCCAGAGAGGGCAGTTGGATATATTGTTGGAGAAGGACATATCTGAAGACTAGTTTAAAAGATTTTTTCCTCTTTTCCTATTCTAGTCATTTCTGCAGATTCGGCTCTATCCCTTGACGGTAGCGGCCGTTTGGATTACTCTCTTCGTCAGAGCTGGAAGAGAGACACGATGATGCAGCGGAATTTGCAGAGCTTCTCACACACATACCCGCAGTCACAAACACACTCGCATACACACTACGAGAGCAGCAGCCTGGAGCTGAAGTTCCGCACTCGCAGCAAAACTGGAACAATTTTACATGTCCAGGAAATCTCTAACTATACTACTGTCAGGGTGAGAAGTAACACATGCACACACACACACACACACACACCATAGCAAGTGATGAGTTGCTGATACTTTTAGGCTACGAGTAATGCACACACATTTATGATGTATACACATTGTTATGGTTGAGTTATTGTGTGTGCGTGCGTGTGTGTGTGTGTGTGTGTGTGTGTGTGCTGTATTTCCTCACTCAGCTCCAGTTTAAGCTTGACGAATTCTGGGCACAAAGCCAATCACTCAAACCCTCTGCATCTCTTCAACTCTCTCTCTCTCTCTCTCTCTCTGTCTCTCTCTTTCCTCTTTTTTTAGTGTTCTCACTATCACGTGTCGTTAGCGTTATCTCGCCAGCAATCCCTTACTTCTTATTTCTCTCCTTCTTCTCCGTCTTCTACCTATTCCTCTCCTAAAATCCCTTTCCCACTCTTTCTGCCTGTCCTCCTATTCCTCCATCTTTCATCCCTCTTTCTTTCTTTCTTTCTTTCTTTCTTCTATTACTGACCTCCTGTCGCATTATCTCTCTCTCTCTCTCTCTCTCTCTCTCTCTCTCTCTCACACACACACACACACACACACACAAACACACAGTATCAGTGCATGATGCTAGAGGTAGGTCAAGATTTGTTCTCCAGATTGATTTTCATGTCGGTTTTTTTCCCCCTTGGCAAGATGGATTTTCCATTTCCAGAGTTTGTGACCGTTTTAAATCACACAACCTGCACAGTGTACACTCTTTCCTCTCTCCCCCTCATGCTTTACCTCTTTTCTCTCCAATTACATGTTACTAGAGACATTTATCTTTCTCTCTCTCTCTCTCTCTCTCTCTTTCGCTCTCTGGCTTCATTAGACGTCATCCTCAAACTGAACTCAGTGATGGAAATGTGTGAACGTGAGATGCACACTATCAAGATTTAATCTCACAATCTATCCATTGCGATCTCTCTCTCTGTCTCTCTCTCTTTCTGTCTCTCTGTCTCTCTTTGTCTCTCGTACTTTTACTGTCTGTCTTTCTCTTTATCAACCAACAACCTTTCTTTCCTTCCCCTTTTCCTTTGTCTCACTCTTTGTCTTTTGCACATTCTCTCTCTTTTACACACACACACACACACACACACACACATTATACGTGTGTATTACTGTAGTTACATAGTGCACTAACCCTGACCTGAACCTCAGTAACCAAACGTTTCTCCTTGTTCCTTGCACCAGCTGAAGAATGGGAACCTGCAGTACGTGTCTGATGCCGGCATAGCGGGGAAAGTGGAGAGGACTGTGGGAGATGGAGTTTTCTCAGACGGTCAGTGGCACACGCTGCGGTTACAGAGGAACGTCTCCTCCACCACTGTCCTCATCGACGAGTCAATCCTGCGCATCATCACACGCACCACGCAGGACTTCGGAGGTCTCGGCGTCCTCACAGTGTCGCTCGGAGGAGAGCCGCCACGGACCAACCTGCAGAAAACCACACCAGGTTAACTAGTCACAGCTTCATATTAGCATTAGGTTTTTGTTTGATCAGTTATCAAGCACTAATCCAACATTTCCCTGTGCTGAGCCTTATTATTGAAGAATCCATTATTTTATCACTGGGACAGATCTGTATTATAGAAATCAGGAATGACTAAGAAGACTTAACATGACTAAAATTGCACTGTAATAACACTTAGTAGGATCTAAACCAGTTCCCCCACTGAGATAAATCACCATTATGTCACTCGTGAATTTAGAGCGATCCCAAAAATTTGGGAGGAAAGAAGGAGTGAACTTGAGCTCAGTATTTAATATGTAACCAGGTTTACCATGGTAATATTATATCATATTCATTACACACGAAACTGTCTGAATATTCTGCGATACTAAGACAATCCTGCTGAACTTTTGGATTATTTCTATATCATTCTATATAGAATTATATCAGCATAAAATGGTGGATCAGATATTGGATAAAACGTAACAGATAGCAGATCCTGTAACAAATGGCAAAGACTTGAATTGGATTTGGAAAATAATTTTTTTGTTGTTTTTTTTTAATAAAGAGACTTTTTTTTCTTTTGTTAGGATTGCTTTTATTATATTTATACTTTATTATATTCATTATAATTGCAAAGTATGAGATTTTTCTGTGAAAGAGTCTAAGTGTGAAGTGCTTCAGTTAACCAAAAACATTTTAAAGCTTAGTAGTTTTAAAAGAAAACAATATTTGGTGGGTATTGGTATCAGCTGTGAGTCAAGGTTTCAGTATCAGTATTTGAAAAGAAAAAGTGCCATTGTGCTATCTCTGTCTATTAATTGTCAAATTTAATACATGCTCTTCACTTTTGCTAATTTGCACACACAATCATCATTCTTAAAGTGACTTTCAGGCTAATTGCATCAACACTGCATTTATTTTGCATGTTTTGTAGAAATGCCCTAAATTGCACATTCGTTAAGGCAAATGAGCAAAACAGGCAAAACGTGCAATTTTGCTCATGCGAAAGATGCAATCTTTTAGTATGCTGCACATACACGTTTACCTTATGTGTTCATTTAATTTGGGCATGCCTAGGTAGCCATTCTTAAATGTAAAGTTACAGGGAAAATAATCCTTGTGGGAAAATAAATCATACTCCTAAACAGACTTTTGCTAGGTATTATGTGTTATTTTTAATGGATGTAGCCAATAAGACCATTATTATAGCGCTTACTTTATATTAGTAAAGAATGATTGATAATAATAGAAATTTGACAAGGCAAGTTGTATTGTGTTGGCAAACTAGAAGGCTATTAAATTTGTATGCTAGCATATACAGCAGCATGTGCAAAGAAACATTTTTAACCAAATATTAGTTCAGAATGACAAGTTTTTGATAACGGTTGAAATAACAGTTCTTCACCAATTAACTCTTATTGAATCCAGGAGTGTCTGGAGAGATTTTTTTTTTAAGATAACATCTTTGGCCTCATACATTGGGTTCAAAACCATCTGGGTGAAATGGTGATGTGACTAATCATAACGTGAGTTCTCATATTTCCTCTTGATGTTGCTTTACCAACATAAACAGATGTTTATTCAATTTATCCACAAACCGCCCCTCCCATGTAAATGGAGAGGATTTGCTTTTGCTTTATTGGAGATGAAAAGGCCAAGTCGGCTTGGCTGAACCTGATCTCTAACCTGCACGCAGGGAAACTTATGTTCCCATATTTCAGATTCCGTTAGTTTAAATTTGTTGGCGTGAGATAAAGAGAGCAAATTTGACCAGATGTTGCTATAAACAGGGGCTGTGCAATAAATAATGTGTTCTTGAGTAAATATTTATATTTTTTATTCTCTCATAATACTAATATCGTGCTAATGCTAATAATTATGCTAATAATCATGCTAGTAATACTGAAAGCAATGGCATTATTATTATTATTATTATTATCTACATTATTATTAGTAGATTATTAGTAAAATACTAATATTCCTACACTGCTAATTCAAATAATAATGTTAATTAATGTTAATATTAACCTGCTGATCATCATTCCTCTTTTAATTTCATTAGCAGATGATGATTATTAGTTATATCATTACTATAGTACTACTAAAGTAGTATTTATAGTAGTTATAAAGCTTTAAAAGTAATAAAAGTAAAAGTAATTTTTAAAAAGTAATAAAGCTTTAAAGTAGTAATAAAGCATTAACATCTCTCTTAACGTTTTTGTTATTTTTGTTGGTGATTGATAATAATAATAATAATAAGAAGAAGAAGAAGAAGAAGAGAAGGAGAAGAAGAATACTAACATGAAATCTAATAATCCTGTCTGTTAATAATAATAATGCTAACAATACCCAACACTTACCTCTAATAATACTATACTAATAAAAATGCCTATTATAATGCTAATAATCCTTCCATATGATAAACATAATGCCAATAATACACTCTTTGTCTCTTTTCAGGTTTTGATGGCTGCTTCGCATACGTAAAATACAATGGCGAGCTCCTGCCATTCTCCGGCGACCACCGAATTGTCTCCATCTCTATTTCTGGGACAGATGAGTCAGTGAAAATCGGTTGCCGTGGGCCGGACATGTGTGCTAGTGCCTCCTGCTGGGACGGTATGATGTGCGTCAACCAGTGGTTTAGCTACCAGTGCGTTCCTCCTGGAGACTGCACTTCCAGTCCCTGCCAAAATGGTGGCAGTTGTGTCCCTGCTAACCGTGGTGGCTTTAGCTGCATGTGCGATGAACTGTACACAGGACAAGTGTGTGAAACCCTAGTGGCATGCCTGGGTGTAACTTGTCCACATGGCACGGTATGCAAAGTTGGAAGCAATGGTGGTTTTAGTTGTGTTTCTGACTCCAATAACGAAGAATTCATTTTACCAATTTGGGCAGTTCCGGCGATTGTGGGTGGCTGTGCCACGATTCTCGCTCTGTTGGTGCTTGGCCTTATTTTACACAATCACTGCAAAGGAGGCGGAAAGACGGCCGTACCAAAGGAGGAAAAGAAAGCAAAGAAAAAGAAAAAGAAGAAGAAGAAGGGAAGCGAGAACGTGGCATTTGATGATCCAGACAACATCGGGGACGTTGACATGACGGTGCGGAAACAGCCAGAGGGAAATCCAAAGCCAGATATTATTGAGCGTGAGAATCCCTACCTGATATATGATGAGACAGACGTTCCAGAGAGTGGTGATACGATTCCAAGTGCACCGGAAATCGCAGAAATTGAGCACTATGACATCGACAATGCCAGCAGTATTGCACCATCTGACGCCGACATTGTCCAGCATTACAAGCAGTTCCGAAGCCACACCCCAAAATTCAGCATTCAAATCCAGCGCCATAGTCCTCTGGGTTATGCTCGCCAATCGCCACTAACCTTGGGCGCTACTAGTTACACTTACCAACCTTCTTACACTCAAGGACTTCGCCAAACGCCACTTAGCCATGCCCCCTGCCCTACACCTACCCCTTTGTCTCGCCACAGCCCTGCACATTTTAGCAAACCGGCCTCATTTTACCGCAACACACCAACACGGGAGATGAATCTGAATCTGGCGAGGCGTGATGGAAGCCCATTAGATCTTCATGGAGACACTTGCCAGTCAGCAGCTATCTTTAATTACACAGCATCACGCCTTGGAAGGCGCAGCAAGAGCCCACAAACGATGGCGGGTCACGGGTCAAGACCCGCGAGCCGCTTGAAGCAGCCAATTGAGCAAATTCCATTGGAGACCGGGCCACCTATTGGATTGTCTATAGAAGAAGTGGAGCGACTCAACACTCCGCGACCCAGAAACCCCAGCATCTGCAGTGCTGATCACGGACGCTCATCGTCTGAGGAAGACGCCCGACGTCCGCTTTCTCGTGTGCGAAATCCTGCAGATGGAATTCCAGCACCGGATTCGTCCTCAGAGAGCGATTCGCATGACTCCTTCACCTGCTCTGAGATGGAATATGACCGGGAAAAACCAGTCAACTATGGTTCTCGAGTTCCAAAACTATCACAAGTTAACGAATCCGATGCTGATGATGAAGATTACGGAGGGGGAAGAATCAAGCAAAGGAGATATTCAAGTCGTAGGGCAGAGGGCGGGGCCAGTGGAGGCCACACCCCTTTTGGAGAGTATCAGCATCACACACTGCCCCACAAACTGGGCCAAGGATCTGGCAACTTCAACTGGGACAACCTACTAAACTGGGGACCAGGATTTAGCCATTATGTTGATGTTTTTAAAGATTTAGCTATGCTTCCAGAAAATTCTAATGCTGCTAACGATGTTGAAATGAACAGCGGCGATGGTTCGGTTACCATCATTGCCGAGGGAGAGGCAGAGCAATATGTATGAGATATTCTCTCTTGGACCAATCAGGACTGGATGGACTATGGACAGAGAGAAGGCAATCGCTTGCAATAATAAATGTTCTTCTTTTTTGTCTTTGTTTTTTGGTACATGTATTTGTAAGAAGACGAGCTTAAATGCAGTATGGCAGAGCGATACATCTGTGATTCTCCTGATCCCTGTTTAGTAAGAAAGATTTAAATAGTCCAATAAGTCTGAGTCCATAACCAAAAACTGTTTGTATTTGACTGTTGATTCTAGTGTTACAGAGTCCACGATCCCAAATATAAACAAATAAAAGCAATGGAGCTACTTGATCAGCAAACCACAGCAAGAAGTTTGAATTTTACCAGAAATTGATATCCTCTCCAAGCACTATTTAAATTGTCGCAGCACCAAATTAGGGCTGCAAAATATTATTATTATATAATACCATAGTAAATGAAACTATCACCTGTACATTTATTGCAGAAAATGACTGTCTCTATTCAGTAACAAGTAGCTGATGGAGCTCACAGAATATTGGTTTCATTTCTCCTCGGTTCCATGTAATAACTTATTTTTGTAGATGTCAAATAAAAGTATCATTGAAACCAGGTTTTGCATAGACTCAGACTTTTGGACTGTAGCTTTTAATACTTCTTCATGGATCCCATAGACGTCCATAAAATCCGAAAGGTCCTTGATGACCCCATAGACTTTCATTTGCGTTCTTCCGTGCAACAGAAAGCCAAGGGAGGATGTGGCTGTTTTAACAGCATGACCATATGAACTTCATCAAAAAAAAATAAAAAATAAATGAGCTCCTCTCATTCCAGCTCTCCAAACATAAAGTAGGGTCCAAAAGTCTGAGTGCACTACTGAGAACTGTTCTCACAAACTAATATGGTTTGGTCAAATGATATTTCTCAAGGTTTGGTTTGACATTTAAAAACATGAATGGCGTACACACAGGATGTTCTGATAGATTTCACACGCAGCTGAACAAAGGATCAATCTCAGTTATAATAAGTAAGGTTGTTACATAATGAGGATTGACTGAAGAAAATGTTTTAGTGATTGATACCTGATGGAATAGAAACAGTTTCTGGGGCACTCAGATTTTTTTTTTTTTTTTTTTTTTTTCTTCATTTTACCAGACTCCTCTGGCCTGCTTCTCATGTGAAAGAGGAGTGTATGCGACCATGTGTAACGCGATGATACCTGCAGGTATCTGGGACAGCCATCTTTCTTAAGGCTAATTCACTTCCTGACCTGTAGGAGCCATTACTTGTGACCTTTGACCTAAAACAAAATCCTCATAATACTATGAACTTGTGTACATTTTGTATCAATGAAGGAAATTCAATGTTCTCTATTGTTGTTGTTGTGTGTGTTTTTTAATGAACTGTTTCTACTTTTTTTTTTATTATTATTAACTTAAAGTACTTAAGCAGTGTTTTTATGGATATTTTTTCATATGCTGGAAATGATCTTACTTTCAGGGGAAGTAAGATTGAAGTACTTAATTTTTTTTTATTTTTACATTTGTTACTTATGTAACATCAGTATTTTCCACTTTTTTTGATAAAAACGATAACATACTGTATGCTTTATATGTGTAAGAGCCAATAACAGAATAAAAAAACAACAATATTTATTTTAAAAGACGCAATTTCAAGACTAATGCAATAATACTTAACAAAATTAAGTGTTAAAGGGATAAAGCAGGACATGCCGCCAGAATGCCGTCCAGTGAGCTTTCCTAGTGAGGAGTTGAAATAAAGTGCTTCAAAGACCAAATAAGAGTGTGTGTTAAATGGAAATGGAGGTCGGCCAGTCCTGAGCGAGAGACGAACAAGAGTGAAAGGATGAAATATACTTTTTATGGTTAGTCTAAATCATAGTGAAATTGATACTTTTAGTTTGTTTGCTGTTCGGTTTGGTGACTGTTCATAATTAAACGGCCCAAAAAAGCATTGGCTGAGGGGCAAGTAGGACTGAAAACGTACTTCCACGTAATAACAGCGCTGGGAGTACAAAACAAACGTTTGCCAAGTGCTCGTAGAAATCGCAAAAATCATCCGAGTACGGAGAAAACGCAGCCAGCATTAAATAAATAATTAGTTAATTATATAAATAGCTAGTTTAAAACTGTGTAAGGATTGCATCCAGCATTTATTTTCATTGTGGTCCAAATATCCAGAACACATGGCACTTCTGCATCACCACAGCTCTGTCCCTTGGCTCAGTTTAATAGCTCGCATCTAGAAAAAAACATGCAGCCTGTAACCCAAAACACTTCCTGCAATCAGGTCGATTCAGCGTTTTCTCACTGCAGTCGAATCACACTAGATTTCACCTGGATCTGGACGAGACCACCTCGCTCAGACGCTCTTGCAACACTTATTGTTGTCTGCACCCGAGTGTGATTTCTATGCTACCCAATCAAACGGCACAGAGGAGGAAAACTCCCCAAGGTTCCGAATCGATCTAAAGACTGTATCAGTATAGTATGGGAAAGCGTTCTTCGAGTGGCTTGACTGTGAGAGAGACATAGAGAGAGAAAGACAAGAGAGATTTCTACACACTTCCTTAAAATCCCAGGAATACTGTGAAAATCCATAAATGTTTATATGACACCAAACTTCAAGTCTATTACAAGAAGTGTCCAGGTGTGGCCTAGTATTTTCATGAGCGTGTTTGATTGCCCGAGACTTGCTGCCTCCTAGGAATAATACACTCTGGTCCGTGCTGATACAGGAAAATGATAAAAATAAATAAAAACAAACAGGTGGTGTGGTAGAGTTGGTTGCCACCCGGAAGTGGATTATTTTCCTAACACTACAAGTGATTCATTTCTCCTATGATATACCACAGCGATTTGCCAATGAACACAGTTTCTAATTTAGTTATATACAACGTGTCATGCTTTTTAACCATTTATAGTAACATTTTATATTATGGAACATCCATGAAACAAGTTAGTTCCTGTTATCACTTACTTTACAACAGATATAAACAGTCCCTCTTGTGCTGGAAACCTTCCTGACACTGGAGACTCCTTCCACATAAACAGAATGCTTCACCATATCAACGAGTATACCATTTTCATTATTAAACAACATGTTTTTCTTAAACTGTTCATTATTAGTCTTAGATTATGTTGTGCATCTGCCATATGGGTCCTTGTGAATGGCTTGTTACTATAGAAACGATAACGCATCATTAGAACGAGTGCATTGATATCATTCTGTCATTTATGTTAGAGCCGGAACTACTGTCAGAGCTGCTGTTATAATAAACGAATCCACACCTTCTGATTTGAGAGCTGTGGTATTAGCAGAATGAAACACAATGGGGCAAGTGTAGAGAATCCAGATTGTTCAATCCTACATCAGTTATTGAGCTGTCTCAATAAGCTACACTCACCAGGTTCGCATTCGCCTACAAGGGTGATAAAAGAATTTATAAAAAGATGTAATAATTCACAATTAGTCAGACATTGTACTGCATATTGTACCTACGACAGGAACAACAGAACAGAGGGTTTTTTTGTGGCCAAAAATGGCCAAAAATACTTGATTTTGCTGCATTTAAAATATATATATATATATATATATATATATATATATATATATATATATATATATATATATATATATATATACAGTGAGGGAAAAAAGGGGCAAATTTTATAAATTAAAATGCAATTAATTTATAAAATTTGCATTTTATAAATTAAAATGCAAATTAATTTATAAAATTTTTGACATGCGTTTTTCTGGATTTTTTTGTTGTTATTCTGTCCCTCACTGTTCAAATAAATCTACCATTAAAGTTATAGACGGATCATTTGTTTGTCAGTGGGCAAACGTACAAAATCAGCAGGGGATCAAATACTTTTTTCCCTCACTGTATATATATATATATATATATATATATATATATATATATATATATATATATATATATATATATATATATATATATTGGTGGACAACTACTTTTAATTGGCGATATTGTAATTGCACAAAATTAGATTTCTATGGTCTTTCGCAGTGATGTTTGTTTATAATCAAGACCTTTTAGCTGCACTCATGTTTGATGCACATGAATCAGAAGAGGGTTTTGGCTGGATGCACACTGTGATGACATCACATGACGAGTCTTGACCCAAATCTGTGGAAAATCTGCAGTAATTTAGAAAACTTGCAAGCTCCTCTGAATATTGCAGCGTTTGCTTGATTTCGCGTTCGTTTCTGCGATCGCAAAAATCGCTAAATCCTGGAGGGACTGAGTGAACCATTGACTTCTGTGTAAAGTTAACCTAATCCTTCATCTGCTCCTTAGCATGTTCGTGGCAACAACAACAAAAAAAGTTATAAATGTCACATTGTGTGGTAATGTGGAACATCTAGGGCTTGTCACAACAAATTAAAGAACTAGACGTTAAACAGAATGTTATGGTGAATTTATGGGCTTTATTCAGAATATTCAGGCCAATATTCTTTAAGTACTTCTTGCATAGAACAGAAAAAAAAGAAAAAGAAAAAAAAAACAAGCTTGTCAAATGGGTCTGTTTTACAGATTTACAAAGAAAAAAGAAAAACGCATCCGGTTCGTCATTTTTCCACTTAAAAAAAAAGCAATAAATCATTTGGGGGCTTGCTATTACAAGAAAACTCATCAATGACGAGAACAAGTTCTCAGAGGTATTCCTCATATATAACAGCAATATGCTGACTATTACAAGTTTGCACTTGTTAACAATGATTCAGTGTACTTTTTATACTTTTATAGTTACATTGAATGTTGTAAGTTCCTGTAATCACATACATTTTAAGCAGCTGGAAACAGCCTATCTTTTTGCATGTCGCTTCTCCTAAGCTATGCTTACACACAATCCCTTTCTCTGTGTTGTGACAGAGATATGCACACAAGTATAAACCAGACTTAAGATGGTGCATGAGACTACACTGATGAACTGAGAAGTTAAAAGACAGAAAGTCTGCATTATTTATAAAGCATCTCTAGATCGTTACACATTGCAGGGGTGTGTGTGTGAGAGAGAGAGACCGACCTCTGTAGACAGACAGTGTGTGTCTAAGTGTAAGCAAGAGTCTGCAAGAGTGTGTACATGTATATGATGTGTAAGAGAGAAGGAAAGAATGAGAAGAAAGAAAAAAAAATTAGAAGAGACAGATGGAGTGAATGAAGATGCAGATGGTTTGGGGTCTAAAGTAAATCGCTGACAGCTGGCTGATGGCACTTTGTGGTTTCTCTCTCTCTTTTTCTCTCTCATACACACACACACACACACACACACACACACACACACACACACACACACACACACACACACACACAAAACAATGAACTAAATGCATTTCCTCACCAGTCCTATAACCTCTATAATTTCTTGTCCACCATTTGTGTCCTTTGTAAGCCGTCTACATATTGGTGTTGTTTATTTTTAAGTGTTATTTGTAATTATTACTCATAATACGATGATTTAACAGAAAGGGATTAGTTTACAAATTGATTTTATTATGATTTCATAATGAAATAAAGTGATAACCTTGTTATTGGTAACATATACTGTCCTGTCTGAAACTATTGGAATGATAAGGCCGATTCATTTGTTTGTGCTATACACCAAAGACATTTGGGTTTGAAAACAATGATGGATATGAGATGAGAGTTTAGGATTTCACCTTTTAATTACATCTAGATGTGTCAAACAACATAAAACACAGAACCTTTTGTATCAGACCACCCAATTTTTAGGTGAGCAAAAGTATAGGAAGGATACCTTCACCCCTACCCTATGGAGGTTGTTGGTGATGTCACTGACTGTTGTTTTTGGGTTTTTCTTCACAGCTCTCACAATGTTTCTATCATCAGCTGCTACTGTTTCCCTTGGCCGACTCATTCTGTGTCTGTTGTTCAGTACACCAGTGGTTTCTTTCTTTTTCAGGACATTCCAAATTGTTGTATTGGCTATGCCCAATGTTTGTGCAATGCCTCTTATTGATTTTCTCTCTTTTTTCAGCTTCACAATGGCTTGCTTTTCTCCCATAGACAGCTCTCTGGTCTTCATGTTAGCTTATCCTTTTTAACAACACATGCAGTCTTCACAGGTGAAACTGAAGGCCAAAACCACTAGAAGTAGATGTTCAGAGTTTTTATTATTATTATTATTGTTTAAACAACCAATCAAACAGGACACACCTGGGTAACAAGAAACACCTGTCAGTTACATGTTCCAATATTTTTGCTCACCTAAAAATTTGGTGGTCTGATATGAAATGCGTTATGTTCTATGTCGTTTAACACATCTACATATACATACCAGGAAATAAAGGCTGAAATTCTAAACTCTCTTCTCATATTTATCTTTTGATCACAAACCCAAATGTTTTCAATCTACAGCAAAAACAACTGAACTGACCTTGGAGAAGGAACTGTAGCTAGCGCTATTTTGAAGTGAATTATAAAAAAGTCTTTTGAGCTGCACGTGTGTAAGGTTGTGTATGTCTGTGTTGATGGATGGTGTTAAGCACTAAAACATGATGCGTGTGTTTTTATAGGAAAATGATCGACGGTGGGGTGATGTGATGCAAAGCAGATTTATTATTACAAGATGCAAGATACAGGACTCTTTTTTGCCACACAAGAGTGTTGGTGACAATTTGGTTCGGGACAGCTCAGCATGTAAAAAGCTGCAGTACTATAGTATTTATGACAACCAGTAGCAGCAAGTCTCAGAGTTGAAGTGTAGCAGTAATGACTAGGAATGCAGATATAACATAGTAATACAGTACAAGTTGTGGAGGGGGAAAAAAATATTATAGCACAGCAGACTGAGAGAGGAAGGAACAGATCAGCAGCATCTGAGGAGAGAAGAGTCGAGTTCTCTGATGGCAGATGGAAAGTGGCTCGTATTTGACATCAGTAGTCTGCATTTTCTTTCGCCAGATGGGAGGGGCTGAAATATGACATAGGCTTGATGGGAGGGGCCAGAGGACATTTTTAGTGCTCTTTTCTGGATGTATTTTATGTACAGACACACAATACCTTCTGTTTCCTCTTGGTATGGTAGTCCGTTCCAGACAATGCGCCTTATAATTATTTTCCTCGAACAGCATGTCACGTAGTGTTTTCTTTTTCTTATACTACAGCAAGTTGTCCATGATTACAATCTTTAATTGAAAAAGAATGTCACATCGACATTTAATCATTTATAGTTACAAGACATGTTAGTTCCTGTTGTCGTTTTATATCACGTTATAGCAGCTGGAAACTGTCGTTCCTTCACAAGCCTCTCTTTCAGCTCTTTAGAAATTAAATGCAGTTTAATATCCCTCCCTCCATCCATTTTCCATACTGCTTATCCTACACAGGAGAGCCTGGAGCCTATCCCAGGGAACTCGGGACACAAGGCAGGGGACACCCTGGATGGGGTGCCAACCCATTGCTGGACACAATCACATGCACATTCACACACTATGGACAATTTGGAAATGACTAGCTGCCTACTACAGTGCATATCTTTGGACTAGGGGAGGAAAATGGGGTACTCAGAGGAAACCCCTGAAGTACCGGGAGAACATGCATACCTCCTGCAGCTTGACATGTTACCGAGGAAAACGGACGCGCTGTCTGGTTTTCTATATCCATGTGGGACCATCCAACAACAGCAGAAAGTGAGTCTTATAAAATATATATTACTCCAGATTTACACAAGTATATAAGCAATGGCACTTCAAATATATGTTTATAATTCATGAATTTTGACAGGACAATCAACTGTATAAGGTGAGAAGCCTTATAGCATGAAAATGTTTCCGTTCTCTATGTAACTGTCACCAGGCCTCAGTTCGTCATTCACATTAGAGGAAATTAAAAGCGACTGAAGACTTTTAATGACTTTTAACCATAATACATTTCTACGAACTACGTGTTATTTAGTCCAGTCAAATGTAAGTATGAACAGACATTTAAGCAAAATTTTTTATTTAAATTTAAATGTAAAACTTGCATTGCATTACAGTATCTACAGTGTTTATCTCATAGCTAGCAAACAAATTGCGTCTAAGTTATGACATTTTCTTTTCAAATGACTCTTATTTATAATGCAGCATCAATGTACGCTACTCAAACACATGTGGAAATGTATGTATGTGACCCAATAGTAGTCTTTGGTTAATATTGATGCTAACAATAACGCTAATCGTGCTCTTCCTCTTGTACGAATGCTAATTATCCTGTCTGCCAAAAAACAATGCTACCATTAATGATAATAATCATCTTTCCTTACAAAACTTTCTAACAATCCTCTGCCATTAATAATGCTTACAACAAAACAACAACAACAACAACAACAAAATGTGTACATGAAGTACTACATTCTTCAATACACACCAGCAGTGTGTATGGAGTTAAAGAAAAAAAAACTCATACACTTGATTCATATGGCTAGAGCATAATTTATTTTCCTCAGAGTCATAAAATAATTGCAGCTAAAAGCTGAACACTTCTTTCCACAACCAGCATGCCACTGGTCTGGGTGTTTTAAAGTTGGAATAGTGTGCATGCCATTGGTGCACACAGATCTACCCATGTCTTTGTGTGTGTGTGTGTGTGTGTGTGTGTGTGTGTGTGTGTGTGTGTGTGTGTGTGTGTGTGTGTGTGTGTGTGTGTGTGTTGGTAGTTGAAAAAGCACATCTGGATCTGATCGTGACGGTATGAAGCGCTGTTTCAGCACTCACTGAGACTCTCACTACTGACTAGAGAGGCCTCAAGCTAACCAGGGGGGGAAAAAACACTATTTGTATGTGTGTGTGTGTGTGTGTGTGTGTGTGTGTGTGTATGTGTGTGTGTGTGTGTGTGTGTGTGTGTGTGTGTGTGTGTGTGTGTGTGTGTGTGTGTGTGAATATGGCCCTTTGTTCGAACAAATATAACATTTCTGTCAAGAAAATGCAAATACTTCTGCATTAACCCCAGCTCCTGTTCTGTTCTGAACTAAGACTTAGATCAGCCAATCACACACAGCCAAAAATCTTGAAAACTGAACACTACCATACTAAATAGTGTGTCAAAACAGTACTCCATAATATACACAAAAATATGTATATACACAAATGGGTTAGCAAGGCTATACCGTATTTGTACATACACACAAATATAGACAAATAGTTTAGTTTATCAAGGCTTTGCCTGTCTTTCAGACATAAAAAGACAAATATTTTAAGGATTATTTTGAATTTCCATGGAAGCACAACAGCACCACCAAGCAAAAAGTTTACACAGATTTATAAAAGTTTCAGGAATGTTGAATTTCTTAATACTCCTGTGCGAATATTGATCACCCATAAAGTGAAAAGTGTGCTGCTGACACAACTCATTTGCATGTAGCAACGCCCACAAAACTCCTTAAAAGGTCAAGTGCACAGATAGCTGGGAGCACAAAATGAACAATCAGGGTAAAGACTGAGAAACAGAAGTGGAAATTATTTTGACTCACTTCTATATCAATAAAAGCATTTAATAATATATTATGTTAATAATAATTAACCCTTTACTGCATTGTGTTGCCATATGGCAACAATTAATTTATCTCCAATTTTTTGATAGGCAATAACAGAAAACTATTATTTTCCTATGTAACAGGAAAAAAGAGGTTTAACTTCAACATAATAAAAAAAAAGCCATGTCACCTCACCAGGAAATGTTGTTTGATGTCATCAATGGAGGTCTCTCAAAATTTGAATATTTTTTCAGTATTTAGGCAAAAATGCTTAAAGAAAAAAAACAAACAATTAAACACTCAAACATTTATTTTTTGTCATTTAAACAAGTTTATATTGCAGTTTTGAGTATTCTGTTAAATGGTCAAATGTAATTGTTGCCATATGGCAACAACATACAATAATGGAACTGTGGTATGTGCATTCATGAACTGAAAGAGGCATGCAGAAGAAAAAAGACACTAGTCTTCTCTAATAGAATATTTACTTTATTTATTTATTTATTTATTTACAATCAAAGTAAGAAAAAATGGTCATCTCAGTCATTTTTCAACTGCACCGTATTTTCCAAATGTCATATTTCAAGAGAAAAAATTAAGAATTAAAGAGAAAGAATTAAAAAGATACTTCACACAAAACATGTTTGGATCTAATTTATGTATGTATTTTGAGTGAGTAAATCCGTCCACATACTTTTTACAACTGTAATTCCTTTCTAGAAAATAGAACATTTATATGATTACTAGGTGGCAAAAAAAAAACAAAAACAAAAAAAACCCTGAACCCTATAGTCTGGAAATGTAGTAATTGGAATTGTAATCTCATACTTTTTATGTTCTTTTTTGACTATATGAGACTTTCCACCATTGCACATTGGTGGCATATGGCACAATTCACCATATAATATAACTGTAAACTCCTGCCCGAACCATTTATGAGTAAATCTGTTTGTATCCAACTTGATAAATGAGGCCTGTTGTTCATACTGCTTTGCTTATAAATGCGTAACATTCCATCAGGAGTGACTGAGAAAATGAACGTGAAATACAGTCATGGGTGTAATGAAGGCAATTGAGTTGGTTTATTTACTCTGTCATCCTTTTTCCCCTGAAATGCCTTTAGAGGAGAAACTAAAATAGCACATATTGTCCCACGTACAAATTACACAAAATGACATATGACATAACCATAAGTTTAGTGTGTTTTGGTTTGAATGAAACAGTTACAACTTTTCTGTTTATGGTTTATGCTTGGTATTCAGAGGAAACATGGCATGACCCCAGTAGAGCATTACAGACTTGAAACTCTAAAAAAAAAAATGTTAATGTAGTTTGTCAGACACTATTCTTCATAAGCCATTGATCACCAATGCATGATGTGAATGCATTATCAAGCTATCAATACATAGATATTAGGTCTTTGGTCTGTCATCTAATATCACTACCGGCCATCGCTGACATACTATTAAGCAAGTAGTGTTAAACAGGAAGAGTACAATGTCAATGCCTATATGATCCTCTATTGTGTGATTCACACTTCATGTGACTCCAGCCCAAAAAAGTTTTATGATCTGTTTAATAAACAAGTTGAATTTCTGCTTCCTGTTTATGACAAAGTGTTTGGAATGATATTTTTTTCTTAATGGGTTTTGCCATGCTATGCTGTTTTTATGACTTTTGATTTTTTTCATTGTTCCAGTGTAACAGGTTTATGTGGATAAAGTGGTTTAGCTGTTATATTAGAAGTAGCTTATTTTATTAAAAGCTTAAGGTTGCGTGACTTTAGCACTATATGTGATTATTGACTGCCAGCTTGTGACAAAAGTATGAGTAAAACAATATAGGTTGTTATACTGGCTTAGTTATAGTTTCTAGCATGAACCTAATGTAAAAATCACCTCATGTTTGAGCTAACTTTGACAATCTAACCCACAAATCCTAATGCACTCAAGTTATCAACAATTTGGCATTTTTTTCTGCAAAAAAATTGGCTAGCTGTGCTTGATGTTATTGATAAAACAATTAGATTGATGAAACACCACAATTCCAGTGTGGCCAACATAAATTGAGGCTTAATTTAAGGAATTTGAGTGGACCCCAACATAAAAAATTACCTCAGTTCAGGCCAAAATTAGCATGCTAACCCACAAATCCTAGTGCATTTGTTTAGCATTTTTTCTCCCTGCCAAAAATGTCTGACTGGTTTGATGAGATTGATAATCAATTAAGCTGTAGGTCAGCGAAACACCACTGGTCCATTGTGGCTGGAAGCAAAGCCAAATACTGTTTATTTGTCAAGTTTTCCCAGATTCTCAGATACATGTTGACATTTCTGGAATAACACTGCTCAGCAAGGTACAACACGTTCCATCAAATCTCTCTCAGTGAGAAAGAACACATAAACACTCACAGAAATGCACATAAAACAGTGTACTTTCGAGGACAGAAATGAATAGATGAAAACAAGTGATCTAGAGAGGAAACAGTGCAGTTCTTCCATGCCAGGAGCTTTCAATAACAGAACCAGACGACGCAACAGATTCTGGGTAAATATTGACTTGACTCGTGCTTCGTTATTGTACCCACTGCAAATTTTATTCATTAATAGTTATGTTTAATGTTATGGAACATCCGTAAACAAGTTCAGGTTATCACTTTTGTTATAACAGCTATAAATTTTAATTATCTCAAAGTATAACCAATTTTACAATTAAGACATTTGAAAATGTTAGAATATAATTTAATACATGTGGATAAACCTAACAATAACATTTTACAGCAAAAATAAATCCAATGTTATTTGTTTAATAAATACACTTTGGTCAATGCATTTTTAGAGCCTTAATGATTTAGCAGCCTTAACGAGCTACCACTTAATCCTGAGAACTGGACACTAATGAACACAATAATGTGTCAATTATTCTCCTCGTTAGCTCAATAGCTTGCTTAATGGCCAATTCTTCACCAAATCCCTCTGCTTGCTCTCTGGCAAGTCTGGATTGTATGTACTTCAGATGAAAGACAAACAATGAGACTCTTTTGGCAGCTGGTTCGAGGCACATTAATTTCCACAATAACGCTCATTGGCTAATTGTCGCCTGTAGCCTTTCTGGGTTTTTTGCCTCAGGCTTTTTCCCATGCCCCACTATCTTTTCTCTTCTCCATCTTTTCTCCCCTCTGCGTCCATTCATGCTGTCAGTGAGAAGCATCCGTGAGTTCAGCTCACTCAAATAGGTACCTCTTCATGCTAATCATCTCTCAATGGATCCGTCACCTCCCACTTGAATAAAAACACTTTTTCTTCTGACTGTTTGCCCCCCGCCCCGAATCCATCCCGTTCCCTGTTTCCAGACAAAAAAAAAAAATCAGCTAATTTCCGAAAAGACACAAATGAGAATCATTGTGTTTCCATCAGCTTCTATTCTGTTAAATATTCTAAAGAGGGCAAACAAGGTGACATCATCAAAAGTCACTGTCACAGAGATATTGAAACACATAAAATAATCTCTTTATCCGTAATCCATACATACATATTTATACCGCAGACAAAAATAGTTTTATGATATTTAGTTGTTTATTTGTTTGTCTTCTGGTTTTTCTGTTCAGGTTGCCTTATGTGAAAAAAAAAACAAAAAAACATTCACATTAAAACAGATTAAAACTTTAATGAAAAAGACAAAAAAGAGTGGAAAAACTACCTGAAAGACCCAGGGTCCAAAATGTCTCCTTTCTTGCTATTCCTAGGGGTACTATCCAGCACACACCAGTTGAAAAAAAATTTGAGTAGAATTTTGTTGTTGCTTCTACATGTAAATCAAACAGGAAATGCGACTAAATTTGCATCATAAAAGCAAGGAACTATTTTATATGAACTAAAGGATAATGCATGTGATCAAACAAAACTCACAAGAAAACAGAAAACCCTGTTATGCATGTAACTATGGTTCCATTATCCCCAGATTAACAACAGGAAAGGCCACTTAGATACCTTCTTTATGTGTGTGGAACACATACAGGTCAGTCAACATATTCCCAAAATTGAGTGATATGATCCTAGGCAGATATGCCAGATTCATCCGCACAGTCATCCAAGAGTCATCTGGCCACCAATGAATTCAAGACAAGGTTCTTGACAGAGCATGCTGTTCTCCCACTCTTTGTGCTGAAGTGATCACTAGCAAAAAGGCAGTATTTAGGAGACATCCATTTTAAGTTGACATCTTTGTAAGGCTTGTAAGGGGAGGCCTTAACTTAAGGATCTCCATCACAGTGATGAGATCCCACACTGGAGTCTAAAGGAATCATGATGAATCGAGGCACATTGATAAGCTGTAATAGTCATACAGGCCCCAAGAGAGAAGCCATCTATGGTGCTGCAATGTGCCTTAATGGTTGTCACATATGCTTGTAGTGAGGTTGGGGACTTGCCGATGTCTAGCAGTCGCTGAAGAAAAGTTAACATTTAAGGTATTGGAAAGTGCCAATGCACCAGATCCAGCCAATGTTGTGCACACTATTGTTCATTTGTGGTACAGCTTCCACCTTATACCATACAAGGTTCTTGTGCTTGGGGCCAAGGTGTTCAAGATTGTTTCCTGGACCCCAGAGTTGCATTCATTAGTTGTTGATTTCTTTCAAGGGGCAAAATCCACAAGCACAGATGAATGGGCTGAGATTACATACCTCTGTCCATTTGGGATAGCAAATCTATTGTGTGAGGAGGCTGCCAGGGTGCTCTTACTGTACCAATAACCAAAGCAGTAGTGGAAACTAGGGTCTTCTTAGCCTTTTCAATTCCACAAACAGTACTCAGTTGCTGAATTATGTGTAGCAGAGAAAGAATCAGTGGTATAGGAGGAAAATATATAGCAGATAGAGAGGCTAGTCATGTCCTGGGCCAGTACTATCCAGTTCTGCCAGGGAGGGCCACAAATGGCAAATGTCTTTACTTGACATTTGTGAAGAGGTCCAGCTACAGCTCACCAAACCTTTCCAAACCTGTGCTACCACCTGCAGGTACAGTTGGCAGATCTCCAGACATATACACCAGCTCAACAATATGTCCACCGTACCAATGTCCAGCCCTGGCAAATGTGTTGCTCTTGTGAGACTATCCGTATATGGGCCCACCAGAAGAAAGAATGTAAAATGTAAAAAAGCCAATTTGACCTCATCACCAACCCCAATAGTTGATGTCACAGAACCAACATGTGGCAACATCTCAAAACAGGTAAGAAGAACTTGAGGGCCAGGTGGACCAACACCAGCTAGTTGGTGTGTGTCTATGTGGTAACACACTACTACTATTAAACTACTACTCCCCAGCCAGCAAGAGAAGCATTCATTGTGACTCTTTCCAATCTCTTTCCAATGGGGCACTGCTCCGAAGCAGACCCCTTTCATTAGAAATGCCTTGCGTTTCCAGCAAGCTAGAACCTGGGCCTATGCTGCTGAGACAAGGACACATGAACATTCCTGGAGTTTGGGGTCCAGCTTTAGGCTGAAAACACAGTTCTGAAAAGCCCAGGGTAGTTACTGCTGTAGCTGCCAGTCCTAGCATCCTCAAGAAATAATGGTACCACACATTGTAGACCAGCTGAACCTGCTTGGCAAGTACAATAATTAAATGCCCACCAAGTGTTGGAGTGGCAGGGTGGCTTGAATTCTCACTGAATCTATGCCTATGTTCATGAGTTTTATGGTCTGGTTGAGTTCATGATGAGAGCAAGCGCTATGTATAAGACCACGTGCAATGTATGCAAGGAGGATGAATGTGTCCTGAATGGCCTGTCTCTTGGTAGGGCACATAAGGTAAGGTATCAGAAAGGCTGCATGTATATCTTGAAAATATCCATGGCTCAAGAGAGAGGATGAAGAGTATAAATTTGAATTGGAACAAGTGGTTTTGAAAAGCCAAGCTTAAAACATTTTTTTACACTGAGTAAATGTACCATTCTAATAAAAAAAATAAGGTCATTTTGAATTTGATGGCCACAACACGTCTCAAAAAAGTTGGGACGGGGAAACAAAAGGCTGGAAAAGTAAGTGTTACTAAAATGAAACAGCTGGAGGTTAATTGGCAACAGGTCAGTAACATAATTGGGTATAAAAAGAGTATCTTAGAGAGGCAGAGTCTTTCAGAAGTAAAGATGGGCAGAGGTTCACCAACCTGTGAAAAACTGTGACTACAATTTGTGGAGGAATTTCAGAATAATGTTCCTCAATGTAAAATTGCAAAGACTATGGCTATCTCATCATCTACAGTACATAATATCATCAAAAGATTCAGAGAATCTGGAGAAATCTCTGTGTGCAAGGGACAAGAGTGACAATCAATATTGCATGTCCATGATCTTCGGGTCCTCAGGCGGCACTGCATTAAAAACAGGCATGATCCTATAATGGAAATCACTGCATGGGCTCAGAAACACCTCCAGAACTCATTGTATGTGAACACAGTTCGCCGTGCCATCCACAAATGCTGGTTAAAGCTCTATCATGCAAAGAAGAAGCCGTATGTGAACGTGATCCAAAAATGCCGTCGTCTTCTCTGGGCCAAAGCTCATTTAAAATGGACTGAGGCAAATTGGAAAACTGTTCTGTGGTCAGATGAATCGAATTTTTAAATTCTTTTTGGAAACCATGGATGTCGCGTCCACTAAACTAAAGAGGACTAAAGAGTTGAGGGACCATCCGGCTTTTTATCAGCGCTCAGTTCACAAGTCTGCATCTCTGAAGGCATTGTGGTGCAATAGTGCCTATGGAATAGGCAGCTTGCACATCTGGAAAGGCACCATCAATACTGAAAGGTATATACAGGTTTTAGAGCAACATACGCTTCCATTCAGATTCCATCACATCTTTACTTCTGAGAGACTCTGTCTCCCTAAGATATTCTTTTTATACCCAATCATGTTACTGAACTGTTGCCAATTAACCTAATTAGTTGCAAAATGTTCCTCCAGCTGTTTCTTTTTAGTAACAATTACTTTTCCAGCCTTTTGTGCCCATATCCCAACTTTTTTGAGACGCGTTGAGGCCATCAAATTTAAAATTACCTTATTTTTACCTTATGGGGTTATGAGAGTTGCAAATCATTGCATTCTGTTTTTATTTACATTTTACACAGCATGACAACATTTTTGGAATTGGGGTTGTACATCTGATGTGCGTAGCATGCAAAAAGCATGCTTTTAAAAGCCAGTGCAGCCCTCTCAAATATTGAATTTGGTTAAATTTGTAAAGTGCACTTGAAGCAGCTTGTGGCTTGCATTAATTGACCTTGAACTGCTGTTTTTGGGGCTGAAGGATCAGAAGTGCTTCATTAGGCTCTAAACCTTTTGATCATCATCATCATCATCATCATCATCAATTAAAATGTGCCCAATTAGTGAACCTTAAATAAAAAGCCTACTTAGCATAAATTACAACCATACATGTGCTATTTTGGTGTGTATCTGCATGTGGAACGTTTGCTTTGTGTTATGATTGGCAATGGTATGTTGTGTACCAAAATTGCAGGCCTCATTAAAATGGTGGGTAAATATTATTCTTTTGTCCACATCTGCTGATGTTTGGGTGGGCTGTGTGTGTGCGTGTGTGTGTGTGTGGTGGTCAATGTATTGGTCGCTGCAGTAGCAGTATTCATGGTATATTGGGTTCTGTGCCTGTGCAAGTGTGTGTGTGTGTCGGGGGGGGGGGGGGGGGGGGGGGGGGGGGGGGGGGGGGGGGGGGGGGGGGGGTGTTGTGCACTTGCATCCACAAGGTCTGCCTCAAAAGCAATCTGATGCACTTATATTGTGCACTTAGCTGGCCACTATCAGAGTCCATCAGAGACCCCATTACTGTACCACTCTATCCCTAACCCAAGCACTGGTTTGTAACAGAGGCACAAAGTTGAACTTTTTTGCTTTTCAGAGCAAGTTAGTTGCTGGATTGAAAAATTTAGTGAAGTTCAAGGCAGCCAACTCTGTGTCAGCTTCTCTAGGAGTCTGGCTTGTGACACGATAATAAACCATGCTGTTTTTGAGTTGTTGCACACAGATTCTATTTTGGTTGGAACCGTTGTTACAATTGACCAATCACCAAGCCCCCTTAATGCTTAGTTACTAACACTATGTAGATCAACATTTTGAAATCTAGAGCCTGGACATTGAACAGCAGGTTATGCTGAACAATCTACATGCTACCAGCTTTACATTAACACATGTTTGAAGTAAACAACAATTTGGATAAGCCAAAACAAGCTAACTAATGGACAGCCAGATAAGGCTTGAACTTTTGACTGGAGTGCTTTCAAACAAGTATTATTTAGTCAAAGTGAAATAACCATGTAGAAACCTCACTTAACCAATTAAACATTTCATATCACCAGCTTAAAAACAAATTAATTGAGTCACATTTTGAGAACTGTTTTTGGTTATGGTGGCCACACAAGTGAAAGTTGTTTTGTTGACAAATTGACAAGTGAAAGCAGGCTTTTTTTCAGGCCTGTTTCTTGACCATATCTGGAGCTTCAAATTCAAAATATGTCCATGGTAAACATTTTCTCATCTGTCACAGTGCTGAAAGCATGACAGAGGTAATGGCAGTAGTAGGTAAATAGCAGTGGCTGCTTAATCAGTGTTTGGAGGGCCAAAAAAATAAAGTGGCACTTGGGTTCGGTCAAAAACAAAAGTTTTTTGTGGTTGCTTGCTTGAAGTGTAGTCACATGTTGAGTAACAAAAACTAAGAGACTCCCTCGCAATATCTATAGGAAAAGAGTCTGATTTTGTGAGAGTAGAATAGCGCAGATGTATCTTTGAGTCTATATATATATATATATATATATATATATATGTGTGTGTGTGTGTGTGTGTGTGTGTGTGTGTGTGTGTGTGCGTGTGTGTGTATAGGAAATATTTAGGAAAAGTAAGCTAAGGCAGCAAGCCCTGAAGTGTTTTATTCCTTTTATAATAGAAAATGAATCGACACTTTCTGACCAATCAGAATTCAGTATTCAACAGCACAAATCTAAATAATTCATTCATTCATCTTCAAAAAGAGCTTCAACCTGGGCAGGGTTGTGATTGATCTAGAGCCTGATCCCAGGAACACTGGACACAGTAATTAAAAAAATATGTTGTTTATTAACTTGACAGGATATCTGAGAAAGGCTTACCACTTTGAGTGGTAAGACTAAAACTACTTTTGAGGACTGGGTGCCTACTCTGTATGTTTGTATATACAGAGACGTTCTGGGCAAGCCCAGTCCTTGTGGGTGTCTCGAAAACATTTTAGTCTACAGAGGGACGCCACGTGTATGGGCTCAGTGGCATATGCACACACACACACACACACACACACACACACACACACACACACACAGAGAGACCATCAAGAACAAGTTAAATTATTCCATAATTCTTATTTAATATCCAGTGAAGTCTGTTCTTATTGACATTGAAGGCAATAACACACATGTGTATAGAAACTGGGTCAATATCATGTGTTAATCATTAATTTACACAATGTGTGGCTGTCTGATTGAAATACTGTATACATGATGTGTCTCAACAAAAAGAACATATTCTCTCTCTCTCTCTCTCACTCAGTCTGTTTTTCACCATCATTTCCTTTCCCTGCTGTCTCTCTTTCTGTCTTTCACTCCTCTTTTTTGTCCCTCTCAGATTCCCCCTCTCTGTCCTGGTTTGTTTTTCTTGGTTTGTCATTTCTCCTCTCTCCATCATTCCCCCTCTCATTTTTTCATTCTCCAACTTTCCTTCACTTTTTTTTTCGCTCTATCTGTCCTTCGATCAGACTTTCTTGGCCTCTTCTGCACACTATATCAATTTTCCATCTGTCTCTCTGCCCATCTTTTTTGTCTGTTTGCCTGTCACTCTCCATACTTCTCTCTCTCTCTCTCTCTCTCTCTCTCTCTCTCTCTCTCTCTCTCTCTCTCTCTCTCTCTCTCTCTCTCTCTCAGTCTGAGACTCAGACACACATTATTTTAGAGACAGGTTTAGCAACACAGTGAGAATGAACAGCATTTGTGGAATTCACTCCATTCTTCCTGCCCCCCCCCCCCCCCCAAAAAAAATAAAAATAAAAATAAAAAAAATCCATCCCTCGGCCTCCTCGCTCTCTAATAATAACCTGCATAGTGTAACAGGCCTGGCTTTTGTGTGCGTGTGTGCGTGTGTGTGTGTGTGTGTGTGTGTGTGACTTCATTCTGGATTTCCTGTATTTGTCCCTGTTGTCTGACTCCGGCTGTAACACATTTCTCACTGTTTTTTCACACAAATTCACTCGGTCAAAAAAAAAAAGTTACGCATTCTATAATAAATGAGTAGGAAATCATTAGGACTGTATTCATTTGGTAACATTGCCATGTTATCATAAATAATGTGTAACAAGTCAAGAATGAAACACAATGAAGCCACCATTTTAACTGCTGTGTCTGATGGGTTTAAACAAAGTGGAGATATATATACATACACACGTATACAGTATATACAGTATGTGCTGAGGTCTTAGAATGGTGAAAATGCTTCTCTTTTACATTCGTTTCTAATTTTAATACAACAATATTCATTACTTTTTTATACATTTTATTATCGACAACAACTTGAGTGAAAACTAGAATCTTGTTTCATAGTATTTGGTACAAATCTCAGGTGTCCCCAGAATTTGTCTGTGAATTTTCAGCTCAAAATACCACACGGATCATTTATTATACTGTGCTGTACATGTCCTGTTTTGGGTGGAAGCAAAAACACGCTGTTTTCGTGTGTGTTGTTTTAAATGCAAATGAGCTGCTGCTCCCCGCCCCCTTTCCGGAAGAGGGCTGTGCCTTTACAGCTCGTGTTTCAGATACTACGGCAACAACAATTCATGAGAACCAATATGACGGACACCGTAAATACCGGTGTTCAGCCCTATGTGCATGAACCAATCAGAGACAATGGTAACTTTAGCCGCATTAGCCATGGAATCTGCTAACAAGCTCATTCAGAAAGCGGCCTGGTGTAAAATGATCCGCACACAATGTACACAGTTTTCAAAATGACAATCACCTTACTGTATTATGCATAATAAAGGTGCGGTTATGAATTATACAGACAGTAAGCGTTTTTGGGTTAAAATTAAAAAGGTCGACATTGCTCTGTTCTCCATGAATACAGTCATAGACAATGGTAACTGTAGCCGCACTAGCCATGGAATCTGCTAACAAGCACATTCGGAAAGGCAATTTGCAAACCTTCATAAAATATAAAGTGCGATACTTACGTCTTCTGGATATAAAGCTGGATCATGAACAGTTGGTACTGATCCATGCTCGAGAATCAACATTTCAGCAAATGCTGCTTTGTATTGACCCTCGTTCATAAAGCAGTCTGGTGTAAAATGATTCTCACAAACATTCACAAATTCAGCTATTTTTTGGTGCACATTTCCTTCAAAATTAAAATGCCTCCACTGCGTCTTCAGTGGCTCTGATGCTGAGAGGACATGAAGACTCTTATATTCATTCTTACAGCCAACAACAGGATACTTACAAAGCTTACAAATCTGAGACATGCTGCTCCAGCATGGCAGACTGTGTGCAGCTCACTCAGGGGTGGTTCTATGCTAAAAGGGCAGAGTCTGTCACCAGTCGTGGATGGGGCCTGTTCCAATGTGACGTCACGTTGGAGAGAAAACGAAAACAACTCATTTTGAGACAATGTTTATGAATTATGGGGAATATTAAAAAAGGAGTGGGTGGGATTTTACCATTGTAGAGTGGTTGTGTACACACACCGGCGACACACATTTAGCAAACATCATGTAAAAGTGAATTTTGCATAATAGGTCCCCTTTAATGACAGTGTGCACTCGAGCTGGCATGGACTCCACAAGTCCTAAAATGATCAATTTTAGATCAAATCCATCGGTGATATTGTCTGAACAAGTGCGTCAATAGAAGAGATTAGACAAGAGGAAAATTTTATCTTTTGTATAAAGCAGTCAACATGGGCAATATCTCAAATTTGCTTACATTAAAATAGGGACCTAGAAATAGTGCAAAATCTTAAATATTAAATATTCAACATATTGAACATTTAATACAACAGATACAATCTGCTTGAGTTATTGGCTTGGTAAAGATGGAGTGAAAAGGTTAAGAAAAATATTTCTATTTTTTATATCCTTTGAAGCAAAAAAAAAAAAAAAAAAACACTTTTAAAATATTTTTTTAGACAAAACCACCTGTCACCATAATTGTCACTTAGAAATTTCTATGTGCAAATGTAACTGAAGCATGTTCCCATTATATTTTACATATTATTATTATTTTTAAATAATTCTGAAAATAGTTCTTCTGAGAGTTTAGGAAGTCTTAAGCAGTCGTCCATCACTTCCTGTTTCACTGGAGTATAAATATGTGGTGAGGCAGAGGCCAAATTCCTTTAGTCATTCATCAACATGGAGAAGGTTACAGAACAAACAAATGAAATGAGACAAAACAAAATCTCTGTTGACCTTCATAAATCAGGCGAGATCAGGAGAGAAATCAGGAGAGAAAATGGCTAGGTATCCGAAAATGGTCGTGCACACTGTTAGGGGCAGTGATTAAGGAGTTAAAAACAACTGGAGCTGTAATGAACTTATATGAAGAGGATGCAAGTGTATTTTGTGTAAATTTACAATTTGAAGCCACCTTCAAGCCAACAAAATATCTGGAAGCCATGAAGAAGAAAGTCCTTTGTTTCATCAAAACTCAAAAGTAAGCAGCACTAGAGGAACTATAGCAACTTTGACTGGAACCAGGTTCTGTGGTCAGATGAGAATTTTTTTTGCAAGAAACACAGTATATTTGGCATAAAAAGAGAACTGTTATAGAGAAGAGAATCTAATCGGCACTGTTAAGTGTGGTGGCAAAAAATCTGCCGCAAACTGTAAATATAGACATGTGTGCAATTATTTATTTATTTATTTTTACATGTTGTTCCTGTATTTAAAACTTTATTTATTCTTTAATAAGTTTGACTTGTTCACAGAATTGCACTAGAAGGTCATTCCAAGGTCAAGCCTGTCCGATATTCCTATTTTTGGGTCCCCACCAATATAGAAAAACATATAACACACACACACACACACACACACACACACACACACACACACACACACACACACACACACAATCACACTCACACTTACCACCAGCACCAGCTGTTCTCAAGTTCCAAAGATCCAAAACACTGCACTTGCTGTGAGGCTTTCATGCTTTTGATGGAAAATGAGGACCGGATGTGTTTGGATTGGACTGATGCATAAACCATAGATTTTTCCAGTTAGCATTCACACTCTTCTAGCTCTCCCTGTCAAGAGTGACACCCCCCCCCCCCCCCCCCCCCCCCCCCCCCCGCTTTTTAGCTCATCTACTTTTATTGTGTATTATTAGGAGTGAGACAAGGTTTTTCCATCCTAAACAATCAAATCAGTGCCCAGGGTTGGGGGGATCAAGAGGGAGAGAAAGTTTATCCATCTACAGTTGAGTGTAAAACGTTGCGTTTACTTCCACAAGATGAAAACAGCCGGGTATTTAATGTTGATTAGGTTTTACAGATGTTCTTGTATTACCACAAGTAACAAAAATGATTAAAAAAAAATAATAATAAAAATTTGGTTGAATATTAACGGCAAAACAATGCTGTTAGGCATTAGGCTTTTTTTTTTTGGAGCTGCTTCAACCTTTCAGGCTTTTAAAAACAGATTGATAAAGATACTTTAGATAAAAACCTAAAGTAAACACACCAACTATTTTGCATGATTAGACACCTTAATGAATCACATTCAAATAAGTAACTAGTGTATCACCAGAGGTGCAAGCTTGTAAGCTTGCTTATAAAGATAACTACAGATGTTGACTCAGTTAGTGGAATATTTGGGTGGAATGTAGCAGTTTTTGTAATAGATAACTGTAAAGCCAATATGATGCAAACTCTTTTCCTTAATCAAGTCTGTTTAAGATACTGAACAAAGCAGGTTTATGTGTGATCTGTGGTTTGTTTTAGAGCTACATTTAGTAAGGTGCTAAACTAAAGTCTAAAGTCTCTTACTCGTTAGCTACATTAGCTATGAAGGAAACTTCAGACGCTAAACATATTCTGTCACACTCTCAAACTGTTACTGAGTTGATGTTAGTGTAACATCCGTGTGGGTAAATGAGGCGGGATGCAAGTAGACAAACTCGAATAATCCGTGAACGACCAACCAAGAAACACAGTACTATGGAAACCCAGCCCAGACTTAAATACATAAATAAATGCATGATGCGTCTTCACAACAAGACATACAGTAGAAACACCAAAGTATACGTCAACAAACTAATAAATGAGTTAACATAGAACAGGTGAACACAATAGAAGATGAAATCAATGACAGGACCAGGGGGTGGACACAGGGCCAAAATAGAAACAAAAACATATGCATATGCTGCTTGTTACCATGGCAACTGCTACACAAAGTGTGAATCAGTTAGCAAAGTATGCCCTTTCTTTACTTAGTAAAAGACTTTATCAGGAACACATGTACACCTGTTGATTAATGTGGCAGCAGAGCAATGAATAAGATCATGCAGATCCAGGTAAAGAGCTTCAGTTAATGTTCACATCAAACATTAGAATGATCACATAATGATCTCACTGACTTTGACCGTAGCATAGTTGTCGGTGCCAGATAAGCTGCTGAAAGTGAAACTGCTGATCTTTTGGGGTTTTGGTGAGCAAAAGACTCTAGAGTTTACACAAAATGGTCTGGGGAAAAAAACATCCAGTGAGCAGGTGGAAACACCTCGTTGTTGAGAGAGGTCACAGGAGCTGACAGGAAGGCTACTGTAACTCAAATAACCACTCTTTACAAACGTGGTGAGCAGAAAAGCATCTCTGAACATACAGTGCAACACGTCAAACCCTGAGCTGAGTGTGGTTTTCACAGCAGAAAACCACATTGGGTGCCACTCTTTTTCACCAAGATCAGGAATCTTGTCTACAATGGGCAGATGTTCAAAAAACTGCACAGTTGGAAAGTGGAAAAACATTGTCTGTATTTTTTTCCCCCAATCTTTAACTGTCATATTTTTCCCATTCTGATGTTTCATGTAGATATTAACTGAAGCTCCTGATGCATGTTTGCATGATTTAATGCATTGCCCTGCTGCCACATGATTGGCTGACTGGATAATGGCATGACAAACAGTTGCATATGTGTTACATCCAGAAGAATTAGGCCAATATACAAGTGCAAATTTGAGTATTTATGACCAATTTGGTTATTTTTCCTTTTGTTGCTTAAAGGTATATATATTTTAAGCATTTAAATGAAAAATCGGCGAACTCATGGTCGACCCTAGGCTTTGAATTTACTTGAAAGGGCTTTGGGATTGTTTGGCGTTGTGTCCAAGATCCACGGTTAGCCTGTTTGCCAACCTCAGAAAATATCATGAAATATGAAAAGCATGTTCATATCATTATTTTTGCCATTTGACAATTCTAAACTCTTTTTTTTTTACTTCTGAAATTTACCCCTTCTCTAACGAGACATATGGAAACTCATATTAAGTCATTCTTGGCGGGTTAATGTGCTGGTGACATCAACAGTGACCAAGAAAAACATCTGAACTCGAGAAGAGAATTATGGCTTGTTATTATAACCTTCCTCTCCTGGATTGCCGATAATAAATTGGACTTGGATGAATCGGGGCGTGTAATACAAACGAAAAGCCAAACCCAGAAAGAGAAACAGTTCTCTTTTTTCCTTTTTTTAAATTTTTTTATTGGCCGCTTTTAAGACAGACCAAAGTGCAGATTTGAGGAGCTGGATCGTTGCGTTAAGTTGACGTTTGGACTGAAAGCGGAGATAGCTAAAGTGTTCCTTTTGGGTTCTGATTTTGGTGTATGTGTCTGTCTGTCTGTTGAGAAAGTTCACAGTAACAAGTGTTGTGATGCTTGGATGCTGTTGAAAGATTATTTGCAAGCTGAGTTACATGATGAGAAACTGAAGATGGGGAATGAGGTATGGTTAAAATGAAATCAAACAACAGAACTGAGATGGAAAGTACACTATATTCTACTCTCTGGGACACACACACCTGACATTTTTGCATATAATTATCCATATTAGATAAACCTGGTGACTGAACCGGTACCAATACTTAAAGTTAATAAATATGTTGATACTTAATATACAGTTGAGGTCATGAGTTTTCAAATGCCTTCATTTTTTTTTTAATTAAATAAAGGGATCATAAAAATTGCACTTTGTTTTCATTTAGTTCTGCCCTGAATAAGTTATTTCACATTGCAGATGTTTACATATAGTCCACAAGACACAATAATAACTGAATTTATATAAATGAACCAGTTCAAAAGTTTATACACACTTGATTCTTAATACTGTGTATTGTTGCCTGGATGATAAACAACTGTGTTTGTGTTTTGTGAGAGTTGTTCATGAGTCCCTTGTTTGTCCCGAGCAAGGTCCTGCATATTTGACCCCTTTCCAACAGTGTCTATATGATTTTAAGACCCATCTTTTCACACTGAGGACAACTGAGGGACTCGTACACAACTATTATAAAAAGTGCAAACATTCACTGATGCTCAAGAAGGCAACACAATGCATTAAGAGCCAGGGGGTGTAAACTTTTGAAAAGGATGATTTGTGTTGGAAAGGGGTCAAATATGCAGAAGATGCTGGAAAAGCAAAGAATGTGCAGGACAGTGAACAGTGGGTAGTTTAACTGATCAGGACAAACAAGGGACTCATGAACAACTATCACAAAACATAAAAACGTTAGTCATTGATCATCCAGGTAACAACACACAGTATTAAGTATCAAGCGTTTGGAAACTTTTTAATTGGTTTGTTTGGTAAATTCAGTTATTGTTCTGTCTTGTGGACTACATATACAACCCAAATTTTAAAAAGTTGGGACTCTGTGTAAGATGAAAATACAACCAGAATGCAATGATTTGTAAATCTCACAAACCCATATGTTATTCAAAAGAGAACATAGAAAGCATATCAAATGTTTAAACTGAGGAATTGTACCATTTTAAGAAAAAAAATGAAAAAAATAATAATCTGATGTCCGCAATACATCTCAAAAAAGTTGAGACAGGGGCAACAAAAGGCTGGAAAAGTAAGTGTTACTAAAAAGAAACAGCTGGAGGTTAATTGGCAACAGGTCAGTAACATGATTGGATATAAAAAGAGTATCTTAGAGAGGCAGAGTCTTCAGAAGTAAAGATGGGCAGAGGTTCACCAACCTGTGAAAAACTGCGACTACAATTTGCGGACCAATTTCAGAATAGTGTTCCTCAACGTAAAATTGCAAAGACTATGGATATCTCATCATCTACAGTACATAATATCATCAAAAGATTCAGAGAATCTGGAAGAATCTCTGTCCGCAAGGGAGAAGGGTGACAATCAATATTGCATGTCCATGATCTTCGGGCCCTCAGGCGGCACTGCATTAAAAACAGGCATGAATCACTGCATGGGCTCAGAAACACCTCCAGACCTCATTGTCTGTGAACACAATTCGCCGTGCCGTCCACAAACGCTGCTTAAAGCTCTAGCATGCAAAGAAGAAGCGATATGTGAACATGATCCAGAAACACCATCTTCTTCTCTGGGCAAAAGCTCATTTAAAATGGACTGAGGCAAATTGGAAAACTGTTCTGTGGTCAGATGAATCGAAATTTTATATTATTTTTGGAAACCAAATTTTTTAAAAAGATTAACATTTCTGATATTCTGTAAGGCGTATGTAAACTTATGACCTCAAATGTATTACTAGCATTTGCATATAAATGATTAACTTCCTGTAGAAATGAACAAGCCCTACACTAGCTTGTGCTCTCCTAGTTGTTTGTTATCTGATCTGTAAATTTTGTTTGTCTTTTACAAGCTAACTAGCTGACTTTAGCCTGCTATCTCACAACCATTAACTCTGTAAAGCAGGATTTCTTTTTAACCTGGAAGTGTGATGACATCTGAGCTATGGGGTATAACGTTTTTGCATCTCAAAACTCCCACCAAATCCGACGCAACAGCTGAGACCATGAATTACTAGTACATGATATCCAGCATGACTCACAGTAGGAGTCATCATCAGGAAGACTATGTTTTAGAAACGTCTTTTTGTACTCCCCTGACGCAATTCTTTAATGCATGTCTATAAGGAACGTCCAAGTAAGATAAACCCCTGGAGCTTGCCTGCAGTGGTGCACACTGTATAAACAAGATACCGAGTAGCATTACTGTCTTCGTCCCCTTTGTGTTTGGGGCAGAATAGTGAAAAGGCACCATGAGCAGTGAATCATGTGTTTCTAATACGTTGCTTAGTATTACTGTTTCAAGAAGTGTGTGTGCGGGTTTCTGTAAAGTTTTTGCAGAAAGACCTCTCAGAGCTTTAGGAATGCTATTGCCAAAGGTATTTCAGCATCAGTAACAATGTTCTCTGAGTCACACACACAAGACAGAATGTTAACAAAATATTGTTCTTCACATAGGTCACATAGGTTACAATTCTGTATAGCTACTATAATTTTATTGATAATAAGAACTAACTTGTTACACAAACATTCCAGCACATTAAATGTAACTATAAATGGACTTTTATAACCAAGCATAGCACTTCTGTGTACAACGCCATCTTCTTATCTCAAAAGCTGCGAAACTTCGTGACATCATGAACTGAGCTCATATGTAAAATTTGTTTTTAGGGACATATTGAAAAAGTGTTTTCATGTGTTAGACATCTCATCAGTGTCTTAAAGAGTACAGCTTTGATTTTGAAGTGTGTGTGGAAATGGTTTAAGAAGTCTTAAACTTTTGATGGTAGTTTATACATCACAATGTCCCCAAGCTACTGATATATGTTACATGTTTTTTGAAATATTGCAGTGTGCAAAAGTCTTTCAAAATTATTGTTCATGTTTCAATTTCCATTTCCATTTTGAAAAGTTTGTAAATTTACATAAAGCATGTGATAGCCTTCTCCCTCCCCCTTTGGTATAGTAGCTGTCATATGATGAGGGAGACCTAACAAGTGAGTGGGAATTGGAAAGAAAATTTTAAAAATAACAATAAAATATTTTTTTTTAAATATGATAACATGCAGTAAACAATAATAAACTGAACAAAAGTCAATATTTGGTGTGACAATGTTTTGCTTTTTTTTAACAAAAAAACATCAGTAGTCTCAGGTACATTCTGGGCAACTTTAAAAAGAAATCCAGTTTGATAGCGTTGTTTCCAAGCTAACAATAAGAAAAGTCAGGCAAGGAAATTGTCTGATATGTTTTGGAGAATCTGCCTTCATTATGTTTTTTTTTTTTTTTTTTTTTTTTAATTTGTCTGGTCTATTATGTGACATGTTGCTTTCTTTCCCAAGGCTATGTCCACATTAACCAGGATAGATCTGAATACTGCATTTTTAGTTTCTCTTTGTATAAACAGGCGTTATCAAACATTTTCCAAAAATCGTTCATCCACACTGAAACGTGCGAAAACACTTACATCCCTATACTGTACGTGCGTAAAAACGGAAGGAGCTTTGGTCTGCGTCATTTCAGTCAGGTGTTTATTTAAACGTAACTCTGAAGGTTGTACTGTACAAATTGGCATGAATCTTACAGCAGGCACAACAGCTTCAGTCCACCACCTTGTTTGTTTTGAGTTGAACAGGTCACATGACTAAAATATGTCCTTGTTTTTGAATATCTCCATTTTCTCAGGGAAAACGGTGTCTTCAAACTTATTCACTTGGGGAGCGTTTTCAAAAAGCTCCATTTTTACTGGACAAATATGCTGCCTCAGTGTGGCCAGAAGGCCAAAACATGAAAAAAAAAAAAAAGATGTGTTTTCAAAATTAATGTGGACGCAGCCTGAGATACACATTTTTTTTTAAAATGAAGATTGCATATTTTACTGGAAATGTTTGGCAATCTAAAATGTTTTTGATTCAGTAATTCAGAAGTTATAAAATAAACATATACAACCAAATGTGTATTTTTTAAAAAAATAGGGTACCTAAGACTTTTGCATACTGACTGAAAACAGTGTAATGACTCTCTCTCTCTCTCTGTAATGTGAATTGTAATTCTTGTTCTAAAGACTACACTACCAAGAGCTGATAACTTAAAGGAGAAATTTGATCTCTCTCTGTCTGTCTGTGTGTGTGTGTGTGTGTGTGTGTGTGTGTGTGTGTGTGTGTGTGTGTGTGTGTGTGTGTGTGTGTGTGTGTGTGTGTGTGTGTGTATGTGTGTGGGTGTGTGTGGGTGTATGTGTGGGTGTCTTTCCATAAAATCCTATGAGTTCTTGCCAGACAGTCTTGGTGGATTTGGAAATTTCACGGCCATCTTTTCTCACAGACAGGCCTGCTAAGCATGGTTATAAATCAGCATACATCAGGCATAATATCAGGAGTTAAAGATGGCTCTTGACTCTGTGTGTGTTTGCATGTAAATAGTTCTTCTTGACCCCTTGTACTTGACCTCTAACCCACACACACTCTCTCTAACACTTCTGATTTATTCTGTTTGGCAGGATTTGTAGCCCTGCGTTCAGACAGGAATGTCCACACTCCTTAAAGACTTTGGTAATTAAAAAATATATATATATTGACTTTATTAATTATTCATAGACCATTTTATACACTATACAGGATTTAATTAAATACTTTAAATTATTTATAAAATGAATGATTCATCCACCATCTTTATACTACATAATACATCAGTAATGATTTACAATACAGTATTGATGTTAATAATTATTTATTCACTAATTATATATGATGAATTGAATTAATACAGTATATGGGAATTAATAGTAATAATTTATTATTATTATTATTATTATTATTATTATTATTATTATTATTATTATTATTATTATTATTATTCTGGAATAATTCCACAGTAATACACACTGCATAATCTAGACATGTAACACACACACACACACACACACACACACACACACACACACACACACACACCCATAGAAAATAAGAGTGATGCTATTTTTATTGCTCTTGTTTCGGTTCACTACAAAACCAAGGATTTGCATCAAAAACATAAAGAATAAATCTAAAAAAAATAATGTTTAGTAATGAAATAATAAAATATACACTGACAATAATATTCATAAAATAAATAACATTTCAAATGAAAAATAAATATGAAAATACTATTCATAATTTCAAAACAGTATAATGTACACTACCGGTCAAAAGTTTAAACACATTCATTCTTTATTTTTATTTTTATTTTCCACATATTAGAATATTAATAAAGTCATCCAAACTCTGGAACAATACAAATGCAACTATGCGAATTATGTTGTGATTAAAAATCCTAAATAAATCAAAACAATTTAGTATTTTAGCATCTTCAAAATAGACACCCTTTTTGCCTAGAATTTTCAGAAATGTATTCTTGGCATTGTCTCAACCGATTTCTTGAGGAATTCCCCTGAGATGCTTTTTAAACAGTATTAAAGGAGTTACAGTATAGAAAGGATTTTGATCCAAGTCATCCATTTAAAAAAAAAAAAAATTATGTTAGTTTTCTAATGAAAGAAATGAATATGTTGGCACAATTATATTATGTCTACAACACCAATATCAAACAGTTAATCATACACCTTCAGATCAAAATATTCTTAAGATCTTGAGAAACATTCCAGTCAAGTGTCTCCAAAATTTTGACTGGTAGTGTATATTTAAATGATCATGATAGAAAATGGAACAAAGAAAATTAATGTAATAAAATAACAAAATAATAAAACAATTTTTAATAAAAATAATAACATAATAAAAGTAACCAAAATACCATATATTAACAATATTTATTTAATAATTACATGAAATTATAAAATAATAAAATTTAATTTGGCAAACATTTTTTAAAAAACCTTTACAAAATCTGTTGTAAAGTCAAAATACATTTAAAGGAAATCATTGAATTTAAAAGTTGCTGAATTTAGATCAATCTGGAGATCAACATTTTCAGTTTATTTTCATTTCCAGTGCAGTAGAACGGTCTTCCATTCTTGTTCACGTGAAGCTCAGACTTTATATCTGACGTGACAACATCTTAATCCAAATTCCCTCCAGCTGCTGTGTCGAACGATCGTGTTACTTTGTGCCCCCCCCCCACAAAGTGAACGCGTGCTCACTTTGTAGTGCTCCCTCTTTTATTTCGCTTTAGAATGTTTCGTTTTGGCCGAGCCTTGTTATTCCTGCTTTCAAAAACAACGCTCGTTTTACGTTTAATCTGTCCAAGGTGTTTCTGAAACAGTAGCTGTTTCCTCGTAAGGCCAATTAGGCATCAGATTCGCACGCACAGTGGTACAGCTAACCATTTCAAAGTGTGTGTGGTTTTCTAATCAGTTATGAAAGCTACTTGAATTTTACTAAATGAAAAAATAACTTTTTAAAACAAGGTTCTAGCACTTTTCACATTATTGCACTAACATTGCTGTATTATTGTAAGCTATAATATAGAAGAAAAATCACATGGTACATGCAAATAGGAACATAACTGACACCAGACGTAACATTGTTACCACCCTAAAGCGGATTATTTTCCTATATTTTCTCATCCCTGAGTGTTTATTCCTCTTACATCACAGCCAATTCGCCCACAATAAAATGTCTTTATTAATTATCACAGGTTTAATGAGTATCACAGGTTCAATGAGTTTAAAGTTCCATTGAATGTTGTGTAATGGGTCTAAAACAAAGTAGTTTCTTTTTATCATGTTATAATAGCTATAAACAGTTGTTCCCATGGCACATCATTTTTTCTCTCATATAAAGTTACAAACACAGCTTATGTGCCTGAAAAACCAGAACTGTTATTAACTGTTAAGTGTTGACACTAGAAACACCTTCTGGAAATGATAAATAAATGTCCCCTTTCAGAAAACTTAACCATATACAATGGATATAAAAAGTCTACATACCAGTGTTAAAATGGCAGGTTTTTGTGAAATTAAAAAAATAAAACTAAAATAAATCATGTCACAGTATACAAATAAAGTGAAAAACTATCAGAAGCTTTTATAGGGAAAAAAAGGAAAATAAAAAACTTATAATAGTTTCATAACTGTACACACACATAAACTAATACTTTGTTGAATAACTGTTTGATTTTATTACACAACTTATTTATTTCACAACGCAATCAGCATGGCACATCTCGACTTGGCATATATTTTCTTGCAAAAACATTCGAGATCCATCAGATTGGAAGGACATCTCCTGTGCACAGCCTGCTTCAGGTCACCCCGTAGATTTTTTGTTGGATTCATATCTGGGCTCTGGCTAGGACATTCAAAAACACTGATCTTCTTTTGGATAAGCCATTCCTTTGTTGATTTGAATGTATACTTTGGGTCATTGCCATGCTGAAAGGTGAAATTCCTTTTCATCTTCAGGTTACTAGCAGACAGCTAAATGTTTTGCACTAAAATCGACTTAGGTATTTGTAGCTATTCATGATTCCCTCCACTTTGATAAAGCCTGCAGTTCTGGATGGAGAAAAGCAGCCTTAAAACATGATGCTGCCACCAGCATGCTTCACCTTGGGTATGGTCATAACTCTTTTGGTGATATGTTTTTTTGCACCAAACATGGAATTATAGAATTGTTATACCTATGGAATTGTTCTCATCAGACCATAACACATTTTGCCACATTTTGGGGTGATTTAGTTGGGATGTTTTTTTTTGGTGAGTAAAGGGCTTCCATCTAGCCACCCTACCCCATAGCCCAGACATGTGAAGAATACAAGAGATGTAGAGAGTAATCAGTACTTGTCAGATATTCCTGCAGCTCCTTTAAATGTTGCCGTAGGTCTCTTGGCAGCCTCCCTGGTAAGTTTTTGTCATGTCCTTTTGTTGATCTTGGAAGGACGTCTTGTTTTTGGTAATATCCCTGTGGTGCTCCATTTTCTCCACTTGTTGATGATGGCCTTCACAGTGCTCCATGGTAGATCTACCATGTTGGAAATTCTTTTATACTCCTTTCCTGATCGATTCCTTAAAATAGTGAGGCCATGTACAGGCTTTGTAAGCTCTTTTTGCGGACCATGGCTTCAGCAGTCAAATGAAACTAAGAAGATGTCAAGAAAATCCTACAGAAGCAGCTGATCTTTATTTGGGGTTAATTAGAATCATTTCATTGATGACAGCTGTATGATAATTACTTTTGAACATGAGCTTCAATGTGACTGGTTCGTTCTGAACACAGCCACATCCCCAATTATAAAATAGTGTGCACACTTATGCAACTAGGTTATTGTAACTTTTTCATTTTTCTTTTTTGCCTATAAAAGTTTCTGGTTGTTGTGCACTTTATTTGCATACTTTACAATTTCACATTAAAGGTGAGAAAAAAGTCACGGTATGTCAGGAGAACAAGCTACACTGGGCAATACTTTCAATTTGTAATTTGAATTACAAATTTGAAGAAAAGAAAAAAAAACACCTTCTGACCAACTAGAACAGAGAATTCAACAGCACTATGGTGTAGTAGAATATAATTTATCAGTGATAAAATGTAATCAAGTAATTAAGTCAGTAAATAAGTAATCACATTGTGTACTTTTGAGTGTATTATTTGGAATTCTGTGTCATATTCTTTTTAGAAAGCTGGGGAAGCTGTAATCAGATACAGTCATGCACTAAAAATTGCAGGTTGGATGTTTAATTGTGAATTAGCATATTGTTCCAAACCTGGCATGAATCTTGATACAGGAGATGCAAGGGAAATTGTGCAAAATCAGAGATACCAGAAAGATTTACACTCCTGTCAGAGGAAAATGTTGACAAAACCCCATCGTCTCTGAGTGGTTTTCCTGGAGGCCTGTGTGGCAGTAAATATCTAATAAAAACGATTTACTCCGTTTTACTAACTAGATACTTTGTGACATGACGATAAACCACAGTTATTACAAATAAGATGGCTAAAGTTTGCACTGTTGGAATTTAAAATAGCCTCTTTCTCAGCAATTTGCAGGATGTAGTATTACTAGTACTACTTACAGTTAAATCACAGACTATTATGGTTTTCCAATATAAATATACATTAAAAGGTAGGTTGGCTTGCCAGAAAAATGCACACAAAAATTCCTTACAAGTCAATAACTCAATACACTCAATAGACTCAATACATATGTCTTCAGTAACCACTTTATCATGGTCAGAGTCACTATGGAACTGGGGTGGGGGGGTTGGTTGAGGGGGGTGCAAGAAATTTGTAGCAATCTGGTAGTAATGCGTGATATTGTTTCTACCTAAATATAATTGTAACACGTTTAAGTTAAGAGCTAAACTTGATCTTAACATTAATTTTTACACCGAACCCTAACACTGATACCAAAACCTAGCTTAAACTTTAACACTCAAACCTAGTTCCTGATTTAATACCTAAAATTATCCTTAAATTGAATACATTGTTCCTAAACCTAGCCCTAACTAATACTTAAACCTAGCATTAACTGTCATATGCAAACCTAGGCCTAGCTATAACATTGACACCTAACTTTAATAACTACGCCTAACCTTAAATGTAATATGTAAACCTACGGCAGTCCTAACTTTAACTTTAAACACTTAGCTTTTCCTATCGTTACCTTGAATAACAAAATATAAGTTCAGATTTTTGTCGTTTTCCAAGTAAATGTTGACAATAAGTTATTTTTAACAGCACTCACTTACATTTCAAGATGCATTTCCCACAATAAAATGTGCACGCTCACAAAATAGTAAAAAAAAAAAAAAAAAAAAAGCATTTTATGGCAAATGCGACTTGAGTCACATGATCGTAAAAAGCGATATTAAACGGTCCAAAGAGTGTAGACAACACAGAACGTCCAAGCAAGGGTCAATGTTGAGCCATTACGTTCTCACACAGACACAGCTAACCATTTTAACAGATGTATGACCTGATTGAGAGACACGATGACATGATTTTTTCGTTCGGGAAAGACATATTGAAGCAGGTTCTTTTAAGTTATTTTATTTACATTCATTCTAATACTTATCATTCTAATGGGTTTTTTGTTGTTGTTGTTTTTATTTTTATTTTTTACTTTTCTTTTTGGACTAAGTAACTAAAAGTAGACAGATTAAACACTCATTATCCAATCAAAGTTACAGTATTACCCAAAATGACAAACAACAGAACCTCAAGTTTATTTTTTATTATTTTTTTTGTGGTGTAACCCTTTTTCAAACAAAAGGGTCAAAGTTTATCTGAGGCCTGTTTCATGAAGCGACTTGAACAAACTAAGTTTTGAGTTGACAAAACAAAACAAATCCAACCCAGGTTAATTAAGATTAACAAGTTTCATGATGCTAGTTGTCAACTTTCTCTGTCAACCTGGGTTTTAACCCTGAATCGAGGTTTACTCAGCGTGTGCATGCACATAAAACCCAGAAGTTTGCAGCAAACAGCCAATAGCATTCAACATGGAAAAAAACAGGTTTGCATACTTCTGGATGAAGAGCAAGAAATTATTACATGAAAATATGAGGAATTTAAACCTACACTTACTGCAAAAATCACACCGTTACGGCTGCCAAAGCTCAGAAACATGGCTGATTGTGTTAATGTGTACGTTTACTTTTATAGGCTCACAATGAGTACAAACGGATTGGAAATGTATAACCCCAACATATTTCACATAATTTCATTTAATGTAAATGAAATTATTATAATGATACCTTAATAAAATAAATATCAATTTGCACCAATATATTAGGACAGGAATAATGCAACCACATGAAAATATGTACCACTCGCAAAGAACTACAAAGCAATACAAGCAACGCATAGATTTTGAGGTATGGTAAGAGTGGCTTCAGCACGTCAGATTTTTAATTTGCGGCTCAAGAATCCAGCAGAAATAAACTGTACCATCTGCCAAAAATTCATATTGTTCGTACAGATGGTCAACAGGGAAAGCCAGGGGATTGCGTCTGTCCCTAAAAGTTACACAAATGGTAAAATAGTCAAGCCACCTCTACAACCATTAAAGGGTTAACTTTGATGCATCAGATTTATAACACTTTGCTCACAGCTATTTTTCCCAAGTTGGGCTTCAGTTGTCTTACCCAGAATAAAACCTGCTCCAGAGCAGGTTAGCCCTGTATCGTAAGTTACCATAAGTTAAGAAACACCGCTAAAAACCAATCCACCCTGTTGAGACTGAAAAACCAGAGTTTGCTCAAACTAAAATCAAACTTACCTGGGTAGCCACTGAAACCAGCTTCGTGAAACAGGCCTCTGTTTTGTATGTTTGGTATTTAGAAGATAAACACAGCATGCACTGTATTATAGATTTGAAACACTTACAAAAATTCGCAAATCAAGAATTCAGCTGCCAGTGTGCCTTTAATTGTGTGTGCAAAAGTTTACCTGACATTATTTTTTATTCTGCTATTGATGATACCTTGTAATAAAATTCATTGTTCAATCCTGTTCGTTCAATTGTTAACAAACACACCTTGCTAAGTAATACTATATATACAGTATTGTACCTATGGACATACACATTACTGTATTTGTGGATTTGTTGCAAGAGAAAATGGGATAAAACAATCCCCTAAAATGTTTGGAATAGAGGACTGAAGCATATTTGGAACAGATAACTACATGTAACTGGCAGGTGCTTTTTAAAAGCCCTTATCTTGTATAGAATATTCAACTAATGTCTTCTGACCAACTGAAATATTTTTGATCAATTCATGAATAATTATCTGTTTGATTTATTGATTTCAATTATTACACTTTTTCACAGCTTTTAAGAAGGCGCTTATCTCAGTCAGAATCAACCAGTCTCCAGTCTTCTTTTTGTTTCCCTCCTTTCATCTTTCCTTCGCTTTCTTTTTCTTGCACATGTGCGAGTGTTTGACCCTCGTTATAGTTTCTGAAGAACTTCAGAGAGCTTCAAGAATGTGGTTTTGATAAGATTCTGGACAGATCTCAACCGAATCTAAAACTTTACACCACTGTGTCAGAGAGAGTAACTTCATTTTCTACGATGCCCTTCTTAAAGACCTTTTTTTAAAATTTTATTTATTTATTTATTTACATTTTTTGTTTACTTTCCATGGTAGAGTAAAGCTACGAGGAAGACATGCGAAGATGCTACATTTACATTTTGTCACGTATCGTGACGGAGCAGAGATAGGACGACTTCCAGGTTCTGCGTTTTCTCCATTCTCTTGCTGCATCCATGTTTTGGCGGAAGATTCTGTCACGTATCGTGACGGAGCGGAGAGAGGACAGATGCAAGTGCAGTATGAACAGTGTTTATTTTAAAGGAGAGACAGGCAGACAAATCCAAAATGTGATCCATAAACGTAATCCACAACAGGCGAAGGTCAGGCGATCGGCAAACAGGCATACACAGGGTTAAACATGAATCAAGGTCGTGGTCACGGAAAACAGGGTCGATAAACAAAATGAGAAACATGAACTACGACGAGGAACTGGGAGCGGATAATCCAGCGTGAACTAACTCTAAACATGGACCGTGACTATGACTACTAAAAGAACTAATCTAACTCTACGATAATCTTCCGCGTTGTGTGCTGGGAGGCGCGCGGTATATATGTAGACATGATCATTGTCTAAACTGCTAGCAGCTGAGGGCAATACAGACACACGTGAAATCCCAGCCAATGACAGAACAGGGAAGAGACATGACAGAAACATAAACAAAACACACGTGTCCAGATGTCACTACTGTCAACAATGGAAAAGCAGGTGCTCGCGCATTCGCGCTTAGAGCACGCTGCTTCAAGGGGGAATCATGACAGAACCCCCCCCCCCCCCCCCCAAACTCCTCCCGGAGTGCCATGAGTCATCCCATTTCATTGGTGGCCCCGGCCCCCTGGGCTGAATGTCCTTGGCAGAGCATGAAAGCAGAGCGACGTCCTCGGCGGAGCAGGACGGCGGAGGAACGTCCTCGGAGGAGCAGGACGGTGGAGCGACGTCCTTGGCGGAGCAGGACTGCAGAGCGACGTCCCTGGCTGAACAGGGAGGCAGAGTAACAACCACAGCCGGGCAGGCAGGCTGAGCGAAGTCCTCGGCAGAGCGACGACCACAGCCGGGCAGGCAGGCTGAGCGAAGTCCTCGGCGGAGCATGAAGGCAGAGCGATGTCCTCAGCGGAGCAGGAAAGCAGAGCGATGTCCTCGGCTGAACAGGGAAATAGAGCACTGTACTCAGCAGAGCAGGGAAGCAGGGCGACGTCCTCGTCGGAGCATGAAAGCGGAGCGACGTCCCCGGCTGAACAGGTAGGCAGAGTGACAACCACACCCAGGCAGACAGGCTGAGCGAAGTCCTCAGCGGAGCATGAAAGCGGAGCGACGACCACAGCCGGGCAGGCAGGCTGAGCGAAGTCCTCGGCGGAGCATGAAGGCAGAGTGACGACCACAGCCGGGCAGACAGGCTGAGCGAAGTCCTCGGTGGAGCATGTAAGCGGAGCGGCGTCCACAGCCGGGCAGGCAGGCTGAGCAACGACCACAGCCGGGCAGACAGGCTGGGCGAAGTCCTCGGCGGAGCATGAAGGCAGAGCGACGACCACAGCAGGGCAGGCGAGCTGAGCGAAGTCCTTGGCGGAGCATGAAGGCAGAGCGACGTCCTCGGCGGAGCAGGAAAGCAGAGCAACGTCCTCGGCTGATCAGGGAAACAGAGCGCTGTACTCAGCAGAGCAGTGAAGCAGGGCGACGTCCTCGTCGGAGCATGAAAGCGGAGCGACGTCCCCGGCTGAACAGGAAGGCAGAGCGATGTCCTTGGCTGAGCAGGAAGGCAGAGCGACATACTCAGCGGAGGCTGCAAGCTGAACTTGGCTGGTCATGTCAGCCGACGGGGATGTGAGCAGTGCTTGGTTGTCCGTGTCAACAGACACTTGGTTGTGCATGTCAGCAGACGTGGACGTGAGCAGAGCTTGGTTGTCCCCGTCAGCTGACTTGGGCGTGAACATAACTTGACTGTGCATGTCAGCGGATTCGGGCATGAGCAGAACTTGGCTGTGCGTGTCAGCAGACTCGGGCGTGAACATAACTTGGTTGGTTGGGTCATCAGACGGGAACATGAGCAGAGCTTGGTTGTTTGTTTCAACAGACACTTGGTTGTGCATGTCAGCAGACATGGACGTGAGCAGAGCTTGGTTGTCCGTGTCAGCAGACTCGGCCGTGAGCAGAACTTGGCTGTGCGTGTCAGCAGACTCGGGCTTTGGCAGAACTTGGGTGGTCGTGTCAGTAGTCTTGGCCGTGGGATGAACTTGGGCAACCGGGTCGGTAGACTTGGGCGTGGGCTGAACTTGGGCGATTGGGTCGGTAGACTCGGGCTTGAGCAGAACATGGCTGGCCGTGTCGTTAGACTTGGGCGTGAGCAGAACTTGGTTGGCCGTATCAGTAAACTTGGGTGTGAGCAGAACTTGTTTGTTAGGCTTAGATATTAGCGGAACTTGGTCAACTGGATCAGCAGGCTTGGATGTGACATCAGGAACTTGAGACTTGACTTGGACCTCAGGGACTTGAGACTTGACTTGGACCTCAGGGACTGGAGACTTGACTTGGACCTCAGGGACTGGAGACTTGACTTGGACCTCAGGGACTGGAGACTTGACTTGGACCTCAGGGACTGGAGACTTGACTTGGATTTCAGAGACTGGAGACTTGACTTGGATTTCAGAGACTGGAGACTTGACTTGGACTTGGACCTCAGGGACTTGAGACTTGACTTGGATTTCAGAGACTTGGGACTTGACTTGGACTTCAGAGACTGGAGACTGGACTTGGACTTGGACCTCAGGGTTGAGCTCTGGTGCTGTAGCCTCCCTGTTGACCTCTAGCTGGAGCTCGGCAGGTGAGCCCACCTCGTGGGTCTCAGGTTCGAGCTCTGAGGTCGCCGGGTTAACCTCCAGCTGGGGCTCTGATGCTGGGGCCGCCCTGTTGACCTCAAGCTGTAGCTCGGCGGGTGAGCCCACCTCGTGGGTCTCAGGTTCGAGCTCTGAGGTTGCCAAGTTAACCTCCGGTTGGGGCTCTGATGCTGGAGCCTCCCTGTTGACCTCTAGCTGGTGCTCGGCAGGTGAGCCCACCTCGTGGGTCTCAGGTTCGAGCTCAGAGGTTGCCAGGTTAACCTCCGGCTGGGGCTCTGCATGAGTTTGCCTGTAGTAGTGGGTAAACGGCAGGGCAGGTTTGCCTGCCAGACTTACCCCCCCCCCCCCCCCCCCCCCCCCCCCGAAAAGTTGTTCTAGCTCGACCCACACCTTCGGACTCCCGAACCGCATCATGAACTCCACCACAAACTGTTCTACACTGTCCAGGTTCCTACAGTGCTTATCTGCTTGGAGCTGCACCCACTGACGGGCTGGTCCAAAGAGCCGGGACCACATGAATCGGAGCCATTGCTTCTCCTCTGGCTTAGGGTCTAACAGCTGGAGAAATAGAATTGACAGTCTACCAGAAAATATTCTGGGGCACCGAAAAATCCGTCAAATGGATCAGGAAGCTCCATAAATGTCAATTGTGGGAATTGGACTGAGTCCATAGCAGGGACGGTTGGCATAGGCTTCTTGGCCCGATGGGGTCCGTCCTCCTGCTGCTTCCATGGTGTCGGGGCAGTATTCTGTTACGAAACAAGACTCGTATGGAAGCAATTGCAGGTTCAAGTTCAGGTTCATTCAGGTTCACTCAGGTTCATTCGCGCTTAGAGCACGCTGCTTCAAGGGGGAATTATGACACATTTACATTTATTTATTTACATTTATTCATTTAGCAGATGCTTTTTTCCAAAGCGACTTACAGATGAGAAAATACAAGCAAAGCGATATATCAAGCAGAGAACAATACAAGTAGTGCTACCATACAGGATCCATTAATTGAGTTCCAGAAGGAGCAAAGTACGCAGAGTAGAGGTGTAAGTGCAATTTTTTTGCAATTTGCTAGTATTTGGTTAAAAAAAATTAAAGAGTTTTATCGCTCATGTACCCTAACTAATCACTCTGTGAAGATAACTAATAGTTTAGACAAAGAACATAGTAAAGCTATATATTGGCCTATAAAATGGCCAGAAAAGAGTCATACAGTGTTGTGCTAGCTACATGACTAATTAGTGATTAGAATTGGAGCTATGAGTAAATCGACACAGAGGACATAGGAATGCTCAAGATATAAATTCTTGCTATATGTACTCTAGCATTATAGATATTCTATTCCTGGTCAGCTGATATGCTAACTAGCAGCCAAGAAGGCAAAAATTGCATTGATAGACAGTTATACAATATACTGCATCAGAAGTTTGTCAATAATATGTCATGGGTCACCTGAGGCAAGAAATTTATTATAAATTTCATTTTGAAAGAGAAACTGAATATGATCCAAATAAGACTAGCTATGTTTCCATCGACATATTTTTATGCAAATTTTAGGTTATTGCATAAAAAATGCTGAATGGAAACACCAGATACGAATAAAATCTCCAAAATCCACATAAAAAACGTATGCACAGGTAATTCTTTTATGCGATAAGAAGACATGCGCATGAACTATGATAGAAGCACATTTACCGAATAAATTCCTCGATGCGAATCAAAAAAATTTGTGACTTGGGGGACGATCTAGAAACCTTGTTAGAATAGTAGCAGTGTTTTAGCATCTTCGATAAAAACAAAAAAATGTCCAACAATATACTAGGAAGACAAACCACGAATTTCAGCATTTGGGACGAAGCCCAATCCTCATTGGTGGAATGTTTTTCCACTTATTACTGTGTGTCTGTGGGTTAATTAGAGAAACAAAGCACAGAATTATACTTTCACACATGACTGAGCGTGTCATGGTGAGTCCGTCTGCTCTCAGAGGAGAAAAGAAATGAAAGAACAATGCTTTGAAGTGAACAAAACAGGAGCGAAACATGCCAGTTCTCACACAGAGATCGAGACGGAGGGGAAATAGAATGAGAGATGGGGCAAGGAAGGTCAGCAGGAGGTTGTAAGCGTTTGAAAAGCAAATTAATTAGCCCGTATGTCCAGGAAGGCGAAAAATATCCATCTCCGTAGGCTCAACACACACAGATGTGTGCACACAAACATACACGTTTGTCTTACTATCCTTGTGTGGACCTGCAATTCATATAATCATTAATGCTGCTTATTAATGATACACCTACACCTAAAACTAACCCTCAGTTAATCTCAGTAAGCAAAAGGAAACCTTTTGGAGCATTTATTTGTTTGTTTTTTTGTTTGTTTTTTTTAAATAAAAGCTTACATTTTTGTTTTAAAAAATCCTCTTTGGGGGAGGACAAGATATTATACATAAATCATTGTGGGGACATTTGGTTCCAGATTTCCCTAAAAAAGTTAGATCCAGCTACAAAATTAAAAATAACCAGTGTTATGTTTCCATTCAGTATCAATTGGTTGATTAATCGGTTATCGGTAAAATCCTTGATCTCTAGTCATAACAGTTGTGAAAGCTTTTTTTTTTTTTTTTTTTTTTTTATAGCATAGAATTATCAAAAATGCACAAAATGTGGTTAAATAGCATCCATACTAATGGCATGAGAACACTAAGCACAGTATAATGATTTACTAATTAATTTAACATTTATAATTTGAGTAAAAGGACTAAGGGAATATAGTAGAACGCATGTAAAATGAAATTTTTTATCACAACCTATAATGGATGACTCATGTCATGGATGAAAAAGATGTTTCAATCATGAGACGTTAGGATTTGCACATTAATAGTAAAAGCATTCTAGGCGTTTTGAAGTATTTTAATGAAAACTCTGAAACTTGCAAAAAATAAATAAATCAAGTATTCAGGCCTCAGACAAGAGCATATAAAAATATGAGTAAATAAAACATAAATCATAGATACATAGAAAGAAATTTACTATATTTACTATGAAGTTATTCTTTCACATCTTTTGATCTCTCTCGCTCGCACTGTAATTCCTATATAAACATGTTAACATGTCAAATGGCATGTTATGGGAGCAGTTATCATTACCACTTCTTCCATACATTTTGTGTGTGTGTGTGTGTGTGTGTGTGTGTGTGTGTGTGTGTGTGTGATATATATATATATATTTATATATATATATACATACACACACACACACACACACACACACACACACACATATATATATATATATATATATATATATATGTGTGTGTGTGTGTGTGTGTGTGTGTGTGTGTGTGTGTGTGTGTGTGTGATATATATATATATATATATATATATATCACACACACACACACACACACACACACACACAGGTGCATCTCAGAACATTAAAATATCCTGGAAATGTTAAATTTTTCCATAATTTGATTCAAAAAGTTCAACTTTCATATATTCTAGAGTCATTATACATAAAGTGAAATATTTCACTTTTGAATTTCAAAAACTTTTCTTTGTTTTAATCTTGATGATTACAGGTTACAGCTCATGGAAATCAAAATTCCAGTAACTCAAAATATTAGAATAAATAAATCAGAAATGTTGACCTTCTGAAAAGTATGTTAATTTATGCACTCAATACTTGGTCGGAACTTTAATCCTTTTGCATGAATTACTGCATCAATGTGGCGTGGCATGGAGGCAATCAGCCTGTGGCACTGCTGAGGTGTTCTGGAAGCCCAGGTTGCTTTTTTAGCGGCCTTCAGCTCGTCTGTATTGTTGGGTCTGGTGTCTCTCATAGATTCTGTATGGGGTTTATGTCAGGAGAGTTGGCTGGCCAATCATGCACAGAAATACCATAGACAGAAAACCAGTTACTAGTAGTTTTGGCACTGTGGGCAGGTGCCAAGTCCTGCTGGAAAAGGAAATCAGCATCTCCATAAAGCCCGTCAGCAGATGGAAGCATGAAGTGCTCTAAAATCTCCTGGTAGATGCTGCATTGACTCTCGACTTGAGAAAACACAGTGGACCAACACCAGCAGATGACATGGCACCCCAAATCATCACTGACTGTGGAAACTTCACACTGGACTTCAAGCAACTTGGATTCTGTGCCTCTCCACTCTTCCTCCAGACTCTGGGACCTTGATTTCCAAATGAAATGTAAAATTTACTTTCATCTTCCCCATGATTGTGGTTGTGTGTACTGAACCAGACTGAGAGATTAAAGGCTCAGGAAACCTTTACAGGTCTTTTGAGTTAATTACCTGATTAGAGCTCTTCTCAGGTTGACATTACTATATTATAAATTCTTTATTCTAATATTTAAGATACTGGATTTTTGATTTCCATGAGCTATATGCTGTAATCATCAAGATTAAAATAAAAAAAGGCTTGAAATATTTCACTTTATGTATAATGAATCTAGACTATATAAAAGTTACACATTTTGAATTTAATTATTTAAAAGAATTAACTTTTCCACAATATTCAAATATATATATATATATGTATATGTATGTATGTATGTATGTATGTGTGTGTATATATATATATATATATATATATATATATATATATATATATATATATATATATATATATATATATAAAATTATTTTTATTTTTATTTTACTACTCCTTAAAACTGAACCTAGGATTTGGCAGTTCTGTCCTCTTCTAATTAGCATTGGTTCACTGCACGGCTTTCCCTTTTATTTCCCTTAATCGCCATTCCAGAGTAATTGGTTCAGGATGCTGATGCAGAGAGAAAAGAAGCACAACACATCCATAAAGAGCGAAGTACGTCAGAGAAGTGATTCCTGTTCTATTATTAGTTTTCCCTCTCGAGGACTTGCTGACCTCTACGAAACATGAAAGAAAGCTTGGAAATGCCAGATGAAGACGTAATTAAACGCTTCCTCATGTTTGAGGTGTAAAATTTGTCATATGGATAAAGAGAAGTTTTTATAAAAGTGGGCGGAGACTTAGTGTTTGGAATAAATTGATGTGTATACGGTTAGAGTATGCAATTTGAGACACAACTACTTACCAATTTTAGCTGACATGTTCACTGGGCTGTGTTTCTCACTTAATGTACAGTAACCAGTTACATCAGCTGAACATAAGTACTAACTCAGCCCAGTATGAACATATAAATGGCCACTGTTTACAGTTTACAGACTACCAAATAATATTAAGAGTGAGATAATTTCTATGTAGCCTTACGTAGGTTAAAACTTTTCCCACTAGTAGGCGCAACATCTGCCATAAAAACAAAACTATACTATGTAAACTATAGTATAATGAAATAAACATAGCACATATACACTGATCATTAAAACCACTGAAAGGTGACGTGAATAACATTGACTATCTTGTTACAGTGGCACCTGTTAAGGGGTGGGATATATTAGGCAGCAAGTGAACAGACAGTTCTCAAAGTTGATATGTTGTAAGAAGGAAAATGGGCAAGCGTAAGCATCTGAGTGACTTTGACAAGAGCCGAATTCTAATGGCTAGATGACTGGGTCAGAGCATCTCCAAAACGGCAGGTCTTCTGGGGGTGTTCCCAGTATTTTCTGGTTTTTAACTACCACAAGTGGTCCAAGGAAGGACAACCTACCTAATCACTGTTTTAGACCAAGTAGACACCTTCATGGCAACAGTATTCTCTAATGGCAGTGGCCTCTTTCAGCAGGATAACGCGCCCTGCTACACTGCAAAAATTGTTCAGGAATGTTTGAAGAACCTGACACAGAGTTCAATGTGTTGACTTGGCCTCCAAATTCCACAGATCTCAATCTAATCTTCTGTGGGATGTGCTGGACAAACAAGTCTGATCCATGGAGGCCTCAGTTCACAACTTACAGGACTTAAAGGATCTGCTGCTTCAGAGGTCTTGTGGAGTCCATGCCTCAAAGTGTCAGAGCTGTTTTGGTGGCAGAGGGGCGACCTACACAATATTAGGCAGGTGGTTTCATAGAATACATTACAAATAGACTATTTTTATATCAATCAGTGCAACAAGCTGTTACGTGACAACTCAAAATGTTATGCATCAAATATTTAAAACAGTTACACTCAAGCGTATTTAAGTTTAAAGTTTGCAGCAGCTTCATTATTTTCCATTGCTATGAACAGGACAAGTGCATAAAATACAAATACAAGAGATGGATCATGTGAAGTCACCACCTTATTGTAAAGCACATTTAGATTATCTTAAAATGGATAAATGGATAAATGGATAAACCTGCACCTCAATTATGGATTTGAGTATTTCCTGTTTACATTGGATCATGATTTTGATTGGCTGGTGATAACGAAGTTTTGGTCTATGATCACTTTACGCACTACTAGTTATGATGTACCTTAATTTTTGTACTTTAGCAAGTGACAAGTCACTTGTGCTGCTTGTAGCTTGTCCCTTGTGGGCTGTTACTTGTTGTTTATTGTTGAGAAATGGTAGTAGCTAAAATGTATAGTTTAAAGTTAACTAGTTCAACAAAAATTAACTAATGCACTAATCATTTGTGTAAATTGGTTGCTTAATATACAAGGTAGTGATTTAGTGCTAGGTTTTGTCCTAGCTTTGTTGGCAGATTAGCAAAGTAACTAAACTAGCTAAGTATAATCACAAGAGGCATCTACAATTTCTGTTCCTTCTATCCAAGCTATATTTTCACTGGTAATGTCTCTATACAGATATATTGAGGGGGTTATACTGTACAGACCATACAGGATTTCGCAGATTTTTTTTATAATTGTTACGGCCAAAAAGATTTAATTATGCTGCTGCTTTTTAAAAAAAATAAAATAATTTTGATGCAATTTGTGGAGATTTTTGTGCTTTTTTGCGGTAAACTACTTGAACTGTAGAAATTGCATTACGCAAAATTGTTTTGCACTGACTTTTGCAGTGATCTTTCTTGGTAAATGAGACCATTTAGCTGTACTTATGTTCCACACACGAATCAAAGAGGGCTTTGATTAAAAGTGTGTTGTGATGGCATCTTGGCCCAAATTTGTGGAAAATCTCTGGTAATTCTGAATTATGCCAGCTTCTCTGAATATTGTAGCTGTAGTTGATTTTTTGCATTCATTTCTGCGATCACAAAATCGTAATTGTAAAAAAAAAACAAAACAGTAATTGTACGAGCTAAAGTTGTGAGAGGGGAGCTGAGAAAATGTCGTTTGCATGTGCCATAGCACTGTGTCACATAAACCAGGTGAAGGCATATGCAAATGCAGATAATAATTTAATGAAAAAAACAAATAATACAAAATACTTCACGTGGAAACACAAAGATATGAACTATGATATCAAGACAAAAGCAAAGGATAGCAACAAAAGACAAAAGATAGACAACCAGTGCAGTGCAAATTGTGGCTTCAATAGTAGTGCTTGTTAACATCAATGTGAATCATGTGCAGGTGGTCATGTGAAAGTGATGCAGTGGCTGCTGGGAACGTAGTCCTGCTCTGATTCCAGCCTAACCATGACAGATTTGTCCAAGGGATCATTCAAGCCTGTCTCTTGGATTTATTGCTTTACTAAGCAAGTCCATACCTAATTTGCTTAGAATTGAGAAAATCTCAAGTCAAATGTTGCCTTGTAGATGAAATAGTCATCTGTCGCTTTGATAATTTTGTTAATTTTTCTCACAAGTGTACACTAGACAGTTCTGTACACTTATATTTCAGCGAGAACAGTTTTTCTTCTATTTAGAATATTCAAAAGGACTGTAACTGATATTAACACTCAAAACTTTTGAGGAGAAAACTTGTATGGAAACTCAGCTACTGTATCAGTGAGGGAAAGGGAGCACAAAGTGGATCGAATAAGCCATGTGAGATTTGCTCCATTTTTCCAGTCAGTACTTGGCCGTCCTCAGTTTCGCCATGAAAACGTGCCAAACGTGGACGTCATGGTGGAAATTCAGGACAGGACGAGTTCAGCTGCGTTACAGGATCTCTGTTTTAATGAATCATGACCTGGCAGTGGGATCTCCTGCTGCTTTCCTTTTTCAGATCATACAGTCAGAATGCCTGGGAGAGAAGAGTATATAACCTAAAACATCTTTCTTATATATCACTCTGTCTGTCCGTCTGTCTGTCTGTCTGTCTGTCTGTCTCTTGGACTCTGGAAAGGAAGACGCTTCTCTTCAGTTCAAAATGACCGGTTTTAATTTTATATTACTAAAAGTGGAACAATACCAAACATAAATTTTTCACCATAAGGCTTTATGCTCTTGGCTCAGTTTCTCTATTCTGTTATACATATGTTTCTCTATTACAGAGATGATGTTCAGGTCCTTAAAGCCGATAGGAACAAGATGAAATAAAAGTCTTCAGTAAAAATGGCTGGTGTTTCTAAATGCGAAACAGAAAGTTGATGTTCTTGTCCTATATTCTCTTTCTCTTAACTCCACTCATAACTCACTCGTCACACATCAGGAGGATCCCTAAGCATGAGAAGTGTTTCTGGGATTCACATGTTTTATATTTCACACTGTTCACATGTAATAGACATTCACGTTTAGTCCTTGTGTTGACGTGTGATTGTTTTGAAGATTCAGTCATTTTCACATCTGTTTTGTTTTTCATACAATCCATTTATTTTCCTTGTTTCTTTTCGATCATGATTCATTAGCTTTCACATGTGAAAAACATTCTTTTCTTTCTTTTTTTTTCACAATTCCTTTATGTTCAGATGTTATTTTTGTCAAATGATTATTTTTTTTCCACATAATTTTTTTCTTGATTAATTTATGATTCACTTACTTGATTCATTTTTCCTTATTTGTTTTTGTGATTTTTCCAGGAGTCACCTTTTTTCATTATACATTTATTTTCACATGACCAATTTTCACTTTTTTTTCAATTTTCACTTTTCACTTGATTCATTTTTCATTTGTGATTTTTTTTTTTCACAATTCACTTATTCTCAAATGTGATCTTTTCCCCCCAATTAATTTCTTCACGTGATTGTTCATGTCAAGGTAGATAACACAGATATAGCATGTGTCCATAGGAAACAGTCCTTATTACATATAAGTGATTACTTATCTCGTGCACACGCGCAGCCCTCTGGCTCTCCGTGCACGTCGCAGCCGCAGAACCATCTGCATGGGAGATTGTGACAGAACCCCCCCCAAAGGCGCTCCTCCCGAAGCGCCAAAGAACACTCCCCTCCATTAGCGTTCCTGGTGCCCTGGGTAACCTGTCCTTTGCTGAACCAGAAACTGAACGGCCTCTGCTGTGAAACAGATAGGCGGAACACCGCCCTCAGGAGCTCAGAGCGATGTCCTCAGCGGGGCTGGCGCTCGGAATGATGTCCTCAGTGGAGCTGGAGCTTGGGGCGACGTCCTCAGCGGAGCTGGGGCTCGGGACGATGTCTTCTGTGGGGCTGGGGCTCGGGGCGTTGTCTTTGGCGGGCTGGAACTCAGAGTGATGTCCTTGGCAGGGATGGAACTCAGAGCGATGTCTTCTGCGGGGCTGGAATTCAGCGCGACATCCTCAGCGGGGCAGGACAGCGGGACAGCTTCCTCAGCAGGACAGAACAGAGAGACAGCTTCCTCTGTGGGAAAGGACAGCAGGACAGGACATCGGGATGATGTCCTCTTCGACCTTGGGCAGGAACTTAGCATGAGAGACCATCTCTTTGACCTCAGACCTGAACATGCCTTGGGAGGTCATCTCATTGACCTCTAGCAGGAGCTCCGAGGTTGCCACATTGACCTCGGGCTGGGATTCTGAGTTGGCCACGTTTACCACGGCCTGGGGCTCCAAGGTCGCCACGTTGACCTTGGGCTGGGGCTCTGATATTGCCTTGTTGACCTCGGCCTGGGGCACCAAGGTCACCACATTGACCTCGGGCTGGGGCTCAGAGGTCGCAATGTTGACCTTGGGCTGGGGCTCTGAGGTCGCCACGTTGACCTCGGGTTGGAGCTCTGAAAGTAAAGTTACCCCCTTTACCTGCATATAGTAGTGGGTGAACGGCAGGGTAGGTTTGTCTGCAAGGCTGACCCCCCACCCCCAACAGATGTTCCAGGTCGGCCTTCGACTCCGGAATCCTGAACCGCATCATGAATTCTCCCATGTACTGTGCTACACTATCAAGGCTCCTACATTCCTTGGCCAATAGGAGCTGCACCCACTGATGGGCTGTAAAGAGCCGGGACCACATGAATAGGAGCCACTGCTTCTCCTCTGGCTTGGGGTCTAATAGGCAAGAGAAATAGAACTGACAATCCACAAAGAAATATTCCGGGTAGCCGTAAAATCGTTCAAATGGATCAGGAAGCTCCATAAATGTCCACTGTGGAAATTGAATTGAGTCCAAAGCAGGGACCATTGGCATAGGCTTCTTGGCCCGATGGGGTCCGTCCTCCTGCTGCTTCCATGGTGTCGGGGCAGTATTCTGTTACGAAACAAGACTCGTATGGAAGCAATTTCAGGTTCAAGTCTTTATTTACAAACCAAAGTCAATGAGCATGAAACGGGAAACGAGGTCTAAACATAAAACGAGAACCGCGGTCATGAGCATAAATATGGCATACTTAAACGTATTCACCTAAACAAGAACAGGACACGAAAACACGACCGCTTAGCATCAAGTTAGCTAACACAGACATAGCATACGTAAAAGTATTCACCTATACCTTCATTTAATACTGCGCAGAGTGCACATCAACACGAGGGATTTAAATAGCAAACATAATCATGTTTGAGTACAGACAGCTGGAACCAATAATGACACAACCTCGAACATCAACCAATACCGGAACAGGAAGAGAACAAAACCAAAACAAAGGCACGTGTCCATAGGAAACAGTCCTTATCATGTAATCTAATGCACGCACGCGCCCTCTGGCTCTCCGTGCACGTCGTAGCCGCAGCGCCATCTGCAGGGGAGATTGTGACAATCATTTGTTTTCACCTGATATTTTTTTACATGATTAATTTATTTTCATGTGATTTGTCCACATGATTCTTTTTCACATGACTCATTTTTCAAATCTGAATTTTTCCACATGGTTCACTTATTTCACATGACTTATTTGTCATGTGTTTTCACAATTTTTTTGTTTCCATGTGATTCACTTGTTCTCACTTGATTATTTTCACATCTGATCAAATATTATTCACATTCTGTTATGAACACTTAACTAACCCCTAAAACACCAACCCCACATTATCCTTTAAAGAAAAAAACAAACAAAAAAACTTATTCTGGCACTTACACCTCTACTCTGCGCACTTTGCATTTCTAGAACTCAATTATAAATCTTGTATGGTAGCACTACTTGTTTTGTTCTCCGCTTGATATATCACTTTGCTTGTATTTCCTCATTTGAAAGTCACTTTGGATAAAAATGGTATGAAGAAGTAAAGAAATTATGAAATGTAAATGCTGTCACATGTGCAACTTCAGAACATAACGTTCTGAAATACACCTTCACATATTTGTTTCACATTTTAGTCACATAATCATGTGAAAAATGTATCATTGTTTGAAGTGTTTATGATTTTTAAATCTTTAAGTGGTGGTTCATTACTGACATGATGAGAGGGTAGTTTTATATATTTTAAATATTCTATAAACATTAAAGTTGCATTGGTGTAAATGGAGCTGAAGTTAAAGACCACAACATTGCTGTTCAGTAGTGAACACTACAGGATAGCAATGAGAGTAAATTCACGGTCTTCCATTAAATCCAAAATAAAAATATTGGGCCGAGCAGATGATGTGGTTGGGATTTTTAGCAAAACAATCTTTATAGGCCCTCCCAAGGAAACAGTATTTCTCCAAAACAGCTCCAAACTGAGGCTGTTCAAACACCACAAGCAAAACAGGCACACTGTAATGCAACAAAAAAAAGTGAAATGGTAATTTTTTTTTTTTTTTTTGCTTTTCTCATATTCTTTACTGTTTATGCATAAAAATTGCATTAAAAGTAAAAATATTAAATGAGAAACTGAGTTGAAAGTGGAGTAGTCCCCCACAGAATGTGAATTATGTAGTAAATTATATTAACCGAAGCTTTGAAGCAGCTTCCATTTTCGTAAGTAAATTGAGAGAGATAGAGATTAATGAGAAAAAACACTTTTGTTATTTTTATATTAACCATATTTAAATCACAAGGCACAAAAGTTTGTAATAATCCTTACAAATCATTCATTCAGTTTTATTTTAATGTCTTTGCAAAATTTGATTGGTTATGCAGTTATTTCTAAGCCAATTAGCGTCTTCTAATTTCTATATTTCAATCAAAGTATAAAATATCAGCTGCACGAAGTGTAACAGATTCCGCATTTCCACCCCAGGCAGCAATTTCGGAGCTTTCAAATGAAGTAGTCAGTTAGCTATCCAGCTAAATCTCTTCTTACTTTCCCTCCACACAGCCAGCTGGGGTCATTCCTATGTTCCCAGGGTCCTATATTCTCCATATTTATATGGCACATAATGTAACAATATCACTGCCTGGGTATTTGGACATTTCAGCAGTGAGATATCAATCACAGCTAAAACATAAAAAAAAGTTGTTCAAAATTAACTAAATTTAAATTGGTGCAAAAAAATAAAAAATACACTAGCATATTTGGAGGCAAAAACAAGCTAGATTAAATTAGATACATATGTCATGATGTCATGAGAGATAGATTCAAAAACATACTAGGCTAGTTTTCACCTAAGGAAGCAGTGACCTTTTGTGATTCAGTAACTCCAATCATTGACTACGTTTACATGGACAACAATAATCTAATTATTGATCTTATTCTGAATAAGACAATATTGTGACTAAGGTGTTTACATGAGTTGCTTTTAGAATATTCCTTTCATGTTCCTGTTTTACATGTTGTGGAACATAGCTCAATTAACGGCACACGTCATTACGTCCCCACACCACACCGCCTGACGTCCCTCCAGAATTTCACCTATCGACATACAATTCATCTTCATTATGGAACCGTATACAGTTTTGGGTGTTTTTATTTTTCATTTTACGAAAGCTTAAAGTGCAGTTAATTATTTGTCGTGCTATACGTGCAAACAGACGACTACTTGAAGCCGTGGGCTGAGTCCCAAACCGTGTACTTACCTACTATATAGTAGCTGAAATACATGTATTTCTCCTACTATATATTATGTAAGTACGCTGTTTTGGATGCAGTCTTGCTGTCTTGTTTGCCGTCAAACGGTTGAGCACTGCTGTGTGTGTACGTATCCTGTCCCAAAATGTGGTGAAAACTCCCACAAGACGTTAATAGTGTGATTAAGGTGTTTGCATGTCTATAATGCACATAGATAATGCGACTAAAATAGGAATACTCCACATGTCTTAATTCCATTTGTGTTTACTTTGAATATGACTTTAGTTGGATTAAAGTCATCAATAATCGCTGTTTACATGGTAATTTCTTAATCAGAGTATTGTCTTAATCGGGTTAATATCGGATTATTGTTGTCCATGTAAACGTACTGACTGTTTAGTTCCCATATTAATCTATTATATTGAGAGTCATACTGCAGTGCTGGGGAACAGAAACCCCATTTGAAGAGTTCCCACAATACCCCATGTCATATTAACCAAATACAGAGCTGGGAGCATGTTTTTAAGGTTCCCATTATTTGCTATATAGAGATAAGGAACATACAGTTGAGTTCATTAAAAATCTGTGTCAAAGGAAAAGGGCTCTTACAATTTATTGCGGTATCAAGCAGAATCACACGTGTGTTGCGCGCACAGGAAATACAGGACCTGTAGGGGGCAGTCATGTTTCATTTGAATAAATACGTCTTGCTAGTACATACAGTAGTTCTGCCTTGACATATACTGTACATACATTCTTTTACCAACCAAACAGTGCTGCTTCTTGTACTGAAGCCCATGATCTGCTTGTGCTTGGCACGCAAATCTGTGAACCTCTCCCAGAACTGTTTTGCAACAAGCAGCAGAGCATATTAAAGGTTGTTGAGCCTGAAAAAAATTGAATGTTTGGTTGGTTAGATTTAAGGAAAAAATATTACTTGTGGTTTACATAAAAATATAACGCTACTCAACAACTCGTACAATAAACCTAATTTAAACAGTTAGGTTTAAATTCAGACCTGCCTGATCCGTTTGGATGCCCTACCTCTTGATGGAGCTCTCATCAACTCCAATTCCACATGGACATTCTCACTGTGGTTCCTGGGACTACTTTTGCTACTAAGGCCAAGGACTGCAATTGCCACATGCAGTTTTGCACTCAGGTCTCCTTTGAACAGTGGACTAGTTCAAAAAACTGACTTCATATTTAACCATAATGAACTTTCCTTTGCTTTTACACTATCCGTTGTTAGCCAGATGAGGATGGGTTCCCTTCTGAGTCTGGTTCCTCTCAAGGTTTCTTCCTCATAACATCTTAGGGAGTTTTAACTTGCCACCTCTGGCTTGTCATCGGCTTGATCAATTGGGATTAATCCACACACTTAAAATCTGTATCCTGTGTTTATATATTTCTGTAAAGCTGCTTTGAGACACTGACCATTGTAAAAAGCGCTATACAAATAAAATTGAATTGAAACAAGTTTCTAATTACAAGAGTGAGCATGCTCGAGGAGTATAGGTAACTATATTAATGCATGTGAGGTATGCATATTAGAAGAATACAGAATCTTGATTAGCACACATCTGCTCTCTCTCTCTTGCACACACACACACATGCACACACACACACACAGACACACACACACACACACACACACACGCACACACATACACACACACAGACTTCTCCATGTAATCTTAAATTCAGGATTTCCCCTTGATTTTAATCAGATCTGAAGTAACTAGTAACTTGAGTAGTCTTCTCATCATATACTTTATTACTCTTACTCAAGTAATTATTATTACTTTTAGTTTCTACTACTACATTTTTATCCCCACTGAACAGCTGCTCTATGAGGGTTCAGCTCTACCTGACCAGCTGACCTACTTGTTGGAGGTGTAAAAATGAAGGTGTGAAAACCCCCTGGCCACAACAATAGCATGGCCGCTTAGGGCTTCCATAGGATTGGGTTTAGTTATCAAATAAATTCTTTGTGTTTTTGAAGATATGCATTTATTAAAACATGCAGTTAACAGTTCTGTTCCCCACGGTCTTGGCAGCCATAAAAGAAGTAGAGCTTCCCCATGCCCTAAATATTACTTTTACCCCTGAGATTTACAGACATAGATCAAATGTTTTCAGCATCACTTTGAGTAACTAGTAACTCGAGTAGTCTTCTCATTGTATACTTTATTACTCTTAATCAAGTAATTATTATTACTTTTACCTTCCACCACTACATCTTATCCCCACTGAACAGCTGCTCTAGGAGGGTTGAGCTCTACCTTACCAGCTGACCTACATGTTGGAGGTGTGAAAAGGAAGGTGTGAAAACGTCTTGGCCAAGACCAGTGCTGGTGCTGCCATCCTAATGGAGGTCTGCAAATAGAGTCTCTGAATTTTCTCTCAGTCTCTTGTTTTTGTAAAGTTTTCATGCAGTTTCATTTGAAATATCTTTTGGGTAGCTCAGTGGAATGACCACAATTTGGGTTTGTGTGGAACTAGGGTTATGGGCCATTTGCACCTGTACTTGGGATTGGGTGTGTATCATTCCTGCTATTGTTTTGGCCAAGACGTTTTCACACCTTCCTTTTCACACCTCCAACATGTAGGTCAGCTGGTAAGGTAGCGCTCAACCCTCATAGAGCAGCTGTTCAGTGGGGATAAGATGTAGTGGTGGAAGGTAAAATTAATAATAATTACTTGAGTAAGAGTAATAAAGTATAGTTAAATCTACAGTTAAATAAAAGTTTAAATGGAAAATTAAATGGTAGGCTATAAAAATGCACCTATTTCTGGACATTGCTTGATCTAAATATTCTACATAATGAATAAAAATCACAAACATGGCACTTGTGAATAAAACAATTTTATATATTAAATTCAAAAATATATAATATAGTTGTCTTGAATATCTCTGCAGCTCATCAAAAATTTAAATGGGGCATCCATCAACTGAAAGCATGCTGTCAGAGTACAAATTTAAAGTAGCATTTTTGTATTTAGTTACTTCTGTTTCTGAATAAATAAGCATTATGTCATCAAATCACAAGTCTGTTTTTCATGGTCAGAAGCTGTACTAAATGATGAATAACCTAAAAATCACAAAAATGACAATTTTAAATATGCAGTTTATTAGCTCCTTAAAATAAAAAGACAACTAAATAGTGAAAAAAACATAATTATTGTTGGAATTATGCGAATGAATTACAATAACTTGCTAATAGTACATCGCCTGAATCTTTCTAATTGGCATGGGCCTCCAGTCAGTGTTGTTCACATGGAATTCATTCAATGTTACCACTATGAACTTTCCACAGTGAAAAAAACTCCCCGCTCATTTAAAAAACTGAGCTGAGGCTAGAACCCTCTTCACTGGTATAGTGAACCTGCATGTTACCACTGCACTATTCCAACACACATACAAAACCTCTTTAACTTAAATACTATAGTTATTGTACCTGTACTACTTTATATTTTACATAATCTTGTAATTAGAAACTTGTTTAAATTATGTTTATCATAAGTTTTGATGATAAACGTAATATTTTTATGTGAACCATTCAATTACACATTCCATTTTTATTGTACTGTGTTCAGCTACAGTATGTCGCTCCATGCACCACCTGGTGGTTATTGTGTGCAGCACAACAAATGAATTTAAATTCTTAGAGCTGTGCCTGCAGTACAACGCGTGGTCACACGTGACAAATCGTGTGATAACACGTGAAAAAATGTGCATTCTAAAAAGGGCACATCTGTAGGGAACTGGGGAGCATAGGACCCTTTGTAATTGTGTGCCATATAAATCTAGGGGACATAGAACCCTGGGAAAATGGATATGCTCCCTTGTTAGCTAGGTAGCAAGTAACACCTGTGCTACTTTGACTTGGTTCTTAGCTATATTAGCATAATTTCTTAACTGACTATTACAATTTCAGAACTTTCACATAAAGTATCCAGCTAAATGTCTCCTCATAGCCAGCTAACATGGCTAACCATTTGCTTGAGTTAATGAGTTAGCTAGCAATATCTGTGCTCTTTTTTTATGTGAGAATCACAAAAGTCTGTGAAATAAACAAATACAAGGTATGAAATAAAGCTACTCTATTACTTATTCTCATACTCGGTTCTTTCTTGCTTTACACAAATCTTGCTTGCATCTAGTAGCTTTGAGCACTCTTTTGTTTACTATGTTAGCCTCATAGCTCCAGCAGAAAACTAAAGAAGCAAACTTCCACCACCAAAAAGTCTTGGCTGACCAACTACATTTGGAGAAGACGAAATAATGTACACATTTCTGGACATGCTATCTCTTTAAACAAATAAAAGGTAGGTTAATATTGTGGTTCACCTACCACAATGCTTTTGAAGGTGAGAGGAAAACCCAAAAACATGGTGTAAAACGTGAAATTCTACACACATAAATAGCCTGAGCGCAGAATCAAACTTCAGGACCTGGAATTATGAGGTGGAAATGTCAAAAGCCCTCCCTGTAAGAAACTTTAAAGCTGCTGGATGTAAGATTTATCTATTTTGTCCTCTGTGGTAGAAAAAAATGCTATTACAAGCTATTACTGATGGAAGAATTCAGTGTTTCATAACAAGGACTCAATAACTTATGGAAGCCCATTTCCTCCATGGAGAAAATAAATTGAAAAGGTACTTGTGACTTTATATTTTGCAATTAGAAGTTTATATCTCTTAATTCTGACATTTTGCCTCACAGTTGAGAGTTCATATCACACAATTCTGACATTTTTTTCTCACAACTGCAAGATTACATCTCACAATTTTGACATTTTATTCTCACAATTGCGAGTTCATATCACACAATTTTTACTTTATTTCTTGCAATTACATGTTTACATCTCACAATTCTGACATTTTTTCTCATAATTTAGACAGCCACTTGACACGGTACCTAAAATCTGACTAACTTCAGGTAACAGACACTAGTGTCTGGTTTTCCTTATCTTGACTAGCTTATGAGTGTTATTCTTACTGTATATAGCCATATATATATATATATATATATATATATATATATATATATATATATATATATATATATATATATATATTTATAGAGAATGATTGATGCTTTGTTGGTGCATTCTTTGTAACTCACTAATGCCAAGTAGATGTTTAAACTGCGAGAAAAAGGTCAGAATTGCGAGATGTAAACTCAAAATTGCAAGAAATAACATCAGAGTTGAGAGATATAAATAATTAAGATATAAGTAATAGTAAGATATAAGTAATTGTGAGGGGAAAATGTCAGAATAGTAACTCAAAATTGCGATAAAAAAGTCACAATTGTGAGAAACACTATTAGATATAAAGTCGCAATTACCTTTTTTAAATTTTTTTTTTTTCCATGGCAGAAACTGGTTTCCATACTAACTGGACCCACTTCACAAAATGTAGCTTTACAACTGGGCAATGATATAAATTCCACAAACAGAACAACCTGTCTGTCATCGAATTAAAGAACAAATGAATAGTTTAAACAATACCCTTTTAAAATGTAATCTGATTGCAATGTCTGTTTATAATCCTATCATGATATATCATAAAGTAGCAGCTTGGCATTTCCAGAAGAGCGCGCTTTCATAAATTTAATTCTCACCTTCAAAAGGAGATTTATGGCTTTAATCTTGCACACACACACACACACACACACACACACACACACACACACACACACACACACACACAGACAGACATGCGCAATCCAGTATATGTGGGGACCAAATGTTGCAATACATAATACATAATAATTTGGCACATAAATATATATTTATATACATTTATATCAACCATTTTATTATTCAATCTATAAAGAGTAAGTCTCCTATAAGTCTCCTATTATACTTTATATGTTTTATTGCTATGACACATTCAATGAGTTCCTAATGAGTTGACACACCAAAATGGAATAGACTGCTGCTGAAAATGAAAGTGACAGCAAAGTTTTGTCTCAAATATAATGCTTCTCAATAAATCTATCTTGTATCCCAAATACTGATCTTTCCTTAGGTTGTGTCCCAAATACTGATCTTTCCTGGTAATGAACACAAGAAACTTCTGTTAGCATGTGCAACTTTCTTTGTGATGCAGTATATGTGAATTCGAGCAAGAAGATATATATTGACATATATCTTCTTGATAGAATTCACAGATACCGCATCACAAGGAAAGTTGCACATGCTAACAGAAGTTTCTTGTGTTCATTACCAGGAAAGAAGCAAACCCCTCATAATAGTATTTGTTTATACTTGGTGGAATTTTACAACTGAGTTTATTAGAATCCAGCTGCTGGAGTAGTCAAGAGTGTCTCTGGGGTGGAAAAAAATGTACATTTCATATGGTTCAGGTTCCAACCCTAACCATTATTGGGTAAATGTTCCTTCAGCATTTTCCTGAAGTGCAACTGCACATCGTTGTGTGTCACATTATTGAGATTTTGGAAATGTGCAGGTCTCCGCAAGCTACGTTAACCATAATCAATTTTTCGCATAGATACGCATAAGTGTAACAATGAAGAAGTATAAATAAGCCTTAAATACAAAAGAGGGTGTCTTAAGTTTGAGTTATTGTGGCTTATTTAGCATGCTAGCATAGTCCTTCACATATAGCCTGACAGAGGACACTTAGATGCAACATTCTAGCAATGTCCTACAGATAATTTGAATGTTGAATTCGTGAATCAGATTAGTCAGAAGGAACTCACAGGTTTATAATAATGTGCACTTTCACTGAAAAAAAAAATATATCGGTTGGAGTGAAATTTACTAAAGAAAAGTGTGGTAACAATTTACACACAAAAAAAATTTAACTAAGCATAAGTTTTTAACTAACATAATTTAACTAAATTTAACTCAACATGTTTTATTTTAAAAAAGATTTACATTGCACCAAGGATTATTCTGAAAAAAAGTAAGAAAATCTAACTTACAATAGTTTTATTTTATAATTATATTTCACTCTAATTTGAGTTGTATGAACTAAATAAATTTTAACACACATCATCTAAACATTATTTTCAATGAAGCTTTTCTTTGACTCAGGAATAAAGAGATGTCTCAGAGAGTGATTTGTCCATTTCATGTTGGCCGCACATGCGCAACATCCTTTTGCTGGTTTATAATATGAAAACTACATATATTTTGTATTGGATACAGAAATTAGTTCATAATTCCCAAGCTTCCTTACACACATGCAAGTAGTTAAGTTTTATTTTTACTCCTACAGTTACATCATGCATTTCTGGTCTCAAATTTCTCAAGCTTTTTTATTTCTCACAATTTATATATTTGTGAATTTCTGTCATGATGGTTCTTCTCCATAATACTGAATGTGGTAATAAAGAGTTAGTTAGGGCTTTAAACTTTTTAGCCTCAGCCTATGCAGCTGTCACATGACAAAATAACGAACGATTTGGACTAGAAGACTCTGGAGGTGAATTAAGAATTTCTATTTCCTGTACATAGCATATGCAGCTTTCACGTGACAAAAGAACAAATGACTCAGACCTGAAGACCCAGTTGAGTGGTGAATTAATAATTTATGTTTCTCATAATTTGTCCTTGGCTGCATTATAATTTTTTCCTTATTCAAAATATGATCAAAGTTTGCCTAAGTAGAAGTGTTGGGGGAACCTGGCTATTGAAAATGTAACATTTTAATTGAATTCTTCTCAAACCAACGAAATTAACAAAATGACTTGAGCAATGCATTCACATTAGTCTTCTTATAGACTGAACTGGCAGATCCCAAACACCTGACTGAGGAACTCAAAGAGGGTGAACCAAGAAAATATCTGAGTTACGGATGTAACCCTGTTCCCTGAGTAGGGAACGAGACGTTGCGTTTAGCATAACACTATGGCGGAGCGCCTCTTGTGCGTGACCGGCATCTGAAGCTTGTGTAAAATCATGCCTATTTATAGGCCTGCCATGATCAGATGACGTGGCAATTAAGCATGTCGCGTGATATAAATATGGCACCTGTGAACCGCGCCATCAGCCTCTATTATCTGAAGCGAAGACACAATTCACAGGCCTGCCTTGGTATGACAAAGCTACGCAACATCTCATTCCCTTCTCAGGGAACAGGGTTACATGCGTAACCCAGACGTTCCCTTTCAAAGCGAACTTCGACGTTGCATTTAGTATAACACTATGGGAACGAGAATACCCACTCCGTCATATCGAGGGTACGGCCTGTTCAAAAAGACCCGAGCCCGAGGGTCACTGCAAGACACTTGAGCCCGGGGTGGAATGAATATCCAGGCTGTAATAACAAATGAATGTGTATGGCGTAGACCACCCTGCAGCAGCACACACATCCTGTACAGATACCCCTTTGGACAAAGCCTTCGCAGCTGCGACCACCCTAGTGGAATGAGCCCTTATGCCTAGAGGCGTAGCGAGACTGCACGTTTCATAAGCAATAAAGATTGCTTCCACTATCCAATTAGAGATGTGCTGCTTTGACACAGCATCACCTCTACTGTCACCGCAGCTGCTCTGTCTTATGCCACTGGCTGGAGCGGTGAACGTAAGTACAGAGAGCCCTTACTGGACAAAGCAGGTGCATTCTCTCTTGTTCCGGTGTGGGGAATGGAGGAGGGCAGAAAGCCTGCAACACCACAGGGTGGGCAGCCGATGTAGGCACCTTAGGAATATAGTCCGGCATAGGATATAGGAAGGCCTTGGCTAATCCAGGGGCAAAGTCAAGGCAGGAAGGGGCAACAGAGAGAGCTTGTAGATCTCCTACTCACTTGAGAGATCTCAGGGCCAACAGAAGAGCTACCTTTAGAGTCAGAAGCTTCTCAGAGGCTGAATCTAAGGGCTCAAATGGGGTCCCTGACAGACCTTCCAGGACCACAGAAAGGTCCCAGGAAGGTATGCGCAGTCTGCAGATGACACCACACATGAACCTCAAAGTTAGAGGATGTTACCCCACAGAGGCTCCATCAACAGCGGCATGGCTGGCCGAAATGGCAGCCACGTGAACCCTGATTGTAGAAGGAGCCCACCCCACTGAGAAACGTTCTTGTAAGAACTCCAGGACTGTAGCTATTGTGCAGTTCACTGGGTCAACAGTGGGTCCCTGCGGATGGGAATCTCCCAAGGACTGCCATCTAGCAGGGATATTCTCTCTGAGAACCATATTCGAGCTGGCCAATAAGGTGCTACTAGCAGCAGACATAGACTGTCTTGGTGAACTCTCGCTATAACTTGTGGGAGCAGAGCGATGGGGAAAAAGCGTACAGATGTGACCTCGGCCACATGTGCACCATGGCGTCCAGCCCTAATTGTGTGGGATGAGTGAGGGCGAACCACAGCGGGCCGTGTGTTGTCTTCTTGGAGGCAAACACATGCAGTCCCGCTTGGCCAAACCTCGCCATATAGACTCCATCACTTGTGGATGGATCCACCAGTTCTTTGGCCTCAGTCCCTGCCTCAACAGAATGTCTGCCCCCATATTCCCAAAATGTACATTGGACTCACTGACAAACTTTCCTTCTGCCCAGAGAAGAATTAGTTGCGCCTGCCTGAACAGGGGGCACGGGCATAATCCTCCCTGGTGGTCAGTATATGAGACCACCGGTAGCGAGACCGCACATTTCATAAGCAATAAAGATTGCTTCCTCCCTGGTGAATTAGTTGCGCCTGCCTGAACAGGGGGCACGGGCATAATCCTCCCTGGTGGTCAGTATATGAGACCACCGGTGTGTTGTCTGTAAACACATGGTGACCTCTCAATTGAGGAAGAAGTCATTTCAGTGCTAGAAATATGGCCCACATTTCTAGGCAATTTATATGCCGCTCCAGATGAGGGCTGCACCAAAGACCGTGAGCTGGACAGCTGTCTAAGACCGCGCTCCAGCCAGTGAGAGAGGTGTCTGTCATTACCGTCTTGCGCTAAGGAGACACCCCTAGAGTGTGACCCAAGGCTAGAAACCAGGGACACTCAAATTCTCAGAGCATGTAGGCATCACCGCGTGACACTGATTATTCTTAGAGGTTTCGTCCTTGGACGAAACCCCCAACTTCTCAGCCACCACTGAACAGCCTCCTGTGCAATAGGCCCATAAGCACTAATAGTCTCCCAAGATCCAGCGTTATCCTGCACAGTGTTGGTAGGATTGACCCTACGCATGTTGGGGATAGATACGCCCTCATCGTTGTAGAATCCTTATAACCCCTAGAAAAGTTGTCCACTGCACTGGGGAAAGCATACATTTCTGAGGTTCAACCTGAGCCCCAAGCTCTTCATGTGGGCGAGAACAACATCTCGATGTTGAACTGCAAGTTCCCTGGATCATGCTAGAATTACTCTGTTGTCCAGGTAGTTTAGTACACGGATGCCCTGGAGTCACGGTGGAGCCAGAGTGACATCCATGCACTTTGTGAAGGTGCGAGGGGATAAACCTAGTGATATTTGTGTGGAATATGTTGAAATATGCACATTTTAGATTTATCGTCACAAACCAGTCCTCAAACTGAATCTGTGGAATGATAAGTTTGGGCGTCAGCATCTTGAACCTGTATGTCCGAAGTGTACAGTTCAGATGACACAGATCTAAAATTGGCCGCATACTCCTATTTTTTGCGGACCAGGAAATAACGGAAACTTCCCTCCCTCAGGGAACGGGGTACATGTTCTATGGCCCTTTTGTCCAAGAGGGATCTTACTTCCTGCGCTAATGTCGGGCTCTGGTCTGTGCTGACTACTGTGGTGAGCACACCTCTGAACCGGGTGGGAGGGGTCTGGGTGTCGAGCTATAAACTGGACCCAATAACCCTTTTCTACGGTAGACAGACCCCATGGAGACACATTTGGCAGTAGTTCCACGCTACCACGCAACGCTACTGGTCTTTTAGTGACGTTAACTATTCCACATTCTATTGGAGGGAAAGCATCAGTTTTTCTTTGCCCTGTGACAGCTCGCTGACCAGAGAACACTGAAAACTTGGGACAGCCTTGGATAGGGGAGGCCCTACAGTAGCACTGGGGGCTAACTGCCCTAACAACCTCATGTCCCCTGATACGTCCCTCCACGGCCCCTCAGGACAGCTCTTCTTTGCCTGCTTGGCCTTTATCAGATCAGGCCTAGTAGCAGGCCGCGAGTGTGGCCGCCCGGTTCCCCTGGCTGGCTGCGGAGGTTGGCGGGCTGCCATACTCGCCTTCTGGGTCTCCCTCACAATAGTGCTGGACCGGGCTCCACTCGTGGATGGCCAGGTGAGCTCGAGACAACAGGGAAGGAACTGGCTGAATGCTGCCATATGTCGAGCTCACTCAGCAGGTCTGCTTGGTAGGCCTACAACACTGTCATTGTCTGCAGTGACCCACAAGCAAGACTACTACTGCATAGGCCTTGCCAACCATGGCGGCCTTACACGGTGGCTTGGATGGCAAAGCCGGCCCCCCTAATTAACTGCCGTCGAAGGAGAGAGGTAGCTCCCAAGTGCCTCCTCCACCTTCAGCATAGCTAAATAGCCATGCCGTTCATTCCCCACAATGGCCAAATAATCCAACATCGTGGGGTTACAAATATGGCTTATGCATGGTTTTCCCCAGAAGCCTCAGGTTTTGTCATGCACTTCTGGAAGAAAGGGGAGATTCTGCAGTGTGAGGGATTTACTTTCACTGGGGAGAAAAAGTCTCATCCAGCCTTAGTAATCACTCCAAGCAGCTCTTTATATGCTGCTCTCAGGTTTTAGCACATCCTTCTGGCTCCTCGGCGTCAGAGAGGAATTATTACTATTATTTTTGTGTGTGTTCCCCCCACCCCCTTTTGGCATTCCATAGCGGAAGGAGGAGTCATGACGCGAGCTCCAAAATCCAGCAGAGAGCCAAACCTGGATGACAGAGCAAGAGATAGAGCAGTGCTCGTCTCCGGCTCCTCTCCCGGATCCATATGAGATCCCCCAAACCTGAGACAGCTAGCTGCATCGGCAGTGGCCTGCCCAGATCCGTGAGGCTCTGAAACCCAACGCACTTTGGCTTCCGAGAAGAGTCACGAGCCGAGCTCCTTAATGTAGGCATTACCATGCGCAGCCTCTTGAGGCTGCGATCGCATACTACAACCTTAGACACTTCCCCCAGAAAGTGTGCACTATTCCCCGTGATGAAACGGGAGCAAGCTGTAACACACTTCCTGAACTCTCTCACTCCTATTTTCCTCTCTCGCTCATTTCTTTTTTTCTTCTCTTTTTTTTAAAGGGATAGAAAAGTTCTGAGATTTTGAGAAAAGATAGCGAGGAAATGAAGCGTCTTTTTGTTTCTTTACACAAACAACTGACATGCAGTCTTTCACTGAAGATAATAAAAGGCTGATGGTGCGGTTCACAGGTGCCATATTTATATCACATGACGTGCTTAATTGTCACGTCACCTGATCATGGCAGGCCTATAAATAGGCATGATTTTACACAAGCTTCAGATGCTGGTCACACGCGAGAGGCGCTCCCCCCATAGTGTTATGCCAAACGCAACGTCGAAGTTCACTTTGAAAGGGAACACTTGATCTTTCAAAACATTTCATAATACAATAGCCTTAAGCCTTAAAGCTGACAGAAAACAAGAAATATTGAAAACACCCCATCCATACTGCTCAAAATTAAATAAATTTAAAGTTATGTGAACACAAATTCAAATCGAGTTCAAAAACCACACCCCCACGTTATTTTTTCTAGTTTTGTCAGCACTTGCAAAATACAGTAAATTTAACCCAGTAAAGTAAGTAAAATATACTCTTTGGGTTTTAGCCACATATGTACATGAATTAATTTAGTATTGTACATTAAAGCATGCAGGTAATTCTAATAAAGGAGTCTCCAGTGCCAGTGCTTTGTAAATGTCAGTAAATTTTCCTCCATGGAGAGAGGGAACGTTTTTTCCACTTTTCTGGTTTCTCTGTAATATGACAAGCTGTGTTTTCAAGAGAGAAAAGAGAAGCTGGTGAGGAAATGACTGCTATATACTGTATCGTAGCTGCCATATTGTACGTGATAACAGGAAGTATTTTGTTTTGTGGACGTTTCTAACTACAAATGGATCATTTAAAAAAAAAGTATGATGAAACATTTTTTAATTTGAAAGAAATGAAACCAATAGGAAATTGCTGTGGTATAAAGATAATAAAACACTTTGGGGTATGCTGGTCTAGGAAAATAATCAACTTTGGTCTGGTAAGAGTAACTTTACTGTACTTCATGTCTTGCCACATTATACCATCACAATGTTGATTATTTATCTATACCAGCACACCCCTAATTGTTTGTTATTCCTTAAATTGCTAATGTTACACTTTACTTTTATTGCACAATGATTTGAATGCCATTTCTGTAAACTGACTCACCACTAGCAGCCATTTTGCAGTGATACACAAAGCCACAGGCATTTCTAGGGTTTAAAAAAAGTTGGACTTGTGCTAAAACATCCAGAGATTGTAGAAGAATCAGGTTCCCTAAGACAAGATAAAAAAAACAAAACAAACAAACAAAAAAACATAATTGATGTTTCAAGCATTTCTGATATAAGTACTAAGGACTTAAAAACAAACCCAGACATCTTTATGAACATTTCAACTCAAATAGTAAAATCACTGGGAATCTACTAGAACTTCAAATCTCGCCTTTGGGATCTAGCTTGAATGTAGCTTGTTCTTGTAAGATCACTAACTATTTATGTAATTCTCATGTAAAGGAAAGCACTTTGTGCAGAAACTTGATCCTAATGAAAGTTAATAATGTGAATATTATTACAATGAATAATAAATGTCAAACTCCCAAAAGGTTAAATTAGAATGCATAATCAGTGTGTGTTTCTAGGCTAAGGCCAAATTATGGTCTACTTTTCTTTCTTTTCATATTTAATTTAAACAATTAAAATCAGTCACTCATTAATGAACGCTTTTGATGTTTGTTAGAATAAGGAACTAATTAAAGCTCACAGCTGAGCTTGAGCACGTTCCAGGGTAGCGCACTGTTACTATGTCTGTGTGTGTGTGTGTGTGTGTGTGTGTGTGTGTGTTGTGAAAATGTTGTGTATATAGTGTGTTTTCACTGCTCACTTCATAATGCTGATTGTTTCTTTCTTACATTATTTCTTTCAATTTTTTCTACATGATCTTTCCTCTCCCTTTTTCCTTTCAGACTTTCTCAACTATTTCTCTTTATCATTGCTTCTTCCACTTTAAAAAAAATCTTTCTCTTCCATATCCTTTTTCATTTTATTTCATTCTTTCACTCTTTTTTATCTTTATTTTACTTCTCCTTTTCCCTCTTCTCTTTCTTCTTCTTCCTCTAATTGTATTGTTTTTCTTTCGATTACCTACTTTATTTTGTCTCTTTTTTCCTGCAACTTTTTCTCCCACTCTTTCTCTTCTATCGAGCATTCTCTTTCCTGTCCCTTCAATCATTGTGCCACTCTTTCTTTCTTTCTTTTCTGTAAACTATTTCTTCCACACTGCTAATTCATTCATTCTTATTACACTATATAAAAAAAGAAAAGTTTACTCAACTTTTATCCAAAGTAGTTCACTTAACTCAATTTAACTCAAGGTCACATGTCTCCCAATTTCTTATCTTCTGTTCAGCTGATGGAGCTTTTATAGTTAAATTATATCTATCTATATATATATATATATATATATATATATATATATATATATATATATATATATATATATATATAATTTAACTATAAAAGCTCCATCAGCTGAACAAGAGAGTGTAAATTGGGAGACAGGTGACCTTGAGTTAAATGAACTACTTGGTTAAAAGTTTAGTAAACTCAAAAAAGCTGTGCAGCAATTTGCTTTGAAATTTTAAGTTAAGTCAACTTTTCTTTGTTTACAGTGTATATACTTTATTTCATTTGTTACATCTCTCTCCTTTGTTTTAATTTTGTTTTTGTATCCCTTTCTGTTTCTTTCTTTTCTATTTTCCCTTCACTTACTGAAGATGAATGAATGGATTAATGAATGAATGAATTAAAACACTGTCTTACACTTTCATGATAGTATGACCAAAAGCTAAAAACTGAAAGTGGAAAACAATATTTCTTACAATCATTAAGGTTACATTTATGTTTTAAGCATTTGGGTAAATACAGGCTTTAATTATTCATTTTCAATAAACATTTATCCTGGTCAGGGTTTCAGTGTATCTGGAAACTATCCTGAGAACAGTGGATATGAGTCAGGAATACACCCTTGATGGGACTCCAATCCATCACAGGGCGCCATGCACACACAGACAGAGAGAGAGACAGGCAGACAGACAGACAGACAGACACACACACACACACACACACACACACACACACACACACACACACACACACACACACAATCACATGTGTGTGTGCATGGTGCCCTCTGATGGACTGCTGTCCCATTCAGGATTATATTCTCGCCTCGCACCCAATTTTCCCAGGATAGTTTCCCGATCCCCCTTGATCCTGATGAGGATAAAGCGTTTACTGAATGAATGTCTTCTCTTGTTTCTTTCCTTATGTCACTCTTCTATCGCCTTCCATCTTTCTCCCCATGTTTAGTTCTACTTCTTCCTTGACATCTAACTCTTTTACTCTCTTTTTTCTGGTCTCTCTCTCACTTCCTTTTCCCTCGTGTGTTTTCTCATTCACCTCTCTCCCATCTGCTTTCTCTCTCTCTCCCCTACTCTTTCTCTCATTTCCCCTTGTCGGTGCGTTATAAGATCTGACAGGTGTCTCTGAGTCAGAGGAAACTCCTCTAGAGCTTATCTAATTAACACTCCTGTTCTTCCCCCTTTTTTATCTAATTATCACAGCGTTAAAGTGATTTCGCTGGAATGGTGAGATCGGGGACAGATGGGAAAAGACACGTTTTATGACCCTTGAAAACCCCAAATAAACTTTGTTCAGTTCTTGAGTGTGCTAAATACACCTTTTGAACACTTTTTGTCACAGTGAAGTTTGTAGATTATAAAGATAAAATAGAAGGAAGGAAACAAGTGCAATGTCTAGAAGCTTGACCCTTATTTTTGAAAAAATATTATAGTTTAAAAGAACATTTCAGCCAAAAAATGTAATATACACAAAACTCCTCTTTCTCCTAATGTAGTCCATCATCCAGGGCATGTGTGGTGTATGAAACTGGCTTCAGTGTTTGTACAAAGCTAAAACAAGTAATGAAAGATTATAGGCTACAAACTGCCTCAAACTGCATTGGCAAGTTCAGTATCTTAGACTTGCATATGTGGTTTCTGACCCTATATACCACATTGTTGTGTACTTTATACAGTATTTTGTGCCAGAAGTACCTTTTGTTTTTCTTTTGAGTGTTTCTATGATTGCGGTGTCATTTGAATCCAACTGATATATACAAATATATACAGTACTGTGCAAAAGTCTTAGGCACCCTAATGTTTTTATACAAACTTTTTTTTTTTTTTTTATAGATATTTATTTTGTAAAAGTGTAAGAGATACTTTTCAGACAAAAACAAAACAAAACAAAAAAAAACCATAATGAAGGCTGCAGTTACAACAGTTACCAAAAGAACCGTGGTTGGTTCTGCAAGTTGCTCAGTGAAACTTACCAGCTCATTTCCTTATAAACCTGCACAAATTGTACGTAAGACTACAATTTTTTTGAGCTAAGGGTCGTCACACCAAATATTGACTTTGTTTAATTTATGACTATTTACTGCTGTTTGTGGTATTTTTTTTTAACATTTAATTTCATTATTTATAAAGTATATTTGCTCCACAGCATTTTCTAAGACTTTTGCACAACACTTTATGTAAAGTAAAAGTAAAAGATATTTTTTAAACCTAGGTTAAAGTTAATCTTACTAGATAAATACGGATACAGATAAATAAAGTATATTTAAAACATTAATAAATTAGATCTACAGCACTTTTTGCCAGTCTCAGCCCACTATAACTACACTAAAATATGTAACAAATTTGATAATTTTGCTGTAATATTTGAATTCAATTAACATTTCATGCCTGAAACATTATTTTCCATGAGTCATTAATTGCAGACCATTTCAAACGAATATTTATGAGTGAAGAAAGTGATGTCGCTGTTCCTAAGACATCCGATTGGTGGTAAACAGTGTTTGAAACAATAGCGAAGAACCATTATTAACGTGTCTGGTAGGTTGATTTAAGGACAGGATGTCAAAATTTTAATTTAAATTAGCACCATGTTGTTCTGTTGTCAGATGAAATAGCTCATATAAGTTAAAATGTTGGTTTTAGAGGCAAAATGAAACATTTATTTGGTTTTTGATCTAACATCCTTTAATTGGGCAAAACACATTTAGCATGTTAACATTTTCTTATTTGAAGAGTTCCAAACCCCCTCCCCCTAACAAAATTTTGGTAGTATTTTGGTAATTTAACTTTACTTTAGTCTTATTTCAGATCAATGTAATTATAACATACACTACATTTAATTATAAACGTATGACTATCTTATAGTACTATGTAAATACATAGTAGTTTAAGAGTGTGTGTGTGTGTGTGGGTGGGTGGGTGTGTGTACATTTGTGTGTAACACAATAGGAAAACGAAGAAGCTGTGCAGTTAAAAATATCAGACCTGTGCGGATTAGCACACAATCAATCATGCTCGTGCTGCAGTGACACATAGGACACACAAAGGCTCATGCATACACACACACACACACACACACACACACACATACACACACACACCGGGGGATATTGTGTTTCGTCTGCGGGGACAGGACAGGTGCTGCTACAGGAGAGTGAACAGTTGTTTCCACGTTTACCCCACTTATATTACATTAGAAATATTTATATAGATATATCACACATATACAGCAGGAGCACGCTTAACATTCCTTCAGTTTAAAGATTATTTTGTCGCATACATTTAATGACTCTGACAGAGATGTACTGATGAACAGAATGATAGATAGATAGATAGATAGATAGATAGATAGTCCAATGTGATTCACTGTAATTTTAAATCATGGTCATGCATAGTCATGCTTCAATTTGTTACTGAAAGGGTCAAAGGTCATGTGATTCCAACCTAAGAGGAGTAATTGCGTCCCCTTTATGAGAATCATAAGGACTCAGCTGTTCTATTCTGGGATTCACTCAAGAACGTTCAGTTCTTGTTAACACACTCCAGGCACCGGCGCCATTTCCACCTGTTTTACTTTCACACACACACACACACACACACACACACACACACACACACACACACACACACACATATGTTGATACAGTAGATCTATTGTGTGTAATTTTATCTATTCCTTGGCACCAAATGTCCCCTTGATGATAAGTATACCTGACTGTTTTGTGCAGACATTTGGCTGGTCCCCATAAGGACAACAATACATGACTATGTGTGTGGCCCAGGTGGTATTACTGTATTTCTCAGTTAACCTTTTGCTAAGATGGTCCCAAGGTGTGTGTGTGTCTCTGTGTGTCTGTGTGTGTGTGTGTGTGTGTGTGTGTGTGTGTGTGTCTGTCTGTCTGTGTGCACCATGATTTTATCTCTTTATGGGGACCAAATTTCCCCTTAGAAAGGAGAATATCTGACAGATTTCTGGGGAAATGTGGCCTGTCCACAAAAGTTTATTCTTATTCTTTTGCGTCACAGACAGTGTGTGTATGTGAGTGTTAGTGAGAAACTAATATCCTCATAAGGACTACATGGACAATACATGAGTGTGTGTGGCCCAGCTGATATTACTGTATTTCTGCAGTTTCCGTCATACACACACACACACAAACACACACCTACACACACACACACACACACACACACACACACACACACACACACACAGACACACACATACATACAGGCATTTGTCTGTAATAAGTGATTGGTGTGAATATGATGAATAGCATCTGTTACACAATACAATGAAATAGGACTTTTAAGATTGTACTGCAGATTTTTAAGACTGTAGCCATTTTGTGGGGACATGGCTGGTCCCCATAAATAAAGTTTTATTTTTTATTTTAATTTTTTTAGATATCGTGTCTGTATATCTCTGTAGGTTTATAGTGATGACCTAATATCCTCATAAGGACAATAATACATACTTGCGTGTGGCCCAGCTGGTATTACTGTTACTGGTATTAATGTTACTGTAAGGTGTGTGTATATATATTATGATTTTATCTCTTCATTGGGACCAAATTTACCTTTAGTGAAAAGAATATCTGACAGTTTTGTGGGGACATTTGGCCATTCCACATAAGTTTTTTTGTTTTGTTTAGTTTTTTAGTTACATACAGTATCTCACAAAAGTGAGTACACTGCTCAAATTTTTGTAAATATTTCATTATATCTTATCATGTGACAACATTGAAGAAATAACACTTTGCTACAATGTAAAGTAGTGAGTGTACAGCTTGTATAACAGTGTAAATTTGCTGTCCCCTCAAAATAACTCAACACACAGAGATTAATACCTAAACTGCTGGCAACAAAAGTGAGTATACCTAAGTGAAAATGTCCAAATTGGGCCCAATTAGCCATTTTCCCTCCCCGGTGTCATGAGACTTGTTAGTGTTACAAGGTCTCAGGTGTGAATGGGGAGCAGTTATGTTAAATTTGGTGTCATTGCTCTCACACTCCCTCATACTGGTCACTGGAAGTTCAACATGGCACCTCATGGCAAAGAACTCTCTGAGGATCTGAAAAAAATAATTGTTGCTCTACATAAAGATGGCCTAGGCTATAAGAAGATTGCCAAGACCATGAAACTGAGCTGCAGCATGGTGGCCAAGACCATTCAGCGGTTTAACAGGACGGTTCCATTCAGAACAGGCCTCGCCATGGTTGACCAAAGAAGTTGAGTGCATGTGCTCAGTGTCATATCCAGAGGTTGTCTTTGGGAAATAGACGTATGAGTGCTGCCAGCATTGCTGCAGAGGTTGAAGGGGTGGGGGGTCAGCCTGTCAGTGCTCAGACCATACGTCGCACACTGCATCAAATTGATCTGCAGGGCTGTCGTCCCAGAAGGAAGCCTCTTCTAAAGATGATGCACAAGAAAGCCTGCAAACAGTTTGCTGAAGACAAGCAGACTAAGGACATGGATTACTGGAACCATGTCCTGTGTTCTGATGAGACCAAGATAAATTTATTTGGTTCAGATGGTGTCAAGCATGTGTGGCAGCAACCAGGTGAGGAGTACAAAGACAAGTGTGTCTTGCCTACAGTCAAGCATGGTGGTGGGAACGTCATGGTCTGGGGCTGCATGAGTGCTGCCGGCACTGGGGAGCTACAGTTCATTGAGGGAACCATGAATGCCAACATGTACTGTGACATACTGAAGCAGAGCATGATACCAGCATGTGTTCCAGCATGATAACGATCCCGAAAACACCTCCAAGATGACCACTGCCTTGCTAAAGAAGCTGAGGGTGAAGGTGATCGACTGGCCAAGCATGTCTCCAGACCTATTGAGCATCTGTGGAGCATTATCAAATGGAAGGTGGAGGAGCACAAGGTCACCAACATCCACCAGCTCCATGATGTCGTCATGGAGGAGTGGAAGAGGACTCCAGTGGCAACCTATGAAGCTCTGGTGAACTCCATGCCCAAGAGGGTTAAGTCAGTACTGGAAAATAATGGTGGCCACACAAAATATTGACACTTTGGGCCCAATTTGGACATTTTCACTTAGGGGTGTACTCTTTTGTTGCCAGTGGTTTAGACATTAATGGCTGTGTGTTGAGTTATTTTGAGGGGACAGCAAATTTACACTGTTACACAAGCTGTACACTCACTACTTTACATTGTAGCAAAGTGTTATTTCTTCAGTGTTGTCACATGAAAAGATATAATCAAATATTTACAAAAATGTGAGGGGTGTACTCACTTTTGTGAGATACTGTATATTGTACTGTGCTGTATGTGTGTGTAGGTTTACGAGGATCTAATATCCCTATAAGGACAGCAATACATGACTCTGTGTGTTACTGTAACTGACCCAATTGGTGTTACTGTATTTCTTCAGTCTCTCTCTCTTTCTCTCTCTCTCTCTCTCTCTCTCTCTCTCTCTCTCTCTCTCACACACACACACACACACACACACACACACACACACACACACACACACACACACACCCCGAGACTTTGGGACCATCTCAGCAAAAGACAACACAGACTTTAAAGTTAAATGTGCACTAACATTCTATTTTATTATTTTATTCTAATTCTATTCTATTCTATAACACATCAAATTGGCAACAATCAGTTATTACACAAATGCCTATGTGTGTGTGTATGTGTGTGTGTGTGTGTGTGTGTGTGTGTGTGTGTGTGTGTGTGTGTGTGTGTGTGTGTGAATGTCTGGACTGATCAGGCATTCAAATATTCATCATCCAACTGCACTTCTCTCTCTCTCTCTCTGTCTCTCCCAACAGTACATTGAAATCTTTTTCCCAGACCGCACAGACATTTAAATAATATGGGCGTGTGTGTGTGTGTGTGTGTGTGTGTGTGTGTGTGTGTGTGTGTGTGTGTGTGTGTGTGTGCGCGTGTGTGTATGTGTCTGGCCAGCAGCAGTGGAAAGACACTGCAGAGATATGACACGTGTGAAAATAGACTGGAGTATTTTATTAAACCTCTAAGAAGAGAACCAGAGAGTGAGAGAGAGGGAGAGAGGGAGAGGGTGGGGGAGTGACAAAGAGAGAGAGAGACAGAGAAGAGAAGAGAAGAGAAGCATCAGCATTTAGTATTTAGCACCCAGTCTTTACCTGAACCACCCAGTCTTTTAGCTGAACCACCTCTCTGGTCATTCCTCCAAACCTATATGCATTTCAGAGAGTTTTGCTACTGTACACAGAAAGAAAGAAAGAAGGAACATGGAGGGAAATAGAGCAAGTGGGGGGAGTATGACAGACAGAGAGATGGAGGATGGAGGGATGGGGGTTATACCCGTCTGTAAGTGTTTAGCTCTTGTTCTTCTTCTTCATGTGGTTTGTACGATGAAGCAGACCTCATCTCCCACTTTAAAGCTCCTGCAGGAATCCTTCTCTCCTCACATACTCAATCCCTTGCTCTTTCTCCTCTAGCCTCCGACTTAATGTAATCAAGTAATGTAATTGCCATTTGATCTGTAATCTGTATGGTGAGGTAATTTATTACAGTGCAACAGTATAGAGTAATGTCATAGTAACTTATAATAGTAGAGGATAGAAGTATTGTAACTACTGTAGTATACTAGTAAAGAAGTAGTATAGTATCTTCAGCCTGATGGTACAGTATATCAAGTACTGTAGTAAATTTAGTGTGGTAGTATAGTAACTGTATAGTGTGGTAGCTTTACTACAGCGTAGCAGTGAGAGTAGCAGTAGAGTATTTTATTATAGTAACTCTAGTGTAGCGCATACAGTAGTATAGTATAGTATACTGCAGTATAGTATACTAAAGTATGTTAGGGTAACTATAATATATTCAGAAATATTTAGGTCATAGTGCAGTACAGTGTTAAATTTAGTTCTGTAATTCTAGTGTATACATTTGTTAAAATTTACAAGATTAAAGATTAAGATACAAAATTTTACAAGAGTAATACACAAAAGTTATTACACTGCTACACTAGTGCAGCAGTGTAATAACTTTTGTGTATTGGTCTTGTAATTTAATTTTTTATTGTAGTATCACAGAAGTTTTGGTGTAGCGGTATAGTACATTTCAGTAGTACGGTTGTCACGTTTCGTGACGCAACGGAGATAAGGTAGGATGCAAGCGCAGGTTGAACAACAGTTTTATTTAAAGAGAGACAGGCAGACAAATCCAAAACGTGATCCAAAAAACGTAATCCAGTAACATGCAAGGTTCAGGCGATCGGCAAACAGGCATAAACGAGGCAAGGCAGGGATCAAAGTCGTGGTCTCGGGATACAGGGTCGATATACCAAACACGAAACATAAACAACAGCGAGGGACTGGTAGCGGAGAAACCAGTCATGACATGACATGACTGGTTTGACGTGACATGAACATGACATGAACTATGAACTAAGACTAAGACTAAGACTAAGACTATGGAACAAGAAACTATGGACTGTGGTTACTATCTTAAGAACGCTAAACTAATCTACTATCGAACTCATTCAATATTCCGCCTTGTGTGCTGGGAGGCGCGCCGTATATATGCGGAGATAATCAGCGTTGTAATGGTTGACGGCTGAGGGCAATTCAGACACACATGAGACTACAACCAATGACAGAACAGGGAGGAGACATGACAAAAACATAAACAAATGCATGTGTCGAAATGTCAGGATTGTTCACAAGGGAAAAGCAGGTGCTCGCGCACCTGCTCGTGCACGCGCGCTCACATGCTCCACAGCGCGCTGCTTAAAGGGGAACTCGTGACAACGGTAGTGTAGAAAATCTGTCTAGTAACCTTAGTTTAGTAATGTAGTAATGTTAGCATAATAGTATAGTAAGTTTGCTATAATAGAATTATAATAACGTATAAATTAAATTGGATTGTAATAATGTAACAGTAGTTGTAATGTTTTTGTTATATGGTAATGTTATTGTGTAATCTAGTAACACAGCTAGCGCCGTAATATTACAGTTACTGTGCTATAAATGTGTAAATACAATATTCATTCTAGTTTATAAATTTGTTAATGTGAATACACTACTATAGCAACTTTAGAATAGTAACTCTAATGGAGTAGTATAGTAACTATGTTATATTGTAGAGACGGATGTGAGTGCAGATTAGATTTAATTTAAATACAAACGAAACACAAAACAGTTATGGAACTTGTGGCAAAACACAAAGGCAAAGAAAAACTGTGAAACAAAGACCATAAACACAGCAACAGAGACAACGGCAAAGAAAGGCAAACGTAAGACAAGGAGTGCAGTTTAATCTGTGGCTAATACACATAAGTGCTTGTTAACATGAACGTGATTCAGGTGCAGATGGTCATGTGACCGTGATGCAGTAAGGTGAAGTGGCTGCAGGGAACTGTAGTCCAGTGTTCATTCTCTGATATTACATGACAGAACCCCCCCTTGCCCTGCCCCCCCCCCCAAAAAGGAGCTACTCCCGGAGCGCCAGAAAACACTCCCTCCGCCGGCGGTCCTGGCCCTCTGGGCAAAATGTCTTCACATCCCCTTAGGTCCCAAGGCAGGCATTGTCCAACAGATAGCAGGCATCTCAAGGAGCCTCGGAACAGGCATGAGGTTGGGGCAGGCTTGCCGGGGTCAGTAGATAGCACCTAGGCATGGGAAAGTGGGTCATCAGAGCAACATCCTCAGCGGAACAAGATGGCAGAACTTGGTCGGCGATGTCAGCAGACTCATGCATGAGCAGAACTCAGTTGGCCATGACGTCGACCTCAGACAGGAACTGGGCACTTTCTCTGAGGTTCAGGTGTGGGGCAGTCCGCACTGCAGAGAGACAACATGATATCCCCGGCCTGGCTTGAATGCGGAGTGATGGCTACTGCATAGCCAGCGGGAGGAACGAAGCTCAAGGCGGAGCCTGAGGGGGAAGTGACGTTCCCCATGATGCTAGAGCGGGGAGCAATGCTCTCCGCGAGGTCTGAAGGGGGAGCGAAGTTCTCCGCGAGGCCAGAGGGAGGAGCAATGTTCTCCATGGAGCAGGAAACGGGAGCAACAAACACTGCGAAGCAAACAGATGGAGCGATGTCTCAGTGGCTCGGGATGGCAGAGCAACATTGTCAGCCAAGCAGGAAGGAAGAGTGACGTCCTCAGTGGAGTAGAAAGGCAGAGCAATGTCCGAAGCGGAGCCTGTCGCAGTGATGTCCAAGGCGGAACAGAGAAGAAAAGTGGAACCCTTGGCTGCCCCGGGAGGCTGAGCAATGTCTTCAGCTGAACATGGACACTGAGCAGCAACCTCAGCTGAACAGGGATGCTGAGCGGTATCCTCAGAGTAGTAGGGAGGCTGAACAACATTTTCTGTCGTTACAGTAGGCTGGACGAGATCCACTGTGGGGGAAGGAGGGGGGGAGATGGTTCCCGCCTGGTTGGAATGCTCCTCCTTGACATACCCCATGATGGAGTTCATCATGTTGAGTCACTCCTTTTTGGCTTGAATTAGGGAGAATTTTCCCTCCTTCTCCTACCTCAGCTTTTCCCTTTCATATAGGGCCTCTTGGACCTTCAAAAAATCTGCTGCATCCATGTTAAGGTCTTAGATTCTGTCACAATTTAGAGGTGGAGATGGATGCAAGTGCATATTAGATTTAATTTAAATACTAACGAAACAGAAAACAGTAGCTATAGAATTTAATAATCATGAAACAAAGACCATAAACACAGCAACAAAGGCAACAGCAAAGAAAGACAAATGTAAGACAAGGAGTGCAGTGCAAACTGTGGCTAATATACACATAAGTGATCGTTAACATGAACGTGATTCAGGTGCAGGTGGTCATGTGACCTTTTCTGATATTACATGACAGACATGCAGTACTTTAGGGTTGTAGTATAGTAAGTAAGAGCATTAACTAGTATAGGAACTTCAGTTTAGTAATTATTTCAACTTTAAATTAACCTTGGTGTACTACTGTAACTTCAGTGTAGTAATAACGTTTGTGTAGTAGTGTTGTCATTTTTTATTGGAGTAGTGTAGTAGCTTTAGTGCAGCAGTATAGTAAATCTCAGTAGTATGGTAATGTAGCAAATCAGTATAGTAACTTTATTAATTATTTATTCCTTTATTAAAAGTGTTAATACTATAGTATACTATAGTTTACATAGATATTAGTATAGTGCAGACAAATGAGTATCTGACCATCTCATGTCAAATGTTGTTTAAAAAAAAAATTGATTGTTAATAAAGTAAAATTCTTTATCCATTTGATCTGTCTGTGTGTGTGTGTGGTGTGTGTGTGTGTGTGGGGGGGGGGGGGGGGGGGGTCTGCTCCATATTTCTTTGTGTGGCTTGGAAATGTGCTGAGATTTGTTTTGCTCCAGGCCAAGTCTAGCATGTGTGTTTAAGGTTGTGATATACATGAAGTAATTTGCAGCATTGTGTTTTCCTCTTCTCTCTTCAATACAATTTATCCGTTCTTTTGTTTGTGGAATAAACAAAAGTATCTTGCAGAAATGAGAAATGGGGCACACACACATACACGCACACACGCACACACACACACACACACACACACACACACACACATACTGAACAGGTTGAAAGAGATTTTATCCAAGGGTTATATTTATACAGCTCTCTGTATAACACCAAATCTGGACATTTTGTCATACTGGATAGCTGAATACACAAAGTGGTTGGGGTTGAGTGTGTCTGTGTGTGTTCTGTTGTGTAATGGCTTCAGTAGACTTTAATTATTGATAATTATGGTAGAGTTCAAAAGTATCCGTGCAGAAAGAACTGTTTTGAATTAATTGCAGTGTTGTAATTCCCATTACTAATTAACACTACATGTTAGGACTGTGCATGTGTTACCATTTAAGATGGAGTTCAGTTTCATAGGATGACTTTTCACACAGCTAAGCAACAAATGCAGAGCAAGTGTTGGGTTACTCAAAAAACTAATCCACTACAGATTACTAATTACTACTTTAAAATTGTAATCTGATTACATTACTGATTACTGCATGTAAAAGTAATCAAATGACTACTTACTTTACTTTCACGTTACTTTCAAAACCTATCAAATCTACAAAAAATACACTAGAGCGTGAAATTCATAGAACTTTCAGTCATTTTAGTGCACATCAGTGTATGACATGATCAGAAAAAGTTAGATTTATCATAAAACCTGCCTCGGGTGTTGTCACTGTTTGTAGGGCTACCAGACCACTAAAATTTAAAACCTTAACTAACTAGGCTAGTTTGGTGTCTCTAGTCAATGGGACGAACAACAGAACTATCATTGTATGGTTTAGCTGATACAGTGCCATGCAAAGTTCATTACCTTTCCTTATGCTCTTCACATGTCATGTTCACATAAACTGAAACTCATACAGACATTTACACACCTTGTTTTCCTGCTTAGCATCAAAGGATGTTACTGTTTCAGTTTCAACACATTTACCCATAAAAAAAAAAAATCAGTGTATATCCATTTTTCCTCACACTGACACTGTGAGCTAGCGTTTGGCAGAATTGAGAGCTGTCAGCCAATAAGACACGAGTGTTTCCACGTATTTTCCTGTAAACCCTGTCTGACTGGTCTCACCTCCGTTCACTGAAGATATAAAATTACAACACCACAGTCTTCTTTTACTGACGTTCAGTTACGTAGTGACAAACCGCTCCAATTACAGAATTATTTGGAGAAAAATTTTCAGTGCTACATCCCTAAATGCCCAGGCCAGGTTACGCCCCTGGCAGCCGTACAAACCATGATTTCTTTTAAAAATACATTTTACTTAATATTGTTTTCTTAACAATAAATTTGTAACGCAAGTAACATAATTTGATTGACATTAGTAACTGTAATCAATTTACATAAATTTAAAATGTAATGCATTACATTACTGCATTATCAGAAAAAGTCATTAGAATTCAGTAACGTGTTACACCCATCTCTGTACAATCTGAAACTGGATAAGTAAGTTACTCTGTTACACAGAGTCATGAAAAACAACAAAAAAAAATCAACAATACCTTCTTGATTTTATTACTGATTGTAGTAGGCTAGCAATTATGGTTACAATTATTATTCCGAAAAATACAGAAGACAACTAAAGTGGATGATCACACAGTTCTCACCTTGTTGAAGAAAAACCTCTTGACAACATCTAGCCAAGTCAAGAGCACTTTTTAGGAGGTAGGCAAAGTCACTGTCAAAGACATTGTAAACTTATTGTCAAAGTCTACAATCAAGAGACGCCTTCATGAATGTAAACACAGACGTTTTACCTCAAGAAGCAAACCATTGGTAACAGTCAAGACTAGAAAGGCCATATTAGACTTTGCTAAAAAGACCTCTAAAAAAAGCCTGACCAGTCCTGATGGAAGATTAACTTGTACTAGAATGATGGGAAGAGAAGAATATGGAGAAGGAAAAGAAAGGCTCATGTTCCAAATCATACCATATTATCTTTCAAACATGTGGAGGAAGTGTAATGGCATGGGCATGTAAGGCTGCCAATGGAACTGGGTCACTGGGTCATTGATGATGTGACTGATGATAGAAGTAGCAGGATGAATTCTGAAGCATATAGAGCTATACTTTCAACTCAGATTCAGTCAAATGCTAACAAAAATGATGCTTCACAGTACAGATGGATAATGACCCAAAACGTACTGCAAAAGCAACCCAAAAGCTTCTTAAGGCAAAGAAATTAAATGTTCTTAAATGTCTGATGACCTCAACCCAATTGAGCATGTTTTATCACTTACTGAATACAAAACTGTAGGGAGAAAAGGCCAAAAACAAGCAGCAACTGAAGGCAGCTGCAGTAAAAGCCTGGCAAAGTATCTCAAGGGAGGAAACTCAGCGTTTCATGATGTCCATGCGTTCCAGACTGCAGACAGTCATTAACTGCAAAAGATTTGCATCCAAGTATTAAAAATAATCCTAATATTTATGATTATGTCCGTTTATCCAATTATGTTTGCAGCTGTGAAATTGGAAGAACTCTGAAAGTCTACATTTCAATTACATCTTGATTGCTTCATTTCAAATCCATTATGGTGGTGTACAGAGGCAAAATTATTAAATTTGTGTCACTGTCCAAATACGTATGGACATGACTGCAGCTTTATTCAAATATTAAATTTTCATTATGGTTCATAAATTAGTAAAAAAAAAAAAAAAGAAGTCATATTTAGAGCTTTAAACAGCTACAGTATCTCACAAAAGTGAGTACACCCCTCACATTTTGGTAAATATTTGATTATATCTTTTCATGTGACAACACTGAAGAAATGACACTTTGCTACAATGTAAAGTAGTGAGTGTACAGCTTGTATAACAGTGTAAATTTGCTGTCCCCTCAAAATAACTCAACACACAGCCATTAATGTCTAAACCGCTGGCAACAAAAGTGAGTACACCCCTAAGTGAAAATGTCTAAATTGCCCCCAAAGTGTCAATATTTTGTGTGGCCACCATTATTTTCCAGCACTGCCTTAACCCTCTTGGGCATGGAGTTCACCAGAGCTTCACAGGTTGCCAGTGGAGTCCTCTTCCACTCCTCGACGACAACATCACGGAGCTGGTGGATATTAGAGACCTTGTTCTCCTCCATCTTCCGTTTGAGGATGCCCCACAAATGCTCAATAGGGTTTAGGTCTGGAGACATGATTGGCCAGTCCTTTAGAAAGGCAGTGGTCATCTTGGAGGTGTGTTTGGGGTCGTTATCATGCTGGAATACTGCCCTGCTGCCCAGTCTCTGAAGGGAGGGGATCATGCTTTGCTTCAGTATGTCACAGTACATGTTGGCGTTCATGGTTCCCTCAATGAATTGTAGCTCCCCAGTGCCGGCAGCACTCATGCAGCCCCAGACCATGACACTCCCAACACCATACTTGACTGTAGGCAAGACACACTTGTCTTTGTACTCCTCGCCTGGTTGCCTCATCTTGGTTTCATCAGACCACAGGACATGGTTCCAGTAATCCATGTCCTTAGTCTGCTTGTCTTCAGCAAACTGTTTGCGGGCTTTCTTGTGCATCATCTTTAGAAGAGGCTTCCTTCTGGGATGACAGCCCTGCAGACCAATTTGATGCAGTGTGCGGCGTATGGTCTGAGCACTGACAGGCTGACCCCCCACCCCTTCAACCTCTGCAGCAATGCTGGCAGCACTCATACGTCTATTTCCCAAAGACAATCACTGGATATGATATGATGCTGAGCACATGCACTTAACTTCTTTGGTTGACGAGGCCTGTTCTGAGTGGAACTTGTCCTGTTAAACCGCTGTAAGGTCTTGGCCACCATGCTGCAGCTCAGTGTCAGGGTCTTGGCAATCTTATTATAGCCTAGGCCATCTTTATGTAGAGCAACAATACTTTTTTTTTTCAGATACTCAGAGAGTTCTTTGCCATGACATGCCATGTTGAACTTCCATTGACCAGTATGAGGGAGTGTGAGCGTGATGACACCAAATTTAACACATCTGTTCCCCATTCACACCTGAGACCTTGTAACACTAACAAGTCACATGACACTGGAGAGGGAAAATGGCTAATTGGGCCCAATTTGGACATTTTCACTCAGGGGTGTACTCAATTTTGTTGCCAGTGGTTTAGACATTAATGGCTGTATGTTGAGTTATTTTGAGGGGACAGCAAGTTTACACTGTTACACAAGCTGTACACTCACTACTTTACATTGTAGCAAAGTGTCATTTCTTCAGTGTTGTCACATTAAAATATATAATCGAATATTTACAAAAATGTGAGGGGTGTACTCACTTTTGTGAGATACTGTATATCAGTTGCGAAACTCTGAAACTGAACTTAAAGACACTTTTTCTTGCTCAATATTATTATAACAGCACAAGGGTGGCAAGGTGGCTGCCTCCGAGATCCAGGATCCTGGGTTTGATCCTGAGCTTAGGTTATTGTCGTGCAGTGTTTCTCCCAACATTCGTGTGATTTTCTTCTCATTTCCCAAAAATATGCCAGTAGGTGGATTGGCTAAGATAAATTGCCCCTGAGTGTGATGGACTTCGTGAATGTGTGTGTGCATGGTGGCCTGCAATGGACTGGCATCTCATCCATGGTGAATCCCCCCTTCTTCATGCCCAGGAGTTGTTGGGGTTTTTTTTCTCGTTGTTTTTTTCTTGCATAGAGGACATCAGCAAACACAGCATCTTAATCTGAGACATTGATTATCTTAAGGATAAATTTTTTTATGGATAAAATTATGAACAACATTTACTTAAAGTGTTCTATTACCATAGCATGGTATAGACACTATTGCAGCAGCCTGTCTCAGTCACCTCTACCAAAAAATGAAAATCTGACAACATGTAAGCACCTGCTTAACCCAACTCTGAATACAAGGTACTTAAAAAAAACTTAATGAACTTAAAACTTAAACTTAAAAAATTTACTGCAAACTGCCCTGGGTGTCTGATCCATGAGCTTTTTGTTTGTTGTAGCATCGCATTGGTTGTACACTATACATTCAAATATGAAATTAAAATACCTTTGTGGCACTACAAGCTGTAATGGGAGAGGGAAATTGAGGGACAAAGGGAATGGTTAATTAGTGAGTGGTAGTACTAATTATGATCCCTATATAACCTGTCCTTTATTTCCTGTGTGCAACTATTCACTTGGAGTAGGAGCATGTGAAGCTGGAAAGCGATGTTTATGTTTAAATACGTACAGTGGTGCTTGAAAGTTTGTGAACCCTTAAAATTTTTCTATATATCCAAATAAATATGACCCAAAACATTATCAGATTTTCCCAGAAGTCCTATAAGTAGACCAAGAGATCCCAATTAAACAAATGAGACAAAAATATTATACTTGGTCATTTATTTATTGAGGAAAATTATCCAATATTTCGTACTGTATCTGTGAGTGGCAAAAGCATGTGAAACTCTAGGATAAGCAGTTAATTTGATGGTGAAATTAGAGTCAGGTGTTTTCAATCAATGGGATGACAATCAGGTGTGTGAGCACCCTGTTTTATTTAAAAAAAAACAAAAAAAAAAACAGGGATTTATCAATGTCTAATGTTCACAACACATGTCTGTGGAAGTGTATCATGGCATGAACAAAGGAGATTTCTGAGGACTGCTCTAAATAGTTTGGACTCCACCAATCCACAGTCAGACAGATTGTGAACAAATGGAGGAAATTCAAGACCATTCTTACCCTCCCCAGGAGTGGTCGACCAACAAAGATCACTCCAAGAGCAAGATGTGTAATAGTCTGCAAGGTCATAAAGCAGCCCAGACTTTCCTGCACCACTGTACATGATTCTGATTTTGTTTAAACTGCCAGTGCTGAGCTGTTTGGTTATAAATACGCTGCCAAAATGCTAAACTCATACCTGTGTCTCCTGTGGTCTCTTTGTTTCCATAACAACAGATCAGCAACAGGTTCTGCCATCTTAGAATGATAGAAGTCACATAATTGAATATGGATGGAAACAAAAAACAGGTACGAAAAGATGTTGAAATTTGGTCTTAAAATTAAAATTAGGATCATCCTTTAAAATCATGATAAACTTGATCTTCTCCTTGTTAAGGGGGAAAAAAAACAAAACAAATTTAGCTGGTTTAGTGGAAACTTTTAGGTACTTAAAAGTTCCATCTTTATTCATGTTTTTTCCTCATTTGTATCTTGTTCTGATTTGTATTCCTTCATCTTGTAACTCTAAGTTTATTTTTACATGATACACATTCACTTGAGGTTTTCTTCTTCACAGTAGAACAATAGGCCACATTTCATTCTGCCGCTGTCGTTCATGATGAATAAACATTTCTAGATCACAGTGAACTCCTTGGTTAACTGTGGCGTAGTTACACACACCGCAATGTTTCAGATTTACATTTCTGTTTTGATGTCTACGCCTACGCTCACTCAGAATAGACATTTAGAGTGCATGAATCAAAGTTGGGTATCTTTGTGCTGTCAAGGATGTGTTCCAAAACTGTTTTTAACACACCCTTTGGTGGCTTCTCTTCTCCAATTCCTTCCGCATCGGAGTGCCCTGGTCGCCTTAAGGGCCAGTCCATTGCTTTTTTTTTTTTTTTTCAGCTCAATTTAGATGAATGTTAGATAATTGATTGACATCAATGTAGACTTCAACATCACAACCTATCCAGAAGGTAGTAAGTTCAAGATTTCCTGTTACAGTGTCTTTAAAATAAAATAATAAATAAATAACACAAGGCGTGCTGTTATCAGAAAATAATCAATGACATGTATCTATTTATAGTTACAATGAATGTTGTTGAATGTCTGCAAAATATGTTCATTCCTGTTATCACTTACATTATAGCAGCTTTGCAGCCATTCTCTCACCAGACTCTCTTTTTTCTCTCTTTTGAAGTTAAGGGTAGAAGATTTTGTGTTTTGCAATAAGACAAAAAAAATACTGTAACAATTTTTTTTTTTTTTTTGTCTTATTGCAAAACACAACATCTTCTACTCTGAACACTTTACCCCAACACTGGAGACTCCTTGCAAAAATGCTAAATAAACATCTCCTTAACAGAATACTTCACCATACAAACCATTAGAGTGGATATAACTGTAAGTGTACACAACCCTGTTAAAATGGCATTTTTTTGTGATGTAAAAAAAAGAAACCAAGTTAAATCATGTCAGAACCTTTTTGTTTGTTTGTTTTTACCTTTATTGTGAAATTGAAACATATAAATATCAAGTAACAAACACCTAGGAATGTTTTTGGGGAAAAGAAAAACCAAAAAAAATTCCAATACTCAAGTTGCATAAGTGTGTAATTATTGGGTATAATTGGGAATGTGGCAGTGTTCAGAATGAACCAATTACATTCAAACTCATGTTAAATATTAATTAGTATACACCCGCCATCAATTAAATTGATTGATTAACCCCAGATAAAGTACAGTTGTTCCTATAGGACTTTCCTGACATCTTCTTGGTAACATTCAACTGGAAAAGCCATGGGCCACAAAGAGCTTACAAAATGGGTATAGGATCTCACTATATTAAAAAAATGTCAATCAGGAGATGGTTACAAGAAAAAAATCCAAGGCATTGGATATAACCTGGAACACTGTAAAAACAATAATCAACAAGTGGAGAAAATATGGCACGACAATGACACTACTAAGAAGAGGATGTCCCTCTAAAATTGATGAGGAGATCAGAAGAAAACTGGTCAGGTAGGCTGCCAAGAGGCCTACAGCAACATAAAAAGAACTGTAGCAATTTCTGGCAAGTACTGGTTGCTCTCTACATGTGACAATAATCTCCCGAATTCTTCATATCTCTGGGCTATGGGGTAGGGTGGCAAGATGGAAGTCTTTTTTAACTGAAAAATGAATTTAAAATACATCCAATCTCCCAAAACCAAAAACCAATGTTGAACTGGCCATAATACCAAAATATATGTTTGGCACGAAAAAGAAAAAAAAAAAAACCTACAGCACATCAATAAAAGAATACCCCCATGGTGAAATATGATGGTGGCAGCATCATACTTTGGGGCTGTTTTTCTTCAGCTGGAACTGGGGCTTTAATCAGGGTGGAGGGAATAATGAAACGCTCCAAATACCAGTCAATTTTGGCACAAAACCTTAAGGCTTCTGCTAAAACATTTACGATGAAGAGCAATTTCACCTTTCAGCATGACAACCACCCAAAGCAAACCTCCAAAACAAGTTCAAGATTTTGGAGTTCAGACCTAAATCCAATCAGATATGTGTGTGGTGACCTGAGGAGGGCTGTGCACAGGAGATGCCCAGCCAATTTGACAGGGTTAGAATGCTTTTTCAAGGAAGAATGGCAAAATATTGCTAAGTCAAGACGTGCCAAACTGACTCTAACCCAAAATTATTGAATGCTGTGATAAAATCTAACGGTGCAGTATTAGTTTAGGGGTGTGCACACTTATGCAACCAGGTTATTGTACATTATTTATTTATCTGTTTTTAATAGGTTAAAGCATCACAATAAAGTAGAAAAAGTTCTGACATGATTTATCTTGCTTTCATTTGTTCATTTGTTTTTTTACATCACAGAAACCTGACATTTTAACAGGGCTGTGTATTTTTATATCCACTGTACATGTTCTTAAATATCAACACATTTTAGATTATGTAGAGTCCCCGTGTAAGTTGTAACTATGAAAACAACGTCTTAGAAGAAGTACCAAGAATTCAACAAAGCTGTGGTATATAATTAAATAATTGCAGTACGGTAAAGCGATACTGTCTAATATGGCATATTTGACAATAATGGAAGGTTTTACTTTTTTTTCTATTATACTGTAATATGAAAATAAAATCATTATATAGTGCAATAATGGGAGATACTGTACAAGTCTGTAATGCAATAGTTGTATGAAAGTGTGATGAAGGGAAACAAAATCTTGTTTATAGCTGGTTAGACTGTACATAAAACAATGAAATCATTACGCTTTCACTATGTGTGTATTTGTGCGTGTGTGTGTGTGTGTTATAGTGAACCCTATACTCAAGTATTTTAATAAGGCTAAATGTAGTTCATTACATTCCAACCCTGAAACTTACAACATAAAAATTTCGAGAACTGAGAAAATTTAAATGCAGCAGTAGTGCTTGAGCGCATGTTGACAACGTTGCATTAGGAACAGTATTCGAACAAAGCCCTGTAGTTAGTGTGAGAGTACAGCTAAGGTAAGTTTTGATGTGCACTGTCTGGCAATGAACACACGCAAAAACACACACTGCTTGCTCCTTCACAAGCCAATAAAAACATCAATGACATCAGAGGTCGTAAAAACATGACCGTCCAATGTAAGCAGTGAAAATTGTAAAAATATACTCCCGAAAGGGCTGTATCACTAAAGTGCACTTAAAGGCTAAACGCCAGGCTGAACTCCAAAGCTATACAGTGATTATTTAAAAATATATAAATTATAGAAAGTTAGCAAAAAGCAGATCACATGTGTGTGTGAGTTTTATGGTTAACGCTTGCAGTTATCCTGAAGTAACCTTGAGGACTGTGTGTTTAACTCTTTAACCTACATTATAGCTTTTTTTTTAAAAAAAAGTAATGTCAGTAATCGCATCTTTATTTAACACCACTTGAGACACTCAATAAATACTCATACATATTCTAAAAGCCCAAGGGCTTTAAAATGTGTGTGTCAAATAGAGCTGAAAATGGACAAAATATTCAAGCCAACAATGGGGACCAAGCATCAGCACGAAGTATCCACACTAAAGACTTACTGTGTGTAGCAGTTTATATCCCAGTAGCTATAGATTCACTGGAAATGAATTCAATGGAGTCTCTATCACTCAAAGAATTGAGGAACTTCATCGCTTTAAAGACAATGTGCAATTTTGTGCCATAGACAGGTCTTGTAGTGTTAATGGTCTGTAGCTCTATTCAGAGTCCGTGACTTAAGTCAAAATGTTATGCCAGTATTTACACAGAAAGCTATGTGTCTTCAAATCCCCACAACCACGCGCCTAGTGGAAGCCTTCCCAGAAGAGTGGAGGTTATTATAACATCAAAGAGGGACTAAACCTGGAATTGGATGTTCAAAAAGCACAAATAGGTGTGATGGTCAGGTGTCCACATACTTTTGTCCCTATAGTGTACGAATATACCTTTTATGAATATCATTATAGCACAGTCAAATAACATTGCATAACATGTTTGTGCAGTAATTGCACTATAATGGTGTTAAAAAAAAAGCGAGTTTTAGTTTGTTTAATCACATTTTACTACCAGCTGCTGTTTTGAGAAACAGAATTAACCTCATGCATTTGCCCTATTTCTGATAGAAAGCAGCTAGTTACAGTCTGAACTCAGGGACAGCAAGGTAACAGTTGAGGAACACAAAGTAAGGTAATTCTGGTTTTATCAGATAAAATGTCATTGTTTCCCTATTACTGTCATGTTATATATTCAAAGATATATATAAATGAATATACCAAGTAGAAATGATTACATTAATCACTTCAAATTTGCTTAAATTTATACCTTGTTATTCGGCAGCTTACAGTATAAAATAGCACTGGATCCAGCACTGACAATTATTTCACATTTTAATAAATTGTAATGCGTGCAAGGGATGTAGGCTAGTGTATTACACTTTTATTTATACATGAAACATTGCACATTTTTTTGGGTAAACAAAACTGTGCCCACAGTTTAAAGGATAAGCTGACCAAGCACACAATGTACACCTTGAGATAAGCAATGTCTCTGATAAAGATACTGTCTCCTCTGATGTCCTCTGTGTGAAAAAGAAAAAAAAAACCTTTTCATTTTGACTTTGATTTAAGGGACAATACTATTAGCTAATGAACAGTTTCATAGTTATGTATTTAATATTGTCCTCGAGTGGCATTGCATAGGTTTTTCTATGTATTTGAATAAATTTCAGCATAACATTTTGTGGGTACATCAAACTGTCAGACAGTGGCGCTAGGCTTAATACTGCTCCACACAATAACATGCATAACACGTCTTTTTTCCCCCTGCAAACTCGGCCCCACATGCCCAATTCTCACATAACTTCTGAATACCAAATGTGTATAATTTCAGTATTTATGTTCTAAGATAAGATACGACTATATAAATTCTTCTTTTACTGATATTTTATAATGATCATCATTTTCTTTGGCATCATTATAATGCACAAATATGGTAAGCTGACTCTCATCCATTATTATATTGGAGAATAGATGCACTTATACTTATACAGGCTCAGAGAAATGCTGATCAGGATTGGATTCAACACCACCGATCTATACAATGCAGCATGAATCAAAATGTTCTGTTCCAGAGAAAATCGACCTGTTAAAGAACATAACTGTGGAAAGCAGTGATAACTGCCCAACTCCTAAATCATTACATGCAGCTTGAACGGGTATTATCAGGTCTAGATATGAGAAAGTGAATTCCCCAATACTAATATGACTTATGTAGGAAAAAAAAGCTCATGAAAAGAAAGGCAAAGAAAAAAGGAGGCACAATTCAAGACTCTTACTCATGTCTAAACACACCTGAATCATACTGACAGGAGATAATCACATAAATGATAAACATCAGACTCCCAAAGCACTCTGGCACAGCACTGAATATTTGTGTTCTTCCTTATGATATTGAAATATTTCTTTGCACACAAGGTGTTCTGCATTCATACTTTTAATGGCTCCCGTCTTCCTTTATCCCTACATTTGACAACTGAACACTATGTAGTGCACTAATATATACCAATTATGTCTAGCCTGCTTTTCACTGTGGATCAAACTACATTTGAATTTACACATTATTAAAACATTCAGGGTTTCACAGAGTAGCATAGTTTTAAAATTGTGTTACGTTGTAACGTGCACCTATCCATATCCATCTGTAGTAAACATCTGGGTTAAGCATGTAACCCTGTTCCCTGAGAAGGGAATGAGACGTTGCGTTAGCTGAACGCTGTCGGAAGCGCCCTCACGTGTGACCGGTATCTGAAGCTTGTGTAACATCATGCGTATTTATAGGCCTGCCGTGATCAGGTGACGTGGCAATTAAGTGCATCGCGTGATATATAAATGACACCGGCAAACCACGCCATCAGCCTCTATTAACTGAAGCAAAGACGCAATTCACAGGCATGCCCCTGTATGACAATGCTACGCAATGTCTCGTTCCCTTCTCAGGGAACAGGATTACATGCGTAACCCAGATGTTCCCTTTCAAAGGGAACCTCACGTTAAGTTAGCTAAACGCTGTGGAAACAAGAATACCCACTTCATCATATCGGACACTGGACACTGTTGATGTATGACTTCTGCTTTGCATAGTAAAGCCTTAACTTGCATCTGTGGATGCAGCGGCGAGTGGTGTTGACTGACGAAGGTTTACCAAAGTATTCCCGAGCCCATGTCAGGATATCCATTACAGAGTCATGACGGTTTTTAAGACAGTGACATCTGAGGGATCGGCGCTCATGTGCATTCAGAAACGGTTTTCAGCCTTGCCCTTTACGCACCGAGATTCGACCAGATTCCTTGAATCTTTTAATTATATTGTGCACTGTAAAAGGTGAAATGCCCAATATCCTACCAATTTGTCTTTGGTGAATGTTGTTCTCAAAGTGTTCTGATGCATCTGTTGGCAGATTGGCAAGCCTCGACCCATCCTTGCCCTTGAAGGACTAGGCCATTTTTGGAGACTCCTTGTATACTATGATTAGACGATTGCCGCACCTGTTTCACATCACCTTCTTATTTCAACTTGTCACATTGCTATTAGTCCTAAACTGCCCTGGTCCCAACTTTTTTGGAACGTGTTGCATGAATCAATTTCAAAATAAACATTTATCTTCAAATCCCATGCAGTTGATTCGGTAAAACATTAAATATCTTGTCGTTATCCATTTTTTGTTTAAATACAAGTCAAACTATATTTGCAAATCACTCCTCTTTGTTTTTATTACATTTTCCATACTGTCCCAATTTTTTTGGAATTGGGGTTGTACTTCACTGGCTACCTGTAGTTACATACACATTTGTATAATGCTGCTGGGCATAAATACAAATCCAAGAGATGTACAATGTGAGTTCCCACTTTATGGAGAAGCTATTTAAACTCACAAACGTAACAATTTAGGTTTATAGTATTAACTTTAGCGTAATGCTCATGGGTTATGCTATACTGATAAACATCCACCTTGCATCAAAACTCGTGAACTTTGACCTTTTTTAAAAAGAGTGGGCTACTCATATAGACTCCTGTTGTTAGCTGATACTAATAGAAAAATCTAGAATCCCATTGCCCAGAACTCTTTGATATAAAATATGGTCTAATTAGAACGCTTTAGATCAAAGAGTTGTAATTCTGACCTGAAGGTTTCTAGAATTTTCCAATGAAATTAGAACCTTAATTACAGTATCTCATGTGCTGGGGAATCTTGCACACTATGAAATATACTAATTTATGGACAAAAGAGGGTTTGGATCACTACATGGCTCATCACTCTGTGACAGTGCAGTTACATTCTGTCTATCAAACACCATCACAAATGTCTGTGTCACTGTGGACATGTCCAAGACAACACTCTGTATTCACTGTATTGGCCACCATTGCAAACTCTTCACTCTTCTCAGTCCACTATGGATGTGTCGCAAACTGCACATCCTATTGACTGCACAAACACCATCACAAACACGTCACCATCCTCAGTATATTGTGTACGTGTCCCAAACTCCACTCATTATTCAATATATATTGGTTAATCAATATATAACTCCTTACTGTCATCATTCCCAAACCACGCAGCTTATTTACTACATAAACTCCATCACAATTTCTTCACTGTCCTCAGTCCATTGTGGATGTGTCCCAAACTACATTAATTTTTCACTATATTGCCTAGTGTTTCAAACTGTTCCCTGTCATCACTTCACTCTGGATGAGTCCTAAACTGCACATCCTAATACTTACACACCATTAGAAACAGTTTGAAGTAGGGATGCACCGAAATGAAAATTCTTGGAAAAGCTGAAACCGAACACGTTTTTTTCCATTTATTTGGCCATTTTTTTCACCATTGCATAAATTAAATAATTAAAATGTGCTTTTTACTATTTTGTCTTGCTTTTCAAAGAAAAAAATTACAAAAACTACAATTTCAAAATATTTATTTAACACTGAACATTTTTTTTTTTTCATTCCAGCAGGCATAGGCTACCAACAAGGCACAATATAACTTTAAATTAGCAAAATAAAAATATTTTTATGTGGTCATCTTTGAGTCCCCCTTGAATAGCCTATGTTAGGCCTATAACTGACTGCTGAAAGAATGGAACACTCTGTAGCCTACAACAAAAAAGTGCATTAAAAAGTGCATTGACCAGAGTGCAAAAAATGGTTCTATTCAGTTCTACACGGCTGATTATATTGGGGATATATACCACTCGCGTCCCTGTACACCTCGCGGAGTATTATAGTAGATATAGTATAGTTAAATACGTTGTTAATGCTGTATTCCTTGATAGATTTAGTTAGTTTAAACTATAGATTAGTTCATTTAGTCCCCGCTGGTTTTTCCGCTCCCAGTCCATAGTACTATTTCATGTTTATTGTTTTGTGTTGTGACCCTGTTTTCTGTGACCGCGACTTTGATTCCTGCTTTGCCTGTTTGCCGATCGCCCGACCCTTTGCCTGTCTTGACTATGTGTTTTGGATTACGATTTGGATTTGTCTGCCTGCCCTTAAATAAATACGTCTTTACCTGCTTCCGTACTCTACTCCCTTACGTCTCGCGACGTGACAGAAATAAAAAAGTAAACATCCGAAGAGCACGTAGCTCATGCATGCGCATGCCCCCTCATCGAGTCGTGACATTCGCGTGTCTCACTCTGGTTGCTAGGCTATTTGGTCGCATCATCAAACACGTCGGTCAAATTAATTTGTTCGGTCAAATTTATTCGCCATTTTCGGTGTTCGGCCGAATAATTACGGTTGCCGAACATTCGGTGCATCCCTACCTTGAAGTCTCAAGTCCTAGCATTCAATTCTAGCATTTGGGAAATGTCCCAAATCATTCTGCTTATTGATGTATTGGTCACTATTACAAAGTCCTTACTTTCATAAGTACACTATGGATGTGTCCCAAACCACACAACTTATTTACTACATGAACACCATTACAAAGCTTCAGAATCCTCATTCCGTTGTGGACATGTCCCAAACTACACTGCTGATTCACTATATTGGCCACCATTGCAAACTCCTCACTGTCATCAGTAAACTATGGACATGTCTCAAACCACACACCATAACAAATGCTTAACAAGTGTCCCAAACTACACACCCTATTTGCTACATATACCCCATCACAAATGCTTCACTGTCCCCAGTCCATTGTGGACATGTCCCAAACTGCACACCCTATTTACTCCAAACAAACTGTTACAAACAGTTCAACGTCTTCAGTCCTAGCATTAAAGTCTAGCATTTGGCACAGAGCCAGTGTTCAACCTGATGGAACAGAAACTTCCCTTAGTAGCGCAACAGGCTTTAGGACACAATATGATTGGATAACTGCAGGTGGCTGCAAGGATGTGAGACGAGGCCTGACTTGTGCATGATTGGCCCCCAGAGTGTGTAATTGTTCCTGTAATTACCCCTCGGGGGACTGAGGGGAAAAAAAAGAATTCCTGTTAATGAAGGCCTGCTGCACTGCTGCGCGTGATGTAATGAGTGATGTCAACGAGGGAGCAAGTGAGAAAACGTTTGTATGTGAGTATAGAGAGTAAAATCAAACACAAGCATTTGGAGAGAGAGAGAGAGAGAGAGAGAGAGAGAGAGATTTCTATGAGCATCTGCCGTTCCAACCAGATTGACACAATTAGAAATTACACACATACGCGCACACACACACACACACACACACACACACACTCACTCACACTTTGAAGCTTTGAGAATGAAAGGAGGGATTTATTTAGAATGTGGTTTCAGTTTTCCTCTGCTGATCAATTAAAGCACAAACACATCTGTGTGTGCGTATGTGTGTGTAACTCTGCTTTTAACAGATTCATGTGATGTGATTTGAAAAGTTTCAGATACTGGAGGGCAGAGTCACAGCAGGTTGGCATGGGAATGAGATAAACAATATTGTCCCAATTGATGCCAAATACTACAGGTTTTCTACAGAAGAATGAACATTTTTGTAGCATAAACAAAAATTCCTGAAAAGTAAAGTCCAATGTACCCTGAATGTGTTCGTGAAGTGTTTTAGTCGTCCATGTTAGTATCTGACTTCCATGCTAGTAACACAACATGCAAGTTACCCAACATTTCCCACTACCCGAGACGTTGAATTTGGATCATCTGCATCGTAACATTGTGTACGATGTTTTTGTTCTGTCAGATTGAACCAGTTTAGGTGTGCAAATGAATCACAATTAGTTCCAGCATCCAGTATCAACGCTCTTACAACACTGATCTGCTAAGTAAGAGGAATATTTTGCCTAACTGAGTGTCTATGGACCTGATTTGTTGTGTTTATGTAACAGTGTGGCGTGAAATTAAATCAATATGAGTCTCTGTCAGTGAACATCAATGACAAGAAGCCATATTATGCAATAGTGAGGGTTTAATATGGAAATTACAAACATCAAAAACATAAGCACTACTTGGACAGTTGCATGAGAACTGCTTGTCCAGGGTGGAGAGGTGTCTGTTAATTCTGACTTTTTTTAAACTTAAGGCCATTATTGAGGAAGGGATTTTTTAATGAATAAAACAACACGTTAAGTGAGCTGTAAGCATACACTATATGGCCAAAGTTTATGACATCTGGCCAGCCATCGCAGCTGTACATACTTGATTGAGCATCCCATTCCAAAAGTGATCATTATTAATATGGAGTTGGTTTTCTGTTATAATAACCTCCACTCTTCTGGGAAGGCTTTCCACTAGATTTTGGAGTATGGCGGTGGGGATTTGTGCTCATTCAGCAACAAGAGCATTAGTGAAGTCAGGCACTGATGCCAAACAAGGAGGTCTGGTGTGCAGTCAGTGGTACAGTTCATCCCAAAGGTGTTCAGAGACAAAGACATCACGTACAATTGTGTGCTTCCAAATTTACAGCAACAGTAATATGCGTGTGAAAGTCAGATGTCCACATACTTTTGGCCATATAGTGTATCAGAGAAGTGCTTGGTCAGCTTGTTCTTTAAACCATTGGTATGGTTTTCTTTCAAGGAGAGCACATCGATTTAAAAAACAATCAAATTTTTGTTATCAGTTTGACAAACCAGAATAATGAATTAAAAACATGATAAAATAGCACACCTTATTATTTAATGCCTTTATTTAGCATCTCATAGCTACATTATGAGTAACTGTTAGCACACAATATTCCATCCATCCATCCATGCATCTTCAACCGCTTACTCCTTTTCAGGGTCGTGGGGGAACCTGGAGCCTATCCCAGGAAGCATTGGGCACAAGGCGGGGTACACCCTGGACAGGGTGCCAGTCCATCGCAGGGCACATAATCACACACCCATTCATACACTACGGACACTTTAGACACGCCAATCAGCCTACCATGCATGTCTTTGGACTGGGGGAGGAAACCAGAAACCAGAGGAAACCCCCGCAGCATGGGGAGAACATGCAAACTCCACACACACAGAGCCATGGGAATCGAACCCCGACCCTGGCGGTTGTGCTGGCTCAAGCGCTATTTTATATTTTATAGGTTGTTGAATAATAAAGATGGAAGCAAGGTTGTTAAATCATTATATACAGTATCTCACAAAAGTGAGTACACCCCTCACATTTTTGTAAATATTTGATTATATCTTTTAATGTGACAACACTGAAGAAATGATACTTTGCTACAATGTAAAGTAGTGAGTGTACAGCTTGGATAACAGTGTAAATTTGCTTTCCCCTCAAAATAACTCAACACACAACCATTAATATCTAAACCGCTGGCAACAAAAGTGAGTACACCCCTAAGTGAAAATGTCCAAATTGGGCCCAAAGTGTCAATATTTTGTGAGGCCACCATTATTTTCCAGTGCTGTCTTAATCCTCTTGGGTATGTAGTTCACCAGAGCTCACAGGTTGCCACTGGAGTCCTCTTCCACTCCTCCATGACGTGTGTTGTCACAGTGTTGTCACATGAAAAGATATAATCAAATATTTACAAAAATGTGAGGGGTGTACTCACTTTTGTGATATATATATATATATATATATATATATATATATATATATATATATGTAACAATATTTCATTTTCCATCAGAAAACTGGCCACTTCAGTGGTGTAAACTACAGTTAACTGTTGGTTTGAATAATGTCAATGAGGAACTAAAGTAGCTGTGTCATCCTTCCTGGATATATATATATATATATATATATATATATATATATATATATATATATATATATATATATATATATATATATATATATATATATACACACACACACATATAGTGTGTGTATATATATATATATATATATATATATATATATATATATATATATATATATATATATATACATACACATACACATACACCTCTAACATTTTTTTTTTAAATATTTGATTATATCTTTTAATGTGACAATACTGAAAAAATTACACTTTGCTACAATCTAAAGTAGTGAGAATACAGCTTGGATAACAGTGTAAATTTGCTGTCCCCTCAAAATAACTCAACACACAGCCATTAATGTCTAAACCGCTGGCAACAAAAGTGAGTACACCCCTAAGTGAAAATGTCCATATTGGGCCCAAAGTGTCAATATTTTGTGTGGCCACCATTATTTTCCAGCACTGCCTTAACCCTCTGGGGCATGGAGTTCACCAGAGCTTCGCAGGTTGCCACTGGAGTCCTCTTCCACTCCTCCATGATGACATCATGAAGCTGGTGGATGTTAAGAGACCTTGTGCTCCTCCATCTTCCATTTGAGGATGCCCCACAGATGCTCAATAGGGTTTAGGTCTGGAGACATGCTTGGTCAGTCCATCACCTTCACCCTCAGCTTCTTTAGCAAGGCAGTGATCGTCTTGGAGGTGTGTTTGGGGTCGTTATCATGCTGGAATACTGCCCTGCGGCCCAGTCTCCGAAGGGAGGGGATCATGCTCTGCTTCAGTATGTCACAGTACATGTTGGCATTCATGGTTCCCTCAATGAACTGTAGCCGGCAGCACCCGTGCATCATCTTTAGAAGAGGGTTCCTTCTGGGACGACAGCCATGCAGACCAATTTGATGCAGTGTGTGGCGTATGGTCTGAGCACTGACAGGCTGACCCTCCACCCCTTCAACCTCTGCAGCAATGCTCTCAGCACTCATACATCTATTTCCCAAGCACAACCTCTGGATATGACGCTGAGCACGTGCACTCAACTTCTTTGGTCGACCATGGCGAGGCCTGTTCTGAGTGGAATCTGTCCTGTTAAACCGCTATATGGTCTTCGCCACCATGCTGCAGCTCACTGTCAGGGTCTTGGCAATCTTCTTATAGCCTAGGCCATCTTTATGTAGAGCAACTATTCATTTTTTCAGATCCTCACAGAGTTCTTTGCTATGTGGTGCCATGTTGAATTTCCAGTGACCAGTATGAGGGAGTGTGAGAGCAATGACACCAAATTTAACACACCTGCTCCCATTCACACCTGAGACCTTGTAACACTAACAAGTCACATGACACCGGAGAGGGAAAATGGCTAATTGGGCCCAATATGGACATTTTCACTTAGGGGTGTACTCACTTTTGTTGCCAGTGGTTTAGACATTAATGGCTGTGTGTTGAGTTATTTTGAGGGGACAGCAAGTTTACACTGTTACACATGCTGTACACTCACTACTTTACATTGTAGCAAAGTGTCATTTCTTCAGTGTTGTCACATGAAAAGATATAATCAAATATTTACAAAAATGTGAGGGTGTACTCACTTTTGTGAGATACTTTATATATATTCTGCATAAATTTTGATGTCATTTTCAGACTTTTTTTTGGCAAACGAGTGGGAAAGAGGCAGTTTGTGTTCATTAAGTGGTAACGCCAGTTGTTAGCACAGTGCAAGCTGCTCGAATGCTACCATCCATGCCTGCTCTTTGGACAGGAGTTTTTAACTGAAAGTACCAGGCTGCACTAAGTGTTAACTCGCAGTGTACAGTGAGAGGAAGCTATTGCTGGAGAGTTCTTTCACAAAGCATAAGAGTGTGTGTCAGTTTTCACCTCTTTGTGGAAACTTAAAAAACCCAGTAATGATATTTATGGTATGTGTGTGTGTGTGTGTGTGTGTGTGTGTGTGATGAGACTGACCTTAATGTGTGAGTGTGTGTGTGTTTGTGTGTGTGGCATGACATTAAAAAGAGCTGTGGCTCCTTAATAAAGACCATCTGAACTCTTGCTCTCAAGAGTGTGTGTGTGTGTGTGTGTGTGTGTGTGTGTGTGTGTGTGTGTGTGTGTAGTCTTTGTCATCCTCTACCCATCTTATCAATGAGGAGTAGATAGAATTTTCCACACACTCTCAAGCCTGTTCACAACACACTATGGACATTTGAGTGTCTCCTATTCATTGTTGTTACACACACACACACACAGCAAATATTCCAGACATCGTGTCATATTACACGCTGAATCCAAAAGAAATGAAAACACACACATGTTAAACGTGACTTTGTATGACTAATGAAACACATTATTGTTCTCAGAAGTCCCATTACAAGATGTTTCTGATGTGTATGTGTACACCAAAGCTCAGAGAGATACACAGAAATCCATACACAGATGGATAGAGTGAAAGAGATCAAGGATGGATAATGACAGGCAGAGAGAGAGAGAGAGAGAGAGAGAGAGAGAGAAAGGAGAGATGGCAGAATTTGTGCATAGTGTGCTGTGTGTTTGATGCGTCCCATCAAAGATGTGTCTGATTGTGTGTGTGTGTGTGTGTGTGTGTGTGTGTGTGTGTGTGTACACGTGTTGGGACTGAAGCCCCTTGATGAGAACGATTTGAAACCACAGCAGATGATTCAATTTCTCTCTCTCCTGCAGTCGAACCCCAGCAGCGCTGCCTGAGTGTGTGCCTGTGCTTTGATGAGACCGCAATGAAAGTTTTTCCACATTGACCATTTCTCGGATCTAGTACAGCTCCTGATAGAAAAGAGACACACAGGAACATACTGTATTTATTTACTCATCTATTCCTGCGTGTGCAAAAACCACTCTTATTCCCCATGTTGCTTCTTCCGTGCTTTTCTGTGATAAGCAGACTGCACATTAAAAGATAAATAGAGACAGTTCTCTATCCTTTGTTTTTCTCCCCTTATAATTTTATGTCTTGTTAAATATGTACCCAGTTTCAGCATCAAATATGCAAGTGGTCCAAATTACAATTAAAAATGCAAGACTCATGTCATATGAACAAAAGATTAAAATCTGTCTCACACATGAGGGAAACAAGTAGAACACAATGTCAGCGGAATCAACAAGGATACCTCTGCTTATTTGTATGACAGAAATTCTCCCATAAAACGCAGTTCAAACAGGAAGGAAGCGACTGAAGAAAAACAAGTTCAGATGTTTGACCTTGCTGTGACCTTGACCCCTGGCTCGATTCCGAAATCTAATCAGTTCATCTCCTGGTTACATTGATAATTCCATATAAATCGTACAAAAATTCAAGCACCCGTTCTTGAGATATCATGCTTTCGAGAATCTCAGATGGACGCATGGACAGATAGAAAGGCGGATGGATGGACACACTGAAAAAATAATTCTTCCACCACACAGTGGTGGAGGCCTAAAAAGTTTGAATCATACCCCCCAAAGCTAGAGATAGCCTCCTCTCATCTCATCTCATCTCATCTCATCTCATCTCATCTCATATCTTCTGCTTTGGTAAATATACTTTTACACATTTTTTATAAACACCTCATAAATCTTTCAGAAATCACAAATCTATCACAGACCCTCTCCTGGCCCTCCTGCAGTTTGCTTACAGAGCCAACAGGTAGATGACACAGTTAACATGGCTGTCCACTTCATCCACGTCATCCTCAGGAACCTACACCAGGATCCTGTTTGTGGATTTCAGCTCTGCTTTTAACACAATCATACCGGCTCTACTACAGAATAAGTTCTCCCAGCCTGATTCCACCTGCATGTGGATCACAGACTTCCTGTCTGACAGGAGGCAGCATGTGAGACTGGGAAAACATGTCTCTGTCTCCTGGACTATCAGTATTGGTTCCCCTCTACTCTTCTCCCTTTACACCAACAGCTGCACCTCCAGTCACCAGTCTGTCAAACTACTGAAGTTTGTGGACGACACCACCCTCATTGGGCTCCTCTCTGAGAGGGATGAGTCTGCCTACAGGCGGGAGATTGACCATCTGGTGACCTGGTGCAGTCAGAACAACCTGGAGCTCAACGCTGTGAAAACAGCGAAGATGGTGGTAGACTTTAGGAAGAACCCAGCCCCACCTGCCACCATCATCCTGTGTGACTCCCCAGTCGATACTGTAGACACTTTCCACTTCCTGGGAACTATCATCACCCAGGACCTCAAGTTGGAGCTGAACATCAGCTCTCTGATTAAAAAAGCACACCAGCGGATGTACTTCCTATGGCAGCTAAAGAAGTTCAACCTACCAAAGACAATGATGGCACACTTCTTCACCTCCATCACTGAGTCCATACTCACCTCCTCCATCACCATCTGGTATGCTGCTGCCACTGCCAAGGACAAGGGCAGACTGCAACATGACATTGTCTCTGCTGAGAAGGTGATTGGCTGCAATCTGCCACACCTTCAAGACCTGTAGACTTCTAGGATTCTGAAGCGGGCAGTTAAGATCATGGCTGACTCCTCTCACCCTGGACACAAACTTTTTGAGGCACTCCCCTCCAGCAGGCTGCTATACTGCACCTTCTTGCTTCAAACTGTGAGCATTTGTACTGACCCACTTTTGCACATCCTGCACTAATATACAGTTAATGTCTCTATTCTTGTTTTCGTAAATCTTTATACTTTTATATTTATGCTCATAGTTTTCATAGCTTTTTTTATGCTTCTCATTTTCATAACTTTCTCTCTTTTACTTTCTTATCTCACCTTGCAAATGTTTATCTTATTAACTTTATTTGAATTCTTGTATTTTACTGTTATTGGTAAGCACCAGTGCACCAAGTCAGATTCCTTGTACATGTATACCCATTGTACTTTGTCAATAAAGGTAATTCTGATTCTTTGGAAGGCAGGTACTTTTTTTTCCAGGGATTTCAGGACAGCATAACAGATATTGCCTCATCAGGCAGGCGTGGCCTATTTTGATAATCTACATAGGTCAATGATCATGTGCAGTTTGGGAAGAAAAGCCATTTGCTGCAGATGTCTGTGTCTGTCTGTGATCACAGGGGTTTTACATTTATTCTGCTATAACTTCAGATACCTGTCCATGATCACAGGGCTTCCATGCCAAATACCCTTTTACATTTACACTGCTATATCTTCAGATACCTGTTCATGATCGCAGAGGTTTCGGCCAAATATCCTTTCCATTGATACTGCTATCTTCAGATACCTGTCTGTGATCACAGGGGTTTACTGTTTGAAAAATACTGTTCAGTTATCAAATGCTTGTTGCAGTTAAATAAGCTCAAAGCCTTACTGAATTTATATCAATTCTATCATGTGGCCTATCATGCAAGACTAAAAATCTGCAGTGAAACCTCTTTATAACTCAGTATCATTTCCGCTGCTGTTGTTCCATAATAAAAAAAACAAGGCCATAACAGGCATTTGAGTATCACCTAACCATCTCATGGAACAGGTCTCTACACCCCTTTCTCCACCCATCAAGAGTCCACCAGAGCACACCGGGGCTGACGAAGGGATACTTAACAGCCACAAGGACCACCCATTGGACAGATAGTACATCAGATCAGTGGGTTCTGGTGTAAGGTAACAAGGCTACAAATTTCAACCTTTTCAGGGCTCAGAACCATGTCAAAATTATATGCCAATAAAGTTCTAAAGTTTTATCATGAGCAGAGGCACGAATGAAAAGGTAGATCCCCCGGTTAAAAACAAGGGGTTCTACTCACTTTACTTCAGACAAAAGACTGCAGTTTACCTCCAATTCTAGATTTGAGAGGGCTCAAGTGGACCCTCCATTTTCGTCTTTTAAGGTTGCAGATCTACTCATGCAAACTTAGGACCAGTTCACACCAGTGGATGAGCGGGATGCTTATTTTCATGTCCCTATTGCCCTAGAGCACAGATGCCTTCTAAGGTTAGTCTTCCAAGGACAGGCATTCCAATTCAAAGCACTGTCCTTTAGCCTCATTCTATCACCACATATTTTTTTGATATGCAAGTCTTTTCTGTTCTGAAAATAAGTAAATAAATAGTCTTTGAGTCTTAAGGCCTTCATACATTGTTGTGTGGTACCAATGCAGATTTTTGGTGCAGGTTCAGCCATGTCTTCAACTTAAAATGGGTCAGTCAGATCATATTTGTTTCAAACAACCTCAATACTGGCTATATTTTTTGGGTGTTCAGATGTTTTATCAATTTCGGATCTAGCTGGTGCAATTTGCTTCATACTAACTCTGCTTTCATATTTCCATGATTTCTTCCACCTCTCATTGCCTAAGTCACTATACTTTGTCTAGTGGTAGGTTTGCCTGACTTAAGTTTGCTCATGTTGCCATGGTTTTCCTGGTGCAATAGCTGCACAAATTATATGACTTGCAATAGAATGCATGCAGAACTTCCACTAAAACTTGCTACTAAAATGAATATTCTGGAAAGAAATCACTGGTTATAAATTTAAATGCTTGGAACAAGATTTATGCGTCTGCTGAGTTCACTTTAAAATCCATTGCATGCTGTAACTCAGCACTCACCGGGGATCCTGAAATTCTCATAGACGTTTCTCTGTGCATTTAAAAATTTATCCAAATATATTAGATATAATAAATCACAAGGATCATTTTCTCCATTTTGACCAGAAAGGAATATATTACTGTAAAAGAATTAGAAAAAGATGGCTTTGCAAATGCTAGATATAATAAGATACTTTTAGATAATTGAGAATGTTAACAATATTGCATCACTGCAATCCTAGCATTTGGGAGACACCTTTCCCTAACTGAGATCTCAGTTACATGCCGTTTTACAATAACACACTCGAACGGCTCAGTGTTCAGCCTTCCGATTTCACGGCCATTTGGAAACAATTTCAGCATCTGCAAAAGAAAAAAAAAACAGTTGGCTGTGATACCATCAAACATTCTTCGGAGTAATAGACTTCAGGAGATCGCCCTCTCCTTCAGAGATCATATCACACTCTGTCTCGCTCTTTCACATACGTACACACACTCACACACAACAGGGTCCAATGGAAAGTTTGATTACTCAGAGGCTTGGTATTAAAAGTGAAACACTGTATGTTGTGAAGCCAAACTAAGTGACCTAATCCACTTAATATTGCAATTTTTATGAATTTGGCAATGCTAAAACAGTATCATGTTCTCTCATCGCTGTCGTTTATGATTTCATCAAAGCCAGTTATGAAATACCATTCAATTAAAGTGTAAGGCGGCTTTTTCATTACCTTATTTAGAGTACCTTTGATATATATATATATTTTTTTGAATACCTGTGGATTTCTGCTTCCATGTAAAACAAACCCAAAGTGGAAATGAAAAGCTTAATCATATATTTCTTTCAGTGTTGGAATGTTTTTTTGTGTTGGTCACTAATTTGTTACATCAGTCATCAAGTCTCTGTTGTCGAGAAACATCAGAATATGTAGTTTGGAACTAAAAAAAAAAATACTAGGAAAGGGAATGTTGTCATAATGTTCTGAAGTTAAGTAAGCAATGCAACAATTGGTGATGTGCTGTTATAAGAAAATAATCGATGATAGGGTGGTGCAATGGGCCCAACTTGAAGCAGAGTTAATGCTGCCACCACAAAGTTGATTATTTTCCAATAAGTGCACATCCCAAAGTGTTTTATTCCTATTATACCACAGAAATTTTCCAACAACTGCAATATTTTATTTATCAAAGAATGACATTTAATATTTTTTATGTTTAAAGTTACAATTAAGGCTGCAAAATTGACAATTTAGAGCTTGTCATGTTTGCTGTGTCAGATAACCTAAAGTTCCAGCTTTACCTCTGGATACAAAAAGCCCTGGCACTAGAGGCTCCTTCGAAAATTTAGACATCTCCTTACAGAATCTTACACACATTTTTTAATCCGTTCTTCAAGATTACTGTTCACTATACAAATCCTTTTGTAAATTGTTACTATGAAAACAATAATGTATTAGAATGTCAGAGCTGCTGTTATACAAAATGAATCAACATCTCCTGATTGGAGAAATCAACAGTGCTGTGATTTAGAGGGACACAGGGATTTGACATCTAGTTTCAATTCTGGCCTCAGTGTCTAGATGTTCTCAGTAGAATGTCAGCTAAAGTTAATGGTATTCTCATTTCTAGCTACAGTGCCTGTGTATGTGGACCCAAGCCATGTTTTCTCCACTGCTAGAATGAAATCTAATAAAAACCTCAGCATCAAACACTCGCATTTAGGACACAGTCTTCAACTTTTAATCTCTTTTTCAAACTTGCCAGTCGTATTTTGGATTAAAATAAATCCAAATGTTTTTTGCCTACAAACTTCTTAATGCACTACTCCTCAAGGTAGGAATTTTCCTTATCGATATATTTTCACCTGCTGCTGGGCCCAGATAGGAGACTGTCTGCATATTTAACTGTGACCTTTAACCTTTTGGGTGTTGTATTTCAGCTACTACATAGATGGATCTAGTTTAAAGTGTAAGAAGATTATAGTGCATTTTAAGCTACACCTGAGTGAGAATACATTTTGACTGAATACACACGCACACGCACACACATGCCTCCATCCTCAAAGTGCAGCAGTCTTATTGGAAATGTTCTAAAAGGTGTAGATAAATTTCGAACAGTGGCCACCTTTTGTGGAGAAGTACAGATAGATTAAGTTCTAAAAGTCTCTGAGCCAGTTTCATGAAACTCTAATGCATTATATTTGTCAAATATGACTCTTTAGCTTTGTATTAGAGCTATGAGGCTAATGTAAGCTTACAGTATATCTGCCAAGTTAACATATCGCCCTGACTAAATAATCACACACTCGACTCGTACTGTCTATGAAATACTCTGAGGTGTGTTATTTCTAATTATACCACATCACTGTTGCCTTCTCAATTCTGATTGGTCAGAAGAGGAATAAAACTCTTCAGGATGTGCTGTTCTGTTAGAATAATTCATTTTGTGGCAGTAACAGTCGGGTCACATCACACAAACCTGTCACTGATTATTTTCACATAACAGCATGTCCTGTTGTGTTTTATTCCTTAAATAACAGGCTACTGAATTTATAAACTTGTCACTGTCTAAATGGGCTAGTGTTTATGTTGCTGTGTAGTTTGTGATGGACTATATTTCTTAGTGGAATCTCGTAGCCACTCATAAAATCATTTAAAACCAGTATAATGTGTCAAATTAATGCCTTCTTTGGTAAGCAAACATGTAATCAGAGGGACAATGGATAGCCAGCCAGTCATTATTGCAGTGTAATGACTATCCATGTACCACAAACACATTAGGAGCACCACGTGTTAGCATTTCAGTGAGGCTACATTTCTAATTATGCACCTACACATGTACTGCTTGTAAAGTAAATCGCTCTTGAAAAAATTGGCAACAACCTATAAATCAAAACCTATTTGGCATTTTGGTTCTGTTCCAGCCCTTAGAAGTCATCGATTTTGAACACAGTCCTGACTGTCAGCTGCAGCTGAAATGTGGTGTAAATTTGTTTTCCTTTTCTGCACTGGGGTATTCTGACTGCATGCTTAATCCGTCACCCAAATCTGTATGTGGGTGCCTTAAAAAATAAAAAAAAGGAAAGAGATCTCAAATAGAAATGTTATTGCACTAAAGGAATGTGATAATTAATGCACACCGGATTATATCTATGCCATGGATGGTGATCCTACAAACTAAATGTCTATTTTGATCAACATGGGCATATGCAAACATAAAAATTCAGAGACTGCAGAACCCAAAATTACATGTTCCTGGACCAACATTCCACTGTTATTCCTGGAACAATTCTCTTTAACCGATCTTCTGATGTCATCAGTGAGTTCCTCCTATGCCACCCGTTCTGGATCCACTTGAAGATTCCCTCTAGATTGCAATTTAAAGTTTTCTTAGGCCAATAAGTTCCTTTGTTTTTAGAACTCTACCATTTGGGATACTGTACAGCTACATGTGTCTCCTAAAATGTAATTCATGACACATTAGTAAGAACACTATTATACATTCAATTTGTTGCTTAATGTTGTCATTAAAAGCAATGTTATTTTTTCAAAAAAACATTTGGTATGCTGTTCTAATAAAAACACAAACTCGACATTAATTCTGAATTGGGGATACAGCCAACATGGCAGACAATCACCAAACAACACTAAATACTTGAATGGATATATATGAATATACTATAAAGTACACTTTTACTGTAGAACCCCAAATGGCTGACCCTGCGCGCTGACCCCGACTTCCTAACAAGCTGGGATATGCGAAAAAAAAATTCAAGAATCCTAACGGTTTAGCAAAGCCAAAATGGCTCACATTTAGATGGATGGACGGATTATTTACATTCTAGACAGTTCTTAAATCATTCTGTTAGTTCTAGATACTACTCTAGAATAACTCAAATTTAAATGTTTGGGGGCTAGCCAAAATGGAACCAAAATGACTGATGTCCTAGTAATAAAATGAATTAGATGGAAGGATGGCTGTTTTGCATTCTAGATGATTCTTACAATTTCTGTATTAATTCTGACTGTGTAATAATTCTGTAGAATAAATTCACACAAATCCAACTCTTTGGGTCAGAGCAAAAATGGCTAAAGTTCTAGTAATAAAACGAACTGGATGACATTTATGGATGGAAGGACTGAGTGTATTCTAGACAAATCTTAAAATGACTATGTTAGTTCTAACTCTAACTTCTCACAAATCTTTGGGGCAGAGCCAAAATGGCTAACGTTCTAGAAATAAAATGAACTAGAATGATGGAAGACAGCGATAGATGAATGGATTGATGGATGAATGGATGGATTATTTGCATTATAGGCAAATCATCAAATTACTGTATTAGTTAGAACTGTAGAATAGTTCTCTAGAATAACTTGCCATGGGATGACATGTTCTGCATAGTATTAAAATAAACTAGTTGAATGATGGATGGATGGATGGTTCTCTTAATCTCTAGAATACTCCTCTAGAATAACTTCTCATGAGTCTAAACTTTTGGGGTGTAGCCAAAATGGCTAATATTCTAGTAGCCTAACAAAATTAACTAGATGGATGGACAGATTCATTGTCCTCTAAGTATGTCTTAAAATAGCTGTTTATGTCTAACTCTACACCAATTAGACATGAATTCTTGTGTTTGGGATCTAGCCAATACGGCTGACTTTCTAGCATGAAGACGTTCTACACATAAGCTCTAGGATTTGGGTCATTTCCTAAAATGCTGTTTTTTCTCACTGGATAATGTGAATGTAGTGTTAGCCAGCAAGGTCTGCAAAGCTTTTGTTTTTCCACAGCAGGACTCAGGAAATTATTTGCCAAAGTTCAGAAGTCGAGCTCAGGCAACTAACAAACACAAATTGCACAATGGGGGAAATTATTAGTGCGGCTTCTAAATGGAAACAATTACGGAGGGCCTGAGTGAGCGATGGTTTGGAACAAGAAGAGCGACACAGATGACTGAGATTAAAAAGTAGAATTAAGTCATTCCTTAGGGATTTATGGCTACTCTCCATGGCCCACAAATATCACTCTTAAAGACACAGTTTAAATTTAATTTAAAGTTTAAATGTGCTGATATCTGGTCACATACAAATGTTATAGATGAATTCAAAAGTATTATTTGACCTCAATCACTGTTAATATCACTGTTATAGTGCTCACAATCATAACCTGTAAATGTAAGTTCATAACTAATCCAAAAGATTTAGATTTTCAGTAAAAGCTTTCCTCTTTGTTAGTTTCATTTAAATCCATATTTATGAAGATGTGATGTTACTCTGCAGAAGACCAAGCATAGTAATATATTACAAATCTAAAAACAAAATTATGTTTAGCATGAAATTAACTTTAAATTAGCCAAAAAATAATTACAATATAATGGCTGGACTAGACATAAAGGATCAGTTAAGCTAAATGAAACGTAGCAATGTGCAAATTGTTGAATTGCTCTCTGATTAACTACGGAAGGTTTTATTTTTCTCTTAAATGTACATATTATATACATATACATATAATTAATTCTAACAAGTGACAGTAATTAAAATAACCTGAAAGAACGTGGATTTACTAGCTAAAGAGATAAAGCAACACATTTTGCTTTTCAGTATGGCATGTTTTCTGCACATTACTACTGATTTTTTTGAGATTGCATTTCACTTTGGAAAAGAATGTTCTGCATAGTACTAGGTTTACTAGCTTTTTTCTGTATTTCAGAGACCCGACCTTTTACCGTCAACTTCACAATCCATCTGCTCTCAAGAGGAAACTGCACAATGATGAACTTTGCTAACATCTTGAGGAACTTGATGAACTTTGCTTGCATCTAATAAGTAGTTTATTATTGAGTATTGTATATGGCCCTTCAGTTAACAAACAAATCAATAATGGGGTCTACAGTATGAACTCTAGCATTTTAGACAAAGCCTTAAAATGGCTGATGCACGATAAAGAAAACTAGAAAGTGTTCTTATAAATCACTTTCTAGAAAAGTCTCATTCTCTGATTATCTAGAAAGTTGTTGCTAATCATATAATCTCAATAATATCACACACACTCTCTCTCTGTCTCACACACACACACACACACACGCACACACACACACACATATGCATGCACGCACACACAACACACACACACTGACCTTTCATCGCTTTGCAGTAAAATGTAATGTTTGATCCAGCCATCAGAGAAACACCTGTCAGAACATCTGTCCCAAATGTTAGCGCTATAAGTGATTCCTATCCAAGCTGACTGTAAAAATGAGACAGGTGTGGCAGATGGGTTATAAATGTGAATAGAATTTCTGAACACACTAAATATGTCTTCATTCATTCCAAACTACTATCACTCTATCACATGGCAACAAACAGCTGTCTAAAACACACAGCTGTCTAAAGCAGCACACTACTGCACTAAACAGTCTGTCAGAATGATGGCATAATAGGTATATACTAGAGATAGCATGATACCACATTTTCTTACCGATATTGATAACAATACTGAAAACTTGAATATAGCTACATACAGTCACACCATACTGTATACCACATACTGTATACATACAGTATACATACTGTACATCCAAAACACAAGAATAAATAATTGACAAGACTCAGAGGCCATGTCTTCTTCAGTGGCCCTGACCAATTCAGAGGCCACGCCTTCTTAACTGGACCTGATAGACTCAAATCCCATTCCTTCTTCACTGGACCTTAACAATTCAGAGGCCATGCCTTCTTCATTAGGCCTGACAGATTCAAAGGCCACATCATCTTCACTGGGCTTGACAGACTCAGAAGCCACACCTTCTTCACTGGGCGCGACCTAATCAGAGGCCACAACTTCAATGGACCTGAAAGTCTCAGATGCCACACCTTCTTCACTGGATTTGACAAATTCAAAGACGACACCTTCACTGGACCTGAGCAATTAGAGGCCACGAATTCTTCAATGGGCTTGACAGACTCAGAGGCCATGCCTTATTCAATGGACTTAACAGAGTAAAAGGCCACGCCTACTTCATTGGACCTGACAGACTCAGAGGCCATGCCTTCTCACTAGGCCTGAGAGATTCAGAGGCCATGTCATCTTCACTGGGGTTGGCAGACTCAGAGGCCACACCTACTTCACTGGCCCCTATATATTCATAGACCATGAAGCCCTCACATGAGCTAACAGACATAAAGCCCAAGAAATGAGCAGAGCCAGGTGACATGAAGCACACATGGAGGTGTTGATAAAGGAAAAAAAACTCTGTTTGAGTTTAACAATTTATGACCTTTAAGTGAGAGAATATCCCAAAGCAGTGAGTGTCTGCAGAGACAGATGTCTGCTGTTCAGGTTAAATTGGTCGCTGAGTTGATTTTTTCTTTGCAGTGACCCGGGGAAAACATTTCTCCCACAAGCTGACCTTCAATTTTTCACCCAAGGAAAACCAGCACAACCACACAAGACGAGAAAACCTCTGAGTGAACTATCGACTGTTTTTATTTCATCTGTTATCAAATACTAATCCAAGAAAGAACCCATTCTTTAAGTCAGAGGATAATGTTGAATAGCTGTGTCAGTACTTCACTGTGTCCGGGATTAGCACTAGCATACTCTTCTTTGCTAATTCTCAGCACAGTACCATCTGCAAAGAATTAGCATCTGTTTTTTTCCCCACACAGGGCAACGTTTACATGAAACAAGTTAATCAAGTTAATGCTATTTTTTGTAAGCTATAGATTATATGTGAAATCCACAAATGTTTGGGTTTAAAAACATTAATGTAGTACTGTAGCATGTATGCTAAGATGAATCTGACTGTTTTGAACTTCTAATAGTGAACAGCAAATCTGGAGAATTTTGACGACTTTTTTCATAACTGATGGAATGAAGTGTGTTTTTGCTAGGGCAGAAATTTTGAACCACATTGCAGGAATGTTCTCAAGCTTGTGCACTAGTAAATGATTGTTTTAGCATGTTTCAGACTTTCTGCAGCACTGCTCTGCATTTAAACCAATTTAGTTCAATGTGTGTGGTGAAGCCCTTGGTCCTCCAGTTGCTCCGTTTCATTATAATCCATATAACATTATACACACAGCTGGAACAACTGCCATGAAATTTATGCTAACTTCAAGAGTTAATTTTCTACCAAAAAACCCCACATCCGGATAAAGCAGGGGATGCACTGTATATTGAAATATATGATACATTATATCAAATATCATTTGAATCATTCAGTGGAATGTCCTATGAGTTATGAGTTCTGAAAAGTCAGTGCTGTAAGGCTGGTGGTCTTTCAGTAAATCACCATAATAAGAGAATAGATGTCTCTCATCACCTTGCTAATATGTTTATTTTCTGACAGTCTCACCATCTCCCTGGGGTGGAATTAAAATCAAAACAGATAGACAGATAAGCCATATGGTGACCTTGTGACTGTATATTTATTTTTCAGTCTTGCAGGAGTGGGGGAGAAATATTTTCAGCGTTCAGAACACGTAAACGTATAGAGCATGTTTTATGTGATGTAAGGAATAAAACAATTTGGGACATGTTCTAGGTAAATAATCAATGCATGATGGTGTGCTGATGGTGTTTTAATCCTCTTATATACCACAGAAATTTGCAGATTTGTTTAGTGTTACATATAATGTTGTGGAGTGTCCATGAAACAAGTTAGTTCCTGCTTTCCTTTACGTTATAGAAGTTATACACAATCATTCCATCACTTTTGTTTGAAGTTAATAAGACAAAATGCAGCTTGTTACAGAGAAACTGTAACTTATCAGTCTCAGGTAGGTGGTGTGTTTTCAGATTTCTGAGGTTTAAAGGCAGAATTGCACATTAGGAATGACTCGTGATAATTTAGTTCAAATTTTTCCAAGTGAGCACTGTGTGCAAGATCAGAAGATGAGAAGAAAGCACAATCTACGCGCACTTTCCAGCTTGCTTTTCTGGAGTGTGAAGCAATTTTATGCTATCGTTCGTTAACGTTTATGGCCGGATTATTTAAAGGCACTCTCTGAGAACAATAACTTTAGATTTTCAGCATGTCTGCAGCTGTCCAAAAGCCAAGCTGTTCAAACAGCACTCGGAGGCGGCGACACTTTTATTGAAACAAAAGCCGGCGTTTCCTTAAATACAATTTTCACGCCAAGAAGTGGACTGATTTGAGACCTTGAGGTTCTGCATGATTTGGCACAGCAAATGCACATTGAGTGCCAAGGGAAACTTGAGTGTGCAAATGCTAATGTGCTAATGCTTCATTTTCTATTATCTCCTTTCAAAACAAGGTCTAGTGGTAGTCATTAGACGTTCAACCCTTAAGCAGACATTAGCATAAAATAAGCCTTCAAAAATCATTCAGTGTTGTTAGTTTTTTTTTTTTTTTTCTTCCCCCCAGATTATATGGCTATAATCATATATTCTACAACATAAAATACATATATTTATTTTTGATGTCTTTGGATACATTGCTTGCCATAACATCAAATATCTCAAAATTAACAGGTTGTACTATTAGAGTGTGTATTATGTTTAAATGCTCAATGTTTATTGGTGGACTAAACTAAACAACTGAGGAAAACATTAATCCCAGTTGGATTGTAGCAGGAACAATACAGTAGCTATCTTTGTGGAACTTCCTGGATATTCTTTCAACAAGCATTTCCACTAATTATATGAGCCCACATAAAGAATATTCTTCATCCAGGTTACTTGTGCATGAGTAGAAAATCATTTTAGGAATCATTAAAAAAAAAAAATAAAAAAAAAATGGACAAGTAAAATAACATGCAAATAATATTTTTATACAAATGCAAGCAAATTTCCAAAATTAATTTGTAAATAGTTAGCATAACTTCATATTTCATTGAATATTCATAGTCAAAATTTGGGAAAGGTATTCAGAGTACTCAGAGTCGGGTTACAAAGGCGCTTAAGTTGATTTTTCTTTGCTCTCCATTCCTGTATGTAGTTTGAAGATGGGGTTTTTCGACATCATATAGTGAACTGCCTTTAAACACAAGTAATTGATATCACGTCTAAAAAAAGCAGGGATAGAAAATGGGGACTGCAGGAGCAGATTACATTGAAGCAATATAAAAAAGACAATGCCAAGCATTGAAATAAACATTTAATAGCAGTCTAGTAAGTCTAGTAGTTATAACTGAGGTTGTTGGGTCTCATCACACAGTAAATGTCATGCTTTAATCAAGTTGTTGACTATCTGCCATAACAAAATGGATATTAGCCTATCCACAATGCACATGCACATCACTTAAATTGTAGAGATGGAAGACATTGTAATGTTTGAACGCTAATAAAAAGAACAAAACTCACTTAATGAATCACCAATTATTTCCCACTGATATACGAGAACAGATCAGTGGAGTGAAGAGACAATGATGAGGGTTGTAGTCTCAGGTGATTAGACTAGAGAGTCCAATGTTTTTGATCCTGATGATCAGTTATTACTGCATTTTCTACTATAAACTCAATTATTTGATAAAAATGCCACAAATGTAGTCCATAAATGGATTAATCTTACATATATGTGTTGGCAGGTGGGGTGTTTGCTTCCTCTAGTCCAGTAGTCACCAACTCTCTTCCTTGAGATTTACCTTCCTGCAGGTTTCATCTCCAACCAAAATCTACCACATCTGCTTTAGTTGATCAAGAACTTCTTAACCACAGTTTTTAGAGGCTATTCCGCCTCACCAACAGTATGAGTTGGGAGACAACTTAAAAACCACAGAGCTTAGTCCTGCTTAAGAATAAGCATAAGTCCTGATGTTCCACCAAATGTACCACCTACAACCAAAATCTACCACATCTGTTTTAGATGATCTGTTTTAGTTGAACTTCTTAAGGCAGTGATTAGATGGCCAAGTCTTCAAGAAGGTAGATCTCCAGGAACAGGGTTGGTGACCACTTCTCTAGTCTGTCATCTTAAGATAATATTAAATTAGGTTAAAATTATTCCAACTCATATAGAGATGACAGTGTAATTGAGTTTTAGAGATGATTGGAATTCATTATAAATGTTATTTGCCTATTTAAGAGAGCATTCATGGTCATTTGTAATTTGTATATCTTATTAATTATATATTATATTAAAAGTAAATTATTACATATAGTAGCAGTTGGGTTTAGACAGTCAGTGTTTTGACATCTTTAAAAGAAATTTTCTTCATTTTCACTGTTGGGAATAACCAGAGATTAAAATGTTGCAACTTTCCTGATTAAGATATGTTCAAAAGGGAACCATTTTTAAAGTTTTTAGAGTTACATATAGTAAAACGCAGTTGCTATTTAATCAACCTTAGAGGCTGCTTTTTCTCAACCAATAAAAAAACAGCTTTAATACTGTTATAATTGTTTAGAATGGAGACTAGTTACTGCTAAATAAGCTAACATTGCTCCATATATTTGTGTTAGTTAGCCTGGAATGGTGAGGTAATGCTTCTGGACATCTTGAATGTATGTAGGACTGGTTTTGTTAACTGCTACTGATCAGACTGTGGACTCAGATACCCATCCCAGTGAAAACACAGCTGCATTTCTGCCAATTTTGTTTCAGAGTTTTGGCAGAGTTTACAATTCGTATAAATGATCCTCCTGCTGAGATCAGCCGAGGCTCTGCAACGTTTACCGCCAAACCATCATTAGTCAGCACTGAAGAATGTTTTCCCCCCTTTAAATGCATAAAATGTGCAACCCAAAGGCCAAATGTTCAAAACCCAGTACTGTTCCAATATACTCTTGCAGAGACTCGGGTTACATACCTGTTTATTAACAAGGCCATTCTTCAACATTTACCTACATATATCACCTTTCTGCTCCATTGGAAGGTCAAAAATGCACAGTGGGGCTGGAATGATATGATAAATTCCCTTAGAGAATTACCCACCATCGACCATTCTTTCCTGCCATGATGAAAGGGTAAAGGTCACTAAGAAGTCTGAACAAGACACAATAATATCCAATGTAAATCCTGTCTTCTGTGGAAATGTGGACACAAGAGACAATCCACTTGGAATTACCCAAACATGCATGTGACAGCGTAAATGAAACGCTTCCAAATTATTCCAAGAAAAAAAAAGAAAATCGTAAAAAGACCAGGTGACATTTCTCTGAGATTGTGCCTACTGTAACCTTAAGATTCATAAAATGCATGGGAATATCAAGAATTTCTATATGAATCAATCCATTAGAATTGTATTGCTAATTATTAATTTACTTATTATGACAACAGAATTTTAATTAGTAAATAATTGCCATTTGTTAAACCTAGGGCATAATGAGTATGTTTAATTGGAACTGCTGTATGTTATTATACATTCTCGTCTCATCCTTGATAACAAGTGGCTTTTATATTTAGCTTTAGATACAACAGATAGGCTTGAAAACATTTTCACACCAATAGTTTAACATACATTAAACAGTGTTAGGAATCTCATACATCTAACTAGCAGAGCAAGAGCCTAAAAGATGGGATCAGGTAATAAAACCTGAGCAGTGATTATTAAATGCACTTTAATGTTTGCTACTTGCTTCCAATATCAAATGTTAACCATGGAAATTTGGAAAAGTTTGGACTTGTGCGTCCATGCAGAAATGACGAGATGCATTGAGTACTTCAGTGAATGCCAAAGTAGTCCAGAGTCTGTAGATTTACATATATTTAGGTTAATTAAGGACTCACAAAGAATATAACACAATAGCACAACATAAGACACATGAGGTAATAATGATTAGGAGGCATGGACAAGGCAGAGCCAGAGACAGTTTTGGTACTACCTTGGTGACATGCACTATGATAATCTTGTGTGAGCAAAGCAGCTGCAGGAAATTCCTGAAATTCCACCAACAACCATGAGCTTTAATCCTGACATTCCACTAACAACCACAAGGTTCACTCCTGATGTTTCACCAATAACCATGAGCTTTAGTCCTTATGTTCCACCAACAACCACAAGATTTTTCTTCCAAGACCTTTAGTTCCTTTTTATCTAATAAAGGCTGCACTGAAAACATTGCATAGTGTGAAACGGTGCTGGTGTGCTTAATACACACATTCACCTCATGGCTAAACATGTCGACAGAAAATGAAGATGCTAGCTAGACTCTTTTAGGTGTGATGCAAAGAGAAAACATCACAGTTCTTCCACTCCAACCTTGGCAAACCATGTCTTCATGGAGCTCACTTTGTGCATAGGAGCAATGTCACAATGGAACATATTTGGGCCACTTAGCTCCAATGAAGGAAAATTGTTATGCTACAGCATACAAGGACATCCCATGTAATTGTTTGTGTCCAAACTTTTGTACAGGTTGAGCAGAACCAGGTGATCTGATTCCTAAGAAAATAAACAACCAGAACAATTGGATTGGAGCCATTACCTCCCATGGGCTAATTAGGTGCAAAATTCACCAACACATTCATGTACAGGACTCACAACTGTGTGTTCTTGACTACCATTGCCTGTTGTTCCATTGGTCCGGAAAAACCTGGGGATGTCCCTGGGGATGAATAACTGAGGAGGAGTGAGCAGACCTGGGAAGCTGCACATATCCAACTAGAAAGACCCATCCATCAGGAGAAGATTCAAGGGGTTTACATCTATCTATGCTAATTCGGAGGGCAAGTTCGAAACAGGCAGTGATTGTCCTGTTTAAACACTTTAAATAATTTATGGTCACATACACTCACTTGTACAGTTGTTACTGTTCGAGTAAGTTCTTAGCCGTTGATTATTATCTGCCTTCTTATTATCTTATTATCAATTATTATCAATATTCTTTATTGTATACAACCCTTGCTGTGTTCCTCTGTTTACCCATTTGGATTATTCCCTTGGATTCCTTATTTGTTGATGATCATTGTGTTTGACTTCTGTCTGGCTCTTTGACTATTCTAGATCTGACCCCTGTTTTTGATAATACTGTGCCCATTGTGTTTGACCCTGACCCTGTTTATCATTCAAGAGTTTGTGATTGTTGAATTTTATGCTAAAACCCTCCAGCAAACAGAGTCTCACAACACCTCTGAGTCTTGTCAGTTACATAGGAAATAAAAAAGATATTGCTGAGATACAAATTACAAAGACAGATCAGACAAAAACAAACAAGAAAAGTAAAGCATTAAGTAGAACGTTTACAATAACACACCACTAGGTTGAGGATTAAATACTTAAAACCGTCCAGTGTAGCGTGAAGTTCCTCTGAGGTTCATTCTCCCACTGTTATTATGAACTGTGAAGATGGATTCGCATTACTGTTAAACAAACATTTTTGAATCTTTTGCTGACATTCGAGACACAACTGTGTAATGAATGATGGGCCTGAAACTCTGACAGAGATGAACAGCATTCCTGAGACAGACGACAAGCTGCTCTTAATTATGTGATCCCGGAAAAAGCCGTTAGCAAATTACAATAAAATAGATGGAAAGAAATAGAACGTCTTTTTCACTTGGCTTTGCTTCTTTTCTGCAGATGGCTCCTGGGAATCCAGCATATGAGAGAAAAACATGTTGGAAAGAAGAAAACAACTCTGCAAATAAATGTCTGATCCTGAAAAAAAAACTGAAAAAAAAAACAGTTCAAATCAGTTGCGTAGCTGGAATTTCATTTCAAGGGAAAGATCTGGTTATGAGTTGGCTACAAGCAAGCAGGCAGGCATTATTTCTCAGAGACATCACTATAGTTAGAATGACAGTGACCCCCATTACCACAACCAGAGACAAAAAACAGAACACATTTTGCAATTGCAGACAATTGTTTTGCACTGTCTTTCGCAGTGATGTTTGTTGGTAAATGAGACCTTTTAGCTGTCCTCATGTTTGATGCACGAAAATTCGAAGAGGGCTTTTGGCTGAATGCGCACTGTGATGATGTCACATAATGCGTGTTGGCCCAAATCTGCAGAAAATCTGCGATAATTTGCGATAATACCTCTGAATATTGCGGAGTTTGCTTGATTTTGCATTAATTTCTGCGATCGCAAAATTGCGAAATCCTGGAACAACTGTTTAGGATTTAGGATTCTTGCTACAATGTTGGCAATAGTCAATAATTAACTCTCCATGTCTTTTGTCCCAGCAAGTATTTTACCCTTACAATTTCATTTATAGCAAATTTGTGGCTTTTATTATAGCTTGTTAGATGGTTGGGTGAGACCGGATTTCACGTGTCTGCATTTAATATTTATTTAGGATGACCCCTCATAAAAAGTATACACACTGGACGCTTCAGGTTAAGATCCCTCACTCCGGTCACAACCTCCTCCTTGGATATATTTCTTCCTGAATGTCCTGGATGTCCTCCGTCCAGCCTCAGCAGATCGTGCAAACTTTACCCAGGAGATGTGTTGTAACACGCACTCTTCTAGGATAGTTATGGCCTCAACCAACCATTATTTAAGGTCTTTTTCATTCCATCTTTATTTCCCTGGGCTGTAGCTGTAGGGAATCACAGATTCTTAATTTTCAGAGCTACTGCACCCGGATGAGCTCTTAGACAACAGGAGAATGGATAACAGATTTTTCTCTGGCAAGCATTCTCAGCGTCACACTGAACAAAGTTTTGAGCAACTGCGTGAATTATAATGACAGTAATTATTATACATTGCACTTGTGCATGCAGTTTCGAATCTTGTCTCTGCCTGTGTGTATGTATGTGTGTATTTAGGATTTTGTGCTCTCTAGTGTGTTTCTTTTTTACGGGATGTAGCTTCCTACATGAGAATTGACCAGACCCAGTAGTGTACACTTTTTGAAAACCATTGCCAAATCTCAAAAATGAAATTCTGCTAAATTGTCCATAATAAGCATAGGCCTATATCAAACAACATAGTGTCATCGCACATTCACCCAAACTGAATAAAGAACATAAACTAAAATTTTCAGCAGTAGACTTGTCGACTGCATTGGTTATTTATTTTAGTAATTACTCAGACATTAGAGTTTCTAATTCTAAAGCTTGGATATGTCCCAAACCCCAATACCACCATACCATACTACCCAAGCACTAAAGTTTTTAACTGTAGTTTATAAAAGTGGCTTGACATTTGGTATGTACTGAAATCATATTTGTATTACCATAATAATTGACCATCTCTTTCATTGTGGCTCATAACCACAGAACTGTTGAATTCTTGAATCTGATTGGTTAGAAATTGTTGATTCAATTTTCTACAACAGCACCTCTCCAATTCAAATCACAGGTTTAATATTAATGCACTCAGCTTATACAAGGGCTTTTATGACGGATGTACCACAAAAATAATTTTTTACCTGTATAATTGTTGATACAGTGAATTTTTCTGTGAGGAGAAAGTTTTTTTTGTTTGTTTTTTTGTTTTTAAAGAAGTTTTTAGAAGGAGTCTCCAGTGTCAGTGTTTGAAACAGAAGCTGTTAATTTAAGTTTTATAACATAGGAAATTCTTCAGCAGAGAGAGCTTTGAGGTTTCTTTGAAACATGACAAGCTTTGTTGTATTGACTTCAACAGAGAGAAAAAAAGAGAGTCTGGTGAGTGAATGTTTATAGCTGTGATAACAGGGACTAACTTCTTGTTCGTTCCCCAACATTAAATGTAACACTATAAATGTAATAAAATATGACGTGTCTTTCTTTAATAAATAAAAATGTAATCATTGCTCTAAGGAATAAAACACATCCAGACATGTTGTTATTGGAAAGTAACCAACTTTAAGGGGTGTAACAGTAATTAAGCTTTACATTGGGTCCCAACCTACTACCCCATCATTGATCATTTTCCTATAACAGCATTCTCCGAGATGGGTTCTTAAAAGGGAATAGACTTTGTATTTATAGCACAAAAAAGTTGGCAAAAAAAAAGGTGCCTACCTAAGCAACATCCTCCCAAATGGAACACATCTTAGCATCTTACACCGTATAACCAATTATTGGTTCATGCATCATGAATGAACTATTTACTACAGTACTGCAATTTGGGACAAGGCACTTGAGTCAAATAAAATAAAATTTAGGTCCAAGCCCTGATATGGTGTATGATTGTCACATAATGTTGTTGGGTTTTTTGTTTTTTTTCCAGATTTGACTCATCACTGCTCCTCAGTTACATTCCCAGACCAGTCACAATTTTTTTGTGTGTGCGCTTTGGCAGCTGCATGAATGTGTGTCCTTGCCATCACAGGAAGAGGAAGTGCTTATGCCAAGCAGGGATTTGTGAAGACCTTGAATCTAAACTCAGTTTCTAATAAAAACATTGATAGTCAACTTCACTAGATATGAGCCATATTAGGAACCACGTACTACCATGTTGCCATACTGCATACTACCAAAATGGTAAAACAATAGACACAATAGCTCCTCTATACTAGTATCTCATCAGTCACATTCATCAGTTATTTATTCCAGAAATGACACTTTAGAGAGACACCTTTAAATTCCAGGTCTCGGCTGCGTCCCAAACCACATGCTACCATACTACATACTACCCAAACTGGCATGATTTACCTGATCGAGACTTGAAACTTATAATATTAAAAAAAAATATATATATATATTTATTCTTAAACTATCTCAAAGAATCACTTTTTAATTCTGCAACATTGCTAAGTCACACACCACTATCTTATTGGAAGAAAGTAAAATTAATTTTTTATTCATTCTAGAAAGATCTCAGATACTTCAGGGAACTGCTTTTTATTTCTAGACCTTGGCTGCATCCTAATCCAATGCACTTCATACAATGCAAGTGAAACTAGGTAAAAGCATTTTAAATTGCATTTATTATTCCCATGTTAGTTTTTGTACCATTTTTTTTTTTTTTTTTAAATCCCAAAGAAGTTGCTATCTGACAGATGTATGCCTACGATCCACTGACTTGCTCAACTTTCTAGATGTTGTCCAATCATGGTTCAGCATGCTCAGTAACTAATTTAGTTCCATAGCGTCATTTTTGCTCCTAGTGGTCACAACTGTGAACTGCAATAAGTGCTTATAAAAAGGTTCAATGGGTCAGGAATCATGTTGCCCCATGCTCACTATGTACGTTCTCAGTGAAAGAGGAGCAACAGACAGTATAGTAAATGAGAGGGTTGCCAGTATTGCATTTTATTGTTTACACCTAATTGGGATAGTTTGGGATAAAATACTCCCAACATATTGTTTTATAGCAAGTAATCACAAATAAATCAAAGACATTTCCACAAACAAAGGCAAAGTGTAAGTGCAGACAGTGTGACTATGATGTACAGAACCACTTAAGCACTTATCTTATGAACCATCATAAAATATTCAAAGATTAGGAAGATGGAAAGGGGGATTATGGGGTGGATTATGTCCATACCACAGAAATGCATTTTTTTTTTTTTTTTTTTTTAATTTGAGGTATTTTGTCTGATTTTTAAGATGTACTCACACTGGAAAATTTATGAAAATCTGCCAACACAGCTGTGCCTCTAAAATGGTTCCAAATGAGCTGAGACTTTAAGATGGATGGCTGTAAGCTGTCAACTCTCAAATACCTATTGTTCACTAGCTTAATTTTGTTTGAGGATATGTCGTTATAAATGTTGCCCTGTCCCACCAAAATCTATGGTCACAGGCTAGTGCTGTGAATTAGTACATGCTAAGTTAGTGATTAACTCAATTGAGTGAGTCAAATCTATGATTATGCTCAGTTTAATGTGCTTCTATACAGTATATTAGTGTATAGAATGAATACTATAACAAAACCCAGATACTGTACACGTTCCAGGAAACTGAATTCAGGTAAACTGGACACTAAACTCTGCACCATGATTAGGGTACAGTGTTATTGTCTTCTTATTTTATTTTTAACACACACATACTGTACACATCCTAACTTTGGAGCAGTATAAGTTCCAATGATGGCGTGTCCTTGCTGTCACTGAAACCTTGAAGCTTAAAAAAGTTTGTAATTGTTCTGGACATACAAGCAGGGATACATCCCTAATGGGAAAAAAAATCCATCACAGGACACCCCCACACATATACAGACACACACACACCTTTGCAAACACGTTCACAATTTGAAACTTTTTTTGTGTCGCACATCTACATACTGGCAGTGTGAGGAAACTGGAGAACTTTAGGGAAACAAACATGGACAGAGGTTTCCTTGAGTTCAGGATTGAACGCAGGATCCTGGAGCTGTGAGGCAGCAACATTACATGCCATACCACCGTGCCACTGAGTGATGAGGCAAATAAATCAAAATTAGTACTAGTTCCTTAAACATGCTTGAGTTTCTGTATTAGGGATGTAAAAGAACATGAAAACATGAAGAGATAATGAGCAGATAATGTTTTCTAAAAGCAGGCACACTACACTGAAAACAAGGGGATATGTGGTTGGTCATACTTAAGAGAACATATTACATATAGTTTATATACACATACAAAGTTTTTCTTCAAAATGTGATTTAATTGCTTAGTCTAAGTTTAATTTAGTCTAAGTTTAAAAAGTTTCTAATTACCAAACTGAATTATGTAAAGTGAGTGTGATCAATTCACATAATATTAACATGATCAAATTGCATTATAAAATCTTTTGAATGAAAGCAATTAAAGCATGTGCAGCAGTAAACATTGCGGTCTCACAACACCAGAGGTTCAGGTTTGAGCCTGAATCTGGTTGAGACTAGAGGGCTCCTCCGGAAAGTTAGGCAAGCAAGAGGTTTATACCTTCATGCAGCTGTGAGCAAGCGGTCAGATTTGAAGCTTTCTGGACAAAAAAAGGCATTTATTAACATTTCAAGGATCCTTAGTAACTGCCAGGGTTAAAATTAGGCTATTAGTATGTTAATATTTTGGGAACTAAATTTGTTAGAATATATCACAGGCAGGTACAAACAAAAATAATACCATGAGCAGATAAAACAAAACAAAACAAAAAAATTTCTAGTTAAGACCAACCATGAACTTAAGTGGTCTAGCTGAGCTTGAGGAAGGAGAGGCTCCTCGCTGCGAACTAATATCGCAATAACTTTGTGCATTTTGGTGGCATAATGTATACCGACTGCTTGACGTAGTGCATGTCTTTAAAAAGCATGTGCTGTACTTAGTGGATGTTGTAACCCTAACCTTAGCCGTAGATGAATTATTAACTAACATACTGTGTCTGCCATCAGCTCATACGCGCTTTAAAGACATTTACTACTTCAAGCAGTCAGCAGTTTGTGCATAGATGCTAAAACATACCTTACGTCACCAAAATACACGACGTTATCACGCTACAGTCTGCAGCGTGGAGTACTTGTGAGGAACTGTCAGAAACAAAATTCACACACCATGCTATAGTGCTTGCAATTCAGTCTAGGTTTCCAATGTTGTCAGGGGCATAGTGGTAGGGTTAATATTCCATTTTAAAAAAAACAAACAGACACAAAAACACCTTGCAGTTTAGGCCACGCCCACTACAGATCCGAATACAGATACGGATATATGGATCACTAAACATATACAGATAGTGTCACTGTGTTACACTCCCTAGTGTTTATACATATATATACTTAGTTGCCATTATATTCACTAAACCAAATCTACACTTACTGGCTATTTTTTACAGGTCCACCAACCTACAATATACAGTATAATCATGTTCTGTTTAATCTATTCAATTACTGACTCAGAAATCCAGTCAATTATCCAGGCAGTGGTTTCTTTATGTGAATACTATGTCATTCCATTAAAACATTTATATACAAGTTCAGACAGAAGACACATTAGCCAAGAATGATCATTAATAAGATGTCTCGGATTCCTAGGGGCGAGTAAGTGATACTGTATGCGTTAGGCCACCTGGCCAATTAGGAGGCCAGCTGGTGCTACAGATTTCACTCCACCTACCCCTTTAATGATGACATCACTCTGTTCTTGACAGTGTAAATAGTCCACCTGTTCCTGTAAACATTCACAGATAAAAAACGTATTATACCACAACATTTCTAAAGTCCCAATTCTGATACGTGAACTTTCCTGCGAGGAGACTTTTATTGGGCGTTTTTGGAAGGAGTCTCCAGTCTAAGCACTTTGTAACAGTCAGAGGTAAAACTAAGCACTAAGCACTTTCCAGTCTAAGCACTTTGTAACAGTCAGAGGTAAAACAATCAGAGCTGAAATGGGAAAGGCTTTGAGATTTCACAGTAACCTGACAAGCTGCATTTTATGTGTAAATTCAAGCGAGAGAATATACCTAGGCTGGTGAAGGAACAATTGCTTATAGCCATTATAACTTAAGTGAACTAACAAATAATCATGTATAAGACCTACTTCAAAACGGTTACTAGACTGAATGAATGATGTGCTTATATTTATATGGAAACTATATGATATGGCAAGAATTTTCTGTATAATCATGTGAAATCATTATATGATGATCATGTAAGTTTTTTGATTAACGATCACATTTGTTCAAAAGGGGTATTAAATACATAAAGGGTGTTTCGAAGTGTCAGAACACACTATTTTATGTAGCATGAGAGTAGTAGTATTACAAATACAGATGTTATTTAAGCTACAATCTAACCACACCCCTTCAGAGGATTTTTTTTTCATCTGTTACAACCGGGAGAGCATGTGTTGACGAGGAAATACTGTGCGTTTGCCGATAAAGAATCCCAGACTGTGGAAGAATGATTGCCACAATGACAGGAAAAGACAGTCCTGCTAACACAATGTCTTTCATGGTAATATTAGAGTTCATGTTAGTTCAGAGTGTGTGAGGCACAGTTTCAAAAATTTGATCCAGCAACTGATAGTTGTTACAGGATTCGCATAACCCAAAACGTCCAAGAACTGTTTTTCTTCCATAAGTCATGAACAACGAACGCATCATTTTCCTTTGATGCTGAGATGCAGAGTTACTGTTGCGACTCTGAAGTTGATTATTTTCCATGTCCAAGGGTTTTTCTTTTCATACTACAGCAATTTGAGAGTGATTGCATTTTTAAAATTTTATTAATGAATGTCATACGTTTAGTCATTTAGACTATTTTTTCTCTCTCAGGGTGAGTAGTTATAGAAAGCTTGTCATGTTACCAAGAACATATCTTTAAATACCATCATTGATTATATATTTTGCATCCATGCATTATTAGACTTAGATAATGTGACGCGTCCACCATAAGGCCCTGTATAAGTAGTTGCTATAGCAACGATAATGCATTAGAAGGAGCACATTAATATAAACCCGATATCTGAATTACTATCAAAGTTACTGTTAAAGAAAATTAATCAACACCTTTTTACCAGACATAAGAATTCAACAGTACATGTTATGCATTCACGATGCTACACTATATGGCCAAAAGTATGTGGATGCCTGACCACTGAATTTCCCATTCCAAAACCATGGGCATTTATACATTGTTCGTCATCTCTTTGCAGCTATGACAGCCTCCATTCTTCTGGGAAGACTTTCCACTAGATTTTGGACCATGGTTATAAGGATTTGTCCATTCACCCACAAGACGCCAGACACTAATGTTGAGGGTGGAGGCCTGGCGCACAGTTGGTGTTCCGGTTCATTCTAAAGGTGTTCAATGGAGTTGATGTCAGGGCTCTGTGCAGATCACTGGAGTTCTTCCACATCAACCATAGCAAACCATGTCTTTATGGACCTCACTTTGTGCTCTGGGTTTTTGTCCCTTAGGTCCAGTGAAAGTTAACGCTCATGTTAATGTTACAGCATTCCAGACAACTGTGTATTCCCAACTTTGTGTCAACAGTTTGACGAAGACCCATACATTATCTCACAAAAGTGAGTACACCTGTCACATTTTTGTAAATATTTGATTATATCTTTTCCTGGGACAATACTGAAGAAATGACACTTGCTACAATGTTAAAGTAGTGAGTGTACAGCTTGTGTAACAGTGTAAATTTGCTGTCCCCTCAAAATAACTCAACACACAGCCATTAATGTCTAAACCACTGGCAACAAAAGTGAGTACACCTCTAAGTGAAAATGTCCAAATTGGGCCCAATTAGCCATTTTCCCTCCCCGGTGTCATGTGACTTGTTAGTGTTACAAGGTCTCAGGCGTTAAATTTGGTGTCATTGCTCTCACACTCCCTCATACTGGTCACTGGAAGTTCAACATGGCACCTCATGGCAAAGAACTCTCTGAGGATCTGAAAAAAATAATTGTTGCTCTACATAAAGATGGCCTAGGCTATAAGAAGATTGCCAAGACCCTGACACTGAGCTGCAGCACGGTGGCCAAGACCATACAGCAGTTTAACAGGTCAGGTTCCACTCAGAACAGGCCTCGCCATGGTCGACCAAAGAAGTTGAATGCATGTGCTCAGCGTCATATCCAGAGGTTGTCTTTGGGAAATAGACGTATGAGTGCTGCCAGCATAGCTGCAGAGGATAAGGGGTGGTGGGGTCAGCGTGTCAGTGCTCAGACCATACGCCGCACACTGGATCAAATTGGTCTGCATGGCTGTCGTCCCAGAAGGAAGCCTCTTCTAAAGATGATGCACAAGAAACCCTGCAAACAGTTTGCTGAAGACAAGCAGACTAAGGACATGGATTATTGGAACCATGTCCTGTGGTCTGATGAGACCAAGATAAAATTTGGTTCAGATGGTGTCTAGCATGTGTGGCGGCAACCAGGTGACGAGCACAAAAACAAGTGTGTCTTGCCTACAGTCAAGCATGGTGGTGGGAGTGTCATGGCCTGTGGCTGCATGATCCTCCGGCACTGGGGAGCTACAGTTCATTGAGGGAACCATGAATGCCAACATGTACTGTGACATACTGAAGCAGAGCATGATCAGTATGCAGTATTCCAGCATGATAATGACCCCAAACACACCTCCAAGACGACCACTGCCTTGCTAAAGAAGATGAGGGTGAAGGTGATGGATTGGCCAAGCATGTCTCCAGACCTAAACCCTATTGAACATCTGTGGTGCATCCTCAAACAGAAGATGGAGGAGCACAAGGTTTCTAACATCCACCAGCTCCGTGATGTCGTCATGGAGGAGTGGAAGAGGACTCCAGTGGCAACCTGTGAAGCTCTGGTGAACTCCATGGCCAAGAGCATTAAGGTAGTGCTGGAAAATAATGGTGGCCACACAAAATATTGACACTTTGGGCCCAATTTGGACATTTTCACTTAGGGGTGTACTCACTTTTGTTGCTAGCGGTTTAGACATTAATGGCTGTGTGTTATTTTGAGGGGACAGCAAATTTACACTGTTACACAAGCTGTACACTCTACTTTACATTGTAGCAAAGTGTCATTTATTCAGTGTTGTCACAGGAAAAGATATAATCAAATATTTACTAAACTGTGAGGGGTGTACTCACCTTTGTGAGATACTGTATATGGGTGTTATAGTCCACATACTTTGGGTCATATAGTGTATCAGCCAATATGGAAACACTGTACTGAATGGAGCCTTGTTTGATCCCAGCTACAATTCTGCAAGAAGAGCGTGTGAGCGTATATTGGGCTTTGAAAACTTTTAAACCAATTTTGTTCAGTGTATGTGATGTTCTCCAGAAGCTATGATTTCTCCAGCAGCTTTGCTTCATTAAGAGTCATACACACAATATAAACAGCTGGAACAACTGGCATGGTTTTTGCATCAACAACATTTGCTGTTTAATATTCAATAATAGTAATAAAAAAAATCATACTTCAGCGATCAAACATAGGAACTGAATATTCCTATGTCACCAAATGGCAAATGGGCCACAGTTCAGGGAACGAATAGATCATTAAAATTTGCCAGATGTTTTCAATACAAATCAGTAAAAAATTATGCGATGGAGTCAGTGAGCGAGCCCTGCGGGATAGCAAAGGAAACCCTGTCTTTTTCCTTGCTGTTTCTATAATTCTTATTGCAGCTGAAAGTGTTACATCTCAATACATTATAGTATCTTTAAAACGGAATAGAGCCTGACTTTTAAGTCAGACTGCTTTGCCATGTTTACTTGTATAACCAAAAACTAAAACTGCCTCAAAATTTCCATGGCTGAAAAATCAGTTCATACCTTTAACAGATGTCTCTCATCACCTGACTATGTTTATTTTCTCATGCTCTCATCATTTCCCTTGGGTGGAATTAAAATCAAATCCGTTAGTCCTAACCATCCTCAATGGTACACACAAATAAACAATTCTTACTCAGTTTTATACAAAAGTGCTATTGGATGATCGATTCTGAATGCTCAGAATGTGTTGGTTAGTCTTCTGTAACAGCTCTGAAATCAGTATCTGGCCATAATTCAAGTGATAGGTTTATGTTAATGTTGTTATTCTAATTTGATATTGTTTTTTATAGTAACTCACAGGGACTTGTATGGTGAATTCTCTATGCCCAATAATAATCCAAGCCCCTAGGTAAACAGATTGAAAAACATGTTGTTTAAGAAGAAAAATATAATTGTTGATATGGTCAAGATTTCTGTAAGGAACATTTACAGAAAGAGTCTCCAGTGGCAGTGCTTGGTAATGGTCAGAAAGTTTTCAGACATGGGAAAGTCTTCAAGATGGAGGTCTTTGCTCTTTCTCGGTAACATGAGAAAAAGTTTAAATTGAGGTAAAGTTTACATTGTGGTCATATTAACTTCAAGATAGAGATTTAAAAAAAAAAGAGGCTGGTGGGAATGATAGTTTAAAGCTACTATAATATAAGATAACAGCAAGTAACTTCTTTCTCAGATGTTGTACAACATGAAACAACTGTAAATGGATACAAATGTGATGCGTCTTTCTTTAACTGATAACACATTGTAATTATTGACAAATTTTTGTGTTGTAGGACAATTAAAACACTTCAGGGCATGCTGTTATAGACAAATAATAAATTTTTGGATAGTAACAGTAACTCTTCCACATCAGTGATTTTTGTCCTATAAAAGCCCACAGTGAAGGGTTTTATTCCTTACATATCGCAGGACTGTACAATGCAGTAATAAAGCAATGGAGGAGAAGTTGATGCTAATACAAAGATCACAGTCGTGAAGAAGATTTCTTCATGTGTGATATACATATCTCCATTCAAAAGTTATTTAAGCTAAAGTGCTTATGGTAGTTGAAGTTATTGATGTAGATGGTGAACTTTCTCATTCGTCACTCATACGTATATTGAAATAAAACCTAAAAAAAAAACCCACCTGAAATACACTCAAGTCTAAGCTGTAAATCAATCTCAATAGCTGTCCAAGCTTGCAATAAGTATTAATGAAACAATTATCTATTTGTGAAGCAAAAATAGTTGAGTTGAGGGGAGAGACCTTGGGAGGAAAGATCAGACAAAGAAATCTTCTACAACGAGTCACGTCTAGTTCAAAAATAATCTCAGCCACACCAATCAGAGGAAGCTAGGATTAACGTTAATGTTGAGTCTTAGCTTTGAAGTAATCCTGAGCTGATATAATGCCTCAGTTCATTTCTGAACATTGTTTGCAGTTAAAATGATTAGTTGTGTCAGTTATAAGGATTAACACATTTTAGAAGTGCACTTTTAAGCACTTTTTTTTTGTACCTCAGAACTTAAAAAAAAAAAAAAGATAGCATAGCAACTCTGTATCAGTGTGTTTATACAAATAAGATGTTGGCTACATTCAACTTAAATGTAAACAACCATAAACAGCCAAACATTCAACAACACCTTCTGCTTATATACAAATTACACCCAACACACGGAAACTCCAGACAGATGCCAGACAGAGATGCCAGACAGACTTCTTTTTTCAGACTCCAGACGGGAGCCATGTTGTTTTTGTGTCAAGTCAATAATCACATAGCTTGTGCCATTTATTTGCCCTGCTCCTCCTCTGCCAAAGCTCCATCACACCCCTAAACATGTAGCCGTTTGTTTTGGTGGAGCGCGGTTTATTGTTTTTCGAAATCCCTGAGTGTGTAATGTTCCAAGAGATTAGCATTTAGCCTGAGTTATGATCTGTGCATGAACTGGAATGTTCCAGAAGCTCTAAAGGCTAACGCAGAGCTGCTTTATCAATCAGCAGAGACATGGAATATATCATTCAGCACTGATTCAGACATTAAAGTCTTTACAGTATATACACAACACACACACTTTTTATACTACACAAAGAGCTCATATTTTCACTTTACCATACACATGCCAGACACCTCATATTCGGGAACAGGCCTTTGCAGCCGCACACTTCAAACACACACTTGCAGCTCATATACTGAGCACACACTCTGCTTTAAAAAAGAAGAAAAAAATAGCAGAAGCTATTAGCCTAATGGTTTCCAGTAAACATTTTCCCATCAGGCAGGGCTGGTGCATATTGGCAAAGTAGTGACAAATTTACAAAAACTGTTATGCAGCCTGAATGCACTTAAAAACAGAGCAAGTCATTTTACCAAGCTCTCTCTAAGTGCACTTTGCTTTTGTTGTTTAGGATCATCATAGTCCTACCTTATAGTTCACCATTTTCCCCCCATTTTTAGCTCATGGCATCATGTGTCGCTAATTTCTCTGTTTATTTTAGGATCCTGAACTAGCAGCTGTTTTTTGTTTTTGTTTTTTCCTGGTGTTTAAGACAACTACACTACTGTTTGCTGTATCTCTCCCTCTCTTTACCTCCCTCTCCCTCTCCTCTTCTGTCGAGTTAGACATGATATTATGGAGATGCCAGTGATCCTGACCCATACTACTCTCCGGACCTACTTGATCCATCCTGATGCCCTACTTCTGGTTGAAGCTCTCATCAGCTAGGGGCTACATTCTGCTACTGAGCACGACCACAAGCAGTGCAGCCTTGAGATTTCTGAGGATGGTGCCGCTTGAAGCTGAGGTCCAAAACCATTTCCACGGTTTTGAAACCATTTCCAAAACCATGGAAATGGTTTTGGACCTCAATTGCAACAGTTGCACTGTGGTCCTGGAACTACAGCTGCTGCTATGGCCTTAGGACTGCAATTTCCACATACAATTTTGCACTCAAGTCTGTTCAACAAAACAGACTTCATATAAAAACCATAATGAACTTTCTTTTACTTTCACAGCATCTGTTGTTACCCAGATGTGGATGGGTTCCCTTCGGAGTCTAGTTCCTCTCAAGGTTTCTTCCTCATATCATCTTAGGGAGTTTTTCCTCACCACCGTCACCACCGCTTCCTGGGATAGGCTCCAGGTTTCCCTGTGACCCTGAAGAAGGATAAGCGGTATAGAAGATGGATGGACCGTCACCACCGGCTTGCTCAATTGGGATAAATGCACACACTTAAAATCAGTATCCTGTGTTTATATGTTTCTGTAAAGCTGCTTAAGACAATGTGCATTGTTAAAAGCGCTATACAAATAAAATTTAATTTGATTGAATTGAATAACATAGCTAACCAGCTAGCTCACTAGCCTCAGTTAAGCAAGCTACATAAGCTACAATGTTGAGTTACGCAATTTACAAACACAACTATGGCTCTAAGCAACAACACATAAAATGTATTTATATTTGCAAACACACTTTGGTTTACTCTTAATTTTTATTTATTTATTTTTTTTGTCGAGTGTGTTTCCATGAGTGAGGTAAGATTTAACCTTTGTAACTCCTTACAATTTTATCTTTTCATTAACATTTCTCAACACTGAATAAGAAAATGGGCATTTAACAAAGAAACCCATCTCAGGCAACAAGATCTCAGTTTCAACAAGGTTTCATGGCTCCAATTTGTGTTTAAATGAGCAACAGGGTTGAAAATAACAGGTTTTTGTTTTGTTTTATTGTTAAAAAAACAATTGGCAAATACACATAATGTGGTTAACAAGCTAATAGCATGAGCACATTAATGATTTATCCAAATTAAAAAATTATCCCATCCTGCAAAGTCTGTAAGGTGTTAAAAAATTTCAGAATCGAGAAGTTTGCAATCGCATCAAATGCCATCTAAACAACCTTCTAAGCTTGTCATGCATAGCCTGAGTTTGCCTTACCAACACTAACGGATTCTTGTTTTTTCTACCACAACCCAGGACAATACCCCTCCGATCCATCACCTCTCCGACCCCTCCGAGGTCACTGTGATCTAATCAGTTGTTCATTTCTTGTTTACTTCCTGGTTGGCCTCTACATAAGCATATGG